>NC_134874.1:7192500-7528000 GCF_049852395.1 Peromyscus maniculatus bairdii
TCTATTTCAAATTCATGACCTCTTTTCTCATTAATTGTTGTTATATGTGTGTGTATGATACACACACACACACACACACACACACACACACACACACACACACACACACATAACCTGCTCAGTTTGTATACTGTCACTTGCATGTAGGTTTTTAGGGCTGACCATTTGGTATTGGGTAATTGTTAGTTTGTTTGTTGAGACAAAGTCTCACCAGGTAACCTTGGCTAGCCTGGAGCTCCGACAGATCTGCCAACTCTGCCTCTGAGTCCTGGCATTAAAAGCAAACACCACCTCATCCAACTCTTTTTCATTGTTGTGGTTTTTGTTTAAAGGCTGAATAATATTTCATTATATATATATATATACACACACACACACACACACCATGAGATGTTTGTCTTTCATCCTTTGTTAGACACTGGGTTTGTTGTTGTTGTTGTTTCAGATAGTATAGCTATGAACAAGGGGGTACAAATACCTATTCCAATGCCTGCTTCCAGTTCTTCCGGGCATATCCAGGATGGCTGGATCACACAGGAATTCTATATTACTCTATTACTCTGTGTGTGTGTGTGTGTGTGTGTGTGTGTGTGTGTGTGTGTGTGTGTGTGTGTGTGTGTGTATGTGTGTGTGAATGTGTGTGTGTGTGAGAGAGACAGAGAGACAGACAAAGACAGAGACAGAGAGACAGACAGAGACAGAGACAGAGAGACAGGGAGTACTCAAGCAGGCCAGAAGAGGTTATCGAATCCCCCTGGAGCAGGACTAGACAGGCTGTTGTGACCCACCTGATGTAAGAAGCACTGAGCACTGAACTTTGGTCCTCTGCAAGAGGAGTGTATGCTTTTAAGCACTGAGCCATCTCTCCAGCCGCTGGCTGTCTTCTCTCTGTGTTCCTTCCTCTGATCCTAAGCACTTCAGTGTTTCCTACCAAGGTGAGACAAAGCCAGCAGCTTTACTATAGTCAGTTTGAGAGACTTTCCGGTATCAACCCCACCATGACCATGATGCCTGTGGGAGTGTTTCTCTTCCTCGAGATTTATTATCTACATCCAAAGGCATCCTCTTTGATTGTTGATTGACAGGGAGCGACCAGTAGGGACAATACATCTAGGTAATACGTTCTGTGTTCTCAACTAATCTAAGAATTCTGGGCCCATGACAGAGAGTGCCTCTTCTTCTCCCCTCCCCTCCTCCCCCTCTTCCTCCTCCTCCTCTCTCTTCCTCCCCTTCTCCCCGCTCTCCTATTGTCCTTCCTCTGTCTATTATCCCGGTTGGCCTTGAAGCCCTAGACTCAAGAGATCCTCTAGCCTCAGTTTACCAAGTACCCCCTGACTACAGGTGCATGCCACCACGTCCAGCTGAGGTTCTGCTGTGGTATGACCTCGAGGGTTGGGGTGAGGCTGAGGAAATCTGAGGATAAACAAGAGGTATGGATGTGGGCGAGTCACTGAACAGTAAGGACCAAGCATTCTGGGACACAGGTGAGAGAAAACATGAGATGGAGCTGGCCAGAGCAGAGGACAGAAAGCTGACTTTCTTTTTCTTTCTTTCTTTCTTTCTTTCTTTCTTTCTTTCTTTCTTTCTTTCTTTCTTTCTTTCTTTCTTTCTTTCTTTTTTTTTTGCTGCAAAATCAGGCTCTGTCCAGAGGTGGCTGAAGCAGGGTGTTAGACCACTGATCCTTACACTTGTAATTACATACCAGTACGTGATGTCAAGACGAGCTGATGTCGGAGAACCCCTCACTATGGCTAAGCCATGAGTATGTAGACCTTAGAAAGCAAATGTGAGTGATGGGAGCATTTAACCTGGGAGGAGTAGATCGCACCGTGTTATTTCACCAAAGGTGGTGATCAGTGGCTCTCCACCTGCGCGGAGAGATCTGAGTACATGTAAAGAGTACTTTTTGAAAATGCTGGCTGCCAGCTCAAGTCTATTATTGACTTAACTCAGTCTGGGTTGCTCTTAAGAGTTAGTTTTTTTTGGGGGGGTGGGGCTGGAGAGAGATAACTCAGTTAAGAACACTGGTTGCTTTTCCAGAGGATCCAGGTTCTGCTCTCAGTATCTCCTCAACAGTTCACAAGTATCTGTAACTCCAGTTCTAGGGGACCTATAGGAAGATAAGGCCTATGAGGCTGAGAGAGGAGCCAACCTGGAGTCTGCCTGAGGGCCTAGCAACAGGCGATGTCAGAGGTCCTGATAGTGCCTAGCCAATGAGGGGCAACCATGCAATGTCACTGGATCAGGAAGCAGCCTGGGTGCTGGGAGGAGGGTACATAAGGCTCTTCCCATTGCTGAACAAATGAGTTGGCTGTTTGCCTCTTACCTGACTCCCTGTGTCTGTGCTGCTGATGCCTCGACTTCTCACCCCTTTCCCCGAGGGAGCCGTTAGGACCCAACACCCTCCTTGGCATCCGTGGGCACCAGGCATGCATGTGGTGTACAGACATACATCCAGGCAAAACACACCCATACACATAAAATAAAATAATACAATTTTTTAAACATTTAAAAAAATTAGTTGCCAGGTGGTGGTGGTGGTGGTGGCAGCGGCGGCAGCGGTGGCGGTGGTGGCGGCAGTGGCAGGGGTGGTGGGCATACATCTTTAATCTCAACACTTGGGGAGACAGAGGCGGGATCTTGTGAGTTCAAGGCCAGCCTGGTCTAACAGAGTGAGATCCAAGACAGTCAGGACTATGCAGAGAAACCCTGTCTGGAAAAAAACAAACAAGCAAAAGAAATTAAAAAGAATTGGTTTGGTTGGCTAGGATGTGGCTTAAATAGGCTGATGTAAATATGACTCTGGGGAACATCCAAAAGTGAATGAATGACAGGCAAATGAGCTTATCACTTATAGTTAACCATAAAAGCAAAGCTTAATCTGGGTTAGCCCGATTTCACTTGCTCTATTGGCTATTTACATACCTACAGCCACAATATCCGCAGGATCTTCCTGTGCCCAGCTGAACACTCAGGGTATTAGGGTGGTAGAGCTTCTTTGGGACGCCCAGAACCAGGCCCAGAAGGTTTGGTTTGACTATGGGACGTTTCGAAGGCTGCAGTTTGATATGGACGACAGCTGCTGGCTGATGAGATGACCCCGCACGCAGGTGAGACCACTGCACTTGCTGTCGGAGCCCGATGACCCAAGTGCAGTGCCTGGAGCTCAGGTAAAGGTGGAAGGAAGGAGCCATGTAAGAGTACTTTCTGTTCTTTCAGAAGAACGTGGAGTGGTTCACAACCTCACGTAATGCTCTTTAGCTTCAGGCATCTGTCACCCTCTTCCGGCCTCTGTGGACAACTGCATTCATATGCACGCACGCACGCACGCGCACACACGCATACACAGAAATAAATTATAATAGTATATAATTTATACTATTTATAATAATTTATAATATAACAATTATTTATAATTATTAATATATTGTTATATATTTATAATATATTAATAATTTAAAATATATATTAAAGACAGCTGAAACAAATTTTGCCCATAAGAAACAAACCCATGGCCATCTTCTAAAGATAGAGAAACTTTGCTATGTTGATTCCAACTGGAAAAGATTAAGAAATACTCTGCCCACACAGGTCTCAGCCATCAATCTTACATTCATTTTCTCTCTTGACATCCTTGACATCCTGGGTAACCAGGACCCTGTTATAGGAAGGTACAAATGTAAGAGCCAAAGGCAAAGGCCTGGGAAAAAATGATCAAGGAAGTAACTCGAGTAGGGGGCTGGATGGGATATGTATAAGCTGGCAAGTTCTTACAGAGTCTAAAACTAAAAACCCTGTTTACTCAATGCTCCTTGCTTTTCTTACTTTTGGTATTTTCTTTGTTTACTGGCGACTTTCCTTTTGAAAATTACAGAAGATCTCATTTTTGCTAGAGGCAACAGGGAGATTGAATTTCATGACTGATTCTAGGCAGTGTTTGCAAGGAGAGGTGTTCATAGAGAAAGGGAGAGACGTGCTGGCCTTTGCTTGCTGGGGGATTTCTTCATCGGCCCAAATGGACATTGTCAAATCACTACAGATGTAGAGTTGCAGTAGGAAACGCCACCGAGAGCAGCTGTCACAAGAATGAAGACTGTCAGCAATTTCGGCGTCCTAAGAATTGAAAAGTAGCCAGGTGTGGCTGTACACACCTTTAAGCCAAGTCCTTGGGAGGCAGAAACAGGAGGATTGCTGTGCATTTGAGGCCAGCCTTGTCTACGTAGAGAGTTTCTGACCAGCCAGGGTTATGTGGTAACACCCTGTCTCAAAACAAAACAAAAAACAGATCTATAATGACACAATCTTAAGGCCGATCAGCTTCTTCATCACACTGTGCCAGGGTGGGGTGGGGCGCTGAAAATATTTCTTCTAAAGTCAGGAACCAAGCAAGGATGTGTGCTCTCTCTACTCATACTCAATATAATGATTTAATTCCCACATCAAAGCAATAAGACAGGAGAACAAATAAAGAGGTAAGAGCAGGGGGCAAAGAAGCTAGAACATTCCTTATGCAAATGATAAGGTTCTGTACTTCAAAGACTCCACCAGAAAACATGGAGAGGTCTCATAAATATTTTCTGCAAAGTAGCGGGTTACAAAATCAACTTCTAAAAACCAGTAGTTTTGCCTGGGCAGTGGTGCTACACACACACACACACACACACACACACACACACACACACACACACACCACTCATAAAACCAAACAGCAAAGGAAGAACAAATACTGAATGAATAGAGGACATGTCTGCTCCAAGACGTGGTTGAGGAGAGGGTTTTATGGTAGATATGAGGCAGACAGCCAGACATGCCTGGAGGAGTCCAGAGCAAGGAGAGAGAGAGTAGTGGACTAAACATGGCCAGTAGACTGAACCAGGACATGAGAGGAGAGAGAGCGCAAAGGAGACCTAGAAAGAGGATCAAGAGGGGAGAAGGCAAAAAGAGAGGAGACAAGCAAACCAAGATGGCAGAGAAAGTGCCTGGCTGAAATGAGGAATGAGAAGCTGGAGGAAAGAAAGCCCACAGAAGGTGAGAAAGCACTCTGGTATGCTAACAGGTTACCACCGTTGGCCGTTTGCCCCAGTTTCTTTGGGACCTGACGAATACATACCTGAAAAAAAATGTTTGGCTTCCCTAGACATCAGAAAAATACAAGTCATAACTACTCCAAGATTCCACCTCACCCAAGTCATAATAGCTCTCATCAGGAAAACAATCACTCTGTGGTGGTAGCACACACCTTTAATCCCAACATTCGGGGAGGGGGGCAGAAGCAGATCTCTGTGAGTTCAAGGCCTGGTCTACACAGTGAGTTCCAGGACAGCCAGAGCTACACAGAGAAACCCTGTCTCAAAAAACAAAAAGAAAAACAACACAAACAAAAAAGAAACCTAAAACCTCCATGTGAGAGTCTCCTTAAGGATTTTACACCTCCAACATCCCCTCCCAGTAAAGCAGACTTAAAGAGTTCCAAATATGGGACTAAAACATGGGTTTTCATCATATTTCTCAACTGTTTAATCTTCTGGCTCTTGAAGTCAGTTGTCACTGTGGGCAGATCCTCATGTCAGCTGTCAGTCACTGTGAGCAGATCCATGTCAGCTGTCAGTCACTGTGGGCAGATCCTCATGTCAGCTGTCAGTCACTGTGAGCAGATCCTCATGTCAGCTGTCAGTCACTGTGAGCAGATCCATGTCAGCTGTCAGTCACTGTGGGCAGATCCTCCATGTCAGCTGTCAGTCACTGTGGGCAGATCCATATCAGTTGTCAGTCACTGTGGGCAGATCCTCATGTCAGCTGTCAGTCACTGTGGGCAGATCCTCATGTCAGCTGTCAGTCACTGTGGGCAGATCCATATCAGTTGTCAGTCACTGTGGGCAGACCCATGTCAGTGGTCAATTACTGTTAGCAGATCTCTTGCTATTTTTCCACCTAAAATTAAATGACAAGGAAAAAAAAAGAATGAGTTAAAGGTCAACATGAGCAATTTAAGGAAACCCTGTTTTGTTTTTTGTTTTTGTTTTTGTTTTTTTAAGGAAAGGGAGAGAGAGAAATAAGTAAAAAATGGAGCTCAGGCTGTGGCTTGGTGGTAGACCACTGGACTACTATGGGTGAGGCCCTAGGTTCCATTCCTAGTACCACAAAAACAAATAAAAAAGTAATTGACGCCGGGCGGTGGTGGCGCACGCCTTTAATCCCAGCACTCGGGAGGCAGAGGCAGGCGGATCTCTGTGAGTTCGAGGCCAGCCTGGGCTACCAAGTGAGTCCCAGGAAAGGCGCAAAGCTACACAGAGAAAGCCTGTCTTGAAAACCCCCCCCCCAAAAAAAAAAGTAATTGACAAGTGCTGGCAAAGATGCAGGAGCAAAAGGAATGCTTACACACCGGAATGTAAGGGATTCCAGCCACTGTAGGAATTATCACAGAGATTCCTCAAAAAAAACTGAACATAGAACAGTAATATTCAGCCCTAACACTCCTGGTGTATCCCTGAAGACATCAAGAGCCACCATACCATAGAGATGGCCACATATACCCACAGCCCTATTCACAATAGCCAAGTTATAGAATCAGCCCAAGCATCCATCAATGGATGAGTCAAAAAAAACAAAAAACAAAAAACAAAAACAACAAGCTGGGCAGCGGTGGCGCACGCCTTTAATCCTAGCACTCAGGAGGCAGAGGCAGGCGGATCTCAGTGAGTTCGAGGCCAGCCTGGGCTATGGAGTGAGTACCAGGACAGTCAGGGCTGCACAGAGAAACCCTGTCTTGAAAAACAAAACAAGAGAGAGTCAGCCTATAAGCACAGGCAAGTCCCTATGTTGCATCCGCATGAAGGAGGGAAGAGGTCTTAAATACAGGCTTACAGCACAATGGGAGAACCCTGGAGGGCAGAAGTTCGCTACTGATGTTTTACAATCTTGCATCTAAGCTGTTAACACCCATTATGCAGGATACACAGACAAGGAATTTCCCTTAAGCATTCAGGAGGGTGGAACCCGGCAGGGAATTAGATAGGGAGGATATCGGTCAAGGTCAGCAAGCAAGGCAACAGTTACCCAAAACGGGGGCCAGGGCCCTACAGGTCCCTCCTTTTACTAAAAAATGAGCTTCTGATTTAGGGTGTGTGGGATGTCAGCAGGTCACCTTACCCATCATGGAGACACCTGGGGGGCTCATATCTTGAACTACTAACACAGAGCAGAGAGAGCGAACTGGGAACAGTGTGAAACTTCAAAGCCCGCCTCCAGGGATGCACTTCCTACAGCAGGGATATGTTCTAAACCTCCCCAAACAGCGCTACCAACTGGGATCCAAGTGTTCAAAGGCCAGAGCCTAGGGGACATCTCATTCCAACCACCACAGAGGGTGAGTGTGACCCAGGTACATTATTTGTACATCTGAAAATGTTACAGTGAAGCCTATTATTTTGTGCAATTGATATATGCTTTAAAAACTGGGTATTCGTGGGTTCTGGATATAGCTCAGTGGCGGGATGCATGAGGACCCAAGTTCATCTCCAGAACCCTCCCTGCAAAAGTCCAAGGGATACAAAGTCCTGTTTTTTTTTTTTGTTTTGTTTTGTTTTGTTTTTTGTTTTTTAACCTCCTTCCCAACCATCCATGGTAGACTTTTGCTTCTTTTAGGAAGCCTGAATATGATTTTGCCACTAATGTATGCAGTATCAATTATCCATTTGCACACAGCTCTGTGTGGGTGAGTTCCAGGGTTGGAATTCCCTTAAGAAAATGAATTCTAAGTTTTACACTGACTTTGATCATGTCTCTATTGCAGCAGGCTACCTGTGGCGAGGAGAACGCAAGAGAACAGATGCCAATTTTAACTCTTGGGTTGAGTCATGCTGATAAGGTTTCGCAGAAAAACAGAAGACATAAACCCTGGAGCACCCTAGGCTCTTTCTAATTTATAGGACTTAGACAAGGAGACCGAGCTGATTTTAAAAATTCATGAGGAATGTGCTTTTCATTTTTTGCTGTTTGAAATCACAGGTATTGCTCAGCCTGAGCCTGCAAGCCAGCCAACAAAATGGTGCACTGTTAAGATTCTTGGCAAAATGTCTTTCAGCTGCCCAAACTCCCCACACAGCTGGCCGGTCTCCATCTCCCTTGCTGGCCCCTTGTTTTCTCCCCTTGTTTCCACAAAACACCCTCATCAGCTTCAGGGAGCGTGGATGTGTGGGCTCCCTGCCTGCCTCCCGGGCTCGTTTGCCTTCACACTGATTCTCAATTCCTGTTTGTGATTAACTAACCCTGGGGGCATAACAAGAAGGGGCAGGTCCAAACCGCACAGGAGAAATTCCCTTTATAGATGTTGATTTTCTCCCTCGGGTGGCATGCCATCCATAACTTACATTCCCACCATGCCTTGGTTCAAGATGAATCATGGACCAAGTTTGACGTCAGTGTTTCGATAGAGGAGACACTTACCCCGTCCCCGAGACTGTAGGTGACCCACCCTCATGGATGAAGTGGATCTAGAAGGAATCAAGTCAATGAGACCCAGTAAACACATATTTTAGATCTGAGTGGATATCCAGAGGAATGAAGTGGTTGGGATTTGCTTTGTCCCTCAAAGGTTTAAGTGTGAGGGGCTTGGCTCCCCAGGATGTGGAACTTTTTCAGAGATAGAGACTAAGAAGTATGCTGGGGGCTGGAGAGGTGGCTCAGAGGTTAAGAGCACCGACTGTTCTTCCAGAGGTCCTGAGTTCAATTTCCAGCACCCACATGGTGGCTCACAGCCATCTGTAATGAGATCTGGCTCCCTCTTCTGTGTACATAATAAATAAATAAATCTTTTTTTTTTTTTTTTTTTTTTTTTTTTTTTTTTTTAAAGAAAGAAATATGCCGGGCTGTGCTGGTTCACACTTTTAATCCCAGCACTCGGGAGGCAGTGCCAGGCCGATCTCTGTGAGTTCAAGGCCAGCCTGGGATACAGAGCGAGATCCAGAACAGGCACCAAAACTACACAGAGAAACCCTGTCTCAAAAAGCAAACAAACAAAGTAGTAATTAGGTCTTTAGAGAAGTATTTTCTTTTCTTTCTTTCTTTCTTTTTTTACATTTACTTCTTCATGTGGATGTCTGTCTCTGGACATGCACGTGTTGGGATGTGCAGTGGAGGTCACAGGACAATCTGCAATACTGAGCTCTCTTTTCCCCAGCCTGTGGGTTCTGGGGGTGGAACTCAGGGTGTCAGCCTCGGCAGCGTTCACCTCTACTCACTGAGCCATCTTGCCAGCCCTGGTTCTGTTTTTATAGACACAATAGTGGCCCTACATGGAAGGGCATGAGTATAAAGAGTATAAAGGGCATGAGGGGACTGCGGGGACTACCCCAGATTCCTTTAAGGACATTCTTCCGTTTTCTCCCCTAGTCAGCAGCGTACCCACATTGAGTTGCCCCCCAACTTCTGAGTTGACCCCACACCCTGTCGGTAGGACCTTTACAGCCCAGGTTACACAGCTGGAAGCACAGGAAAGCTCCAGGGGTGGGTCTGGGCCGCTAGTGAGTGAGAGCTGAGGAGAATGGGTCCCTCTTCTCTCCCCGTCACGGACTGTTCCAGATGTGGCTTCTCCTTGTGGGCCTATTGCTAGCAATTTCCTCTGAATGGAAACATTCCCTCCGGGAGGGATGAGACTCCAGAGATAAACCAAGCCACAGATCTGGGCTGAAACTGATTCAGCTGAAACTGACAAGATTATCCAAGCCCCACCCCTTCCCCAGGTTTATCTAGAAGGTCCAATCCACTGCTGGAGGAGGAGACTCTGAGCCCCATGGTTGAGAGCAGCTTAGACCCTAAGAGCTGCCTGCAAGGTGTGTGGTCACCCTTATTGAGCTGGGCTTTTCCGCCATGTTGCTTTTGAGTCACCCCTGCTCCTGTAAATAATTCCTCACCCTTATTCCTGTAAGTAACCCCAAAGAAACTTAGTGGTTAGTCAAGTTGGACTTTGGTGCAATCATTATTTGGGGCTGTTGTGGCCTTCCTGGGGTGAATAGCGTGTGTGTGTGTGTGTGTGTGTGTGTGTATGTGTGTGTGTGTGTGTGTGTACACACGTGAATATTCTTGGAAGTGTGTGTGTACACGTGTGTGTAATCTTGGAAGTGTGTATGTGTCTGAATACACATATGTATTCTCAGAAAAGAATGTGTGCCCAGCAGACAGTCCAGCTGAGCAACTTGCCATGGCTGCTTGGGATCCATGCACAACTGGATTTCCTCATGTTGTTGCTTTGCATTTTTTCTCAACTCCTCTCTTAGGTTTCTCCCATCCACACCTCCATGGGTCTTTGACCTCCTAAATAAAGTGCTAACACTTTGATCCTTGTCATAACTCTGTTTCCTGACAAGCAAGGCCCAGAAAAAGAATTTTCATCTTCTTACAATAAAGGAGACGTCTCAATGCTAAGGGAGAGGGTTGTATTTTTTTTTTTTTTGGTTTTTTCAAGACAGGGTTTCTCTGTGTAGCTTTGCACCTCTCCTGGAGCTCCCTTGGTAGCCCAGGCTAGCCTCGAACTCACAGAGATCCGCCTGGCTCTGCCTCCCGAGTGCTGGGCTTAAAGGCGTGCGCCACCACCGCCCGGCGAGGGTTGTATTATTAACAGAGAGCACTAAAAAGGAAGGGCCTACAAAGCATATCCCACTGACTTAAGGCCTCTTGAGAGGCGCACCTCTTGAGTGGGACATGAAAAAGGGAAGTTGGCTGAGTGACATGTGATGGGGACACAGAGTTGGGGCACTAGGAATTCAAAGCCGGACTGGGGGTGTGTTAAAACAGTTCTCTAGAGGAACAGAATCGATCCAGTGTGCATGTGTTACGAAGGGCATTTATTAGAAATCATTTACATGGTATCAACGGTGCAGCCCAGCAGTAGTGGTCCATACACTGGAAAGGCTGAGGGCAGACAGCTGCTGCTCAGCCCATGAAGCTGGGTGCTTTAGCAGTCCCAATCTGATGCTGAAGGTCGGGCAAGGTGCCTGGAGAGTCGCTGGTCTTCAGTCCACGATAGGAGGCTGAACAAGATGCTTCCTGTCTTCCTCCATCTTCTATCCTTATTTATTGAGGACTTCCTATGTGTCAGACAGCATGCTAGGTTCCGACAGCATAGTAATGGAGACAGATAATGGTCTCCATGGAGCTTGCTGTTTAGCAGAAAAGAGAGAAAGGATGCATCTGAATAAGAAGTGCAGGAGAATGTGTTATGGGAATTTTTGGTGTCAAGAAGCAAATTGCCTCCTAGAACTCTAGGATATTAATGGAAACAAGGAAGGCAAGGATCTCAAAAGGCCCCCAGGGCTTATGGGTAATAATGCACAACCCAGCCTGCCTGGACACATCAGAATCTATCCTGCTGGGTTTCCAAATAACTACATTGTAGGCAAGAACGATGAGGCGCCTCAGATTCAGTCTATTATTTCATGGATAGGTTACCGTAACAACCAGCAACTCCCTCAAACAAGGGACTTCAACAAGTAGAAATGTCTCCCCCTATTGTGCTTTAGTCCATAGGTTGAATGACAGGCCCAGGTTCCTCCTGTGTTGTGGCTCTGACATTGCCTAGGCAGGTGCTGCCTTTGTCTATCTAGGATAAGTCAGCTCATCAGCACTGACAGAACATTTGAGGTCGCAAGAATGCAGGAAAGAAATGAATTGTGTGGGCAGACTACTATAAGAAATAAGTCATTATGCCCTGCTTCAGCATGAGGCGTGTTTAGAGTTCAGCAGTGAGTCACAGATAAGCAAGAAGGAAGCACTGTGCTCCTGCCTTCCCCAGCTAGCAGCTGGTACCTCCTTGCCTTGGTGCTGTTCAGTTTATTTTAGGATTGAAAAATTATAGCCAGCTCTATTATTGAGCCCTCATATCAGGAAAGAGTGAAGTGGGGAAATCTCAAGCCCCAGAATGGTGGGGAATTTGGGGTGGAGGCTAAACTGTACTCTGGGGAGACTGTACCTCCTCAAAGAACTCAGCCCATGAGGACAATGTGACTGAGAATATAAAAGTCACTGTTTTCCACCAAGATGGTGCACCAGCCATGTTTATCTTCTCTCTCCTCGGATGCCTGACTTTACAAAGGTCTTAAAATAAACTGCTTGTCTCCGCTGCTGAGCGTCCTGTACCGACTGTGAAGTGAAGATCATTGCCACTCACACTATTGCATGTCCATTTACGTCTCTTTTTGAGACAGGGTTTCTCGGTGTAGTTTTGGTGCCTGTCCTGGATCTCGCTCTGTAGACCAGGCTGGCCTCAAACTCATAGAGATCCGCCTGGCTCTGCCTCCTGAGTGCTGGGATGAAAAGCGTGTGCCCCCGCCCGCTGCCCACCAGCCCACTTACGTCTCTCTTTGCTTCTCATCCACTCACTGTGTATTGGTGGGAGCCTAGCTACACGGCCACTTTGAGAGGGTGGGGAGACCTGTAGCTCTTTTAGTATGGTCTCCAGCTAGGCTCCCACTCCCAGAGCTGGAACTATTACTGACAGGCAGAAAGGGAGACTAGATCCTGGGCATGCTGTCAGACTTAGCAAACCAAAACGTGGACATCCAGTTGACTTGGAATTCCAGACAAACAAGGAACATTTCTTTAGTATAACTACGCCCTACTCAGATGTAGTCTGTTTATCTGAGAAACAATTCTTCGTTTTTTCCCAAGTTCAAAGTTTACTGGGATTCCTGGAACAAAGCAATGCTAATGACAGTGAGATTCACGATCTGCTACTGAATTCCCAAAATTTGCCCGTGTTTCTTCTTGTTATAATTTAAAGAAAAACAAATTTATTTGTTTTTAGTTTATATGCATGGATGTTTTGACTGCATGTATGTTGTGTGTATTATGTGTGTATGCCTGGTTCCTATGGAGACCAGAAGAGGGCGCCAGATCTCTTGGAACTGGAGTCAAGGAACATGGTGAGCCTCCATGTGGTTGTTGGGAATCGAACTTGGGTCCTCTGCAAGAGCAGCCAGCGTTCAAGTGCTGATCAGTCTCTCCAGTCCCCTCGTTATAACTTTTAGATGTTCTCTTCTTTGTTTTTTTTTTGTTGTTGTTGTTTTTTTTTTTTTGTTTTTTTTTTTTTTTTTTTGGTTTTTTCGAGACAGGGTTTCTCTGTGTAGCTTTGAGCCTTTCCTGGGACTCACTTGGTAGCCCAGGCTGGCCTCGAACTCACAGAGATCCGCCTGCCTCTGCCTCCCGAGTGCTGGGCTTAAAGGCGTGCGCCACCACCGCCCGGCTTGTTTTTGTTTTTTGAGACAAAGTTTTTCTGTGTAGTTTTGGAGCCTGTCCTGGAACTCACTCTGTAGCCCAGGCTGGCCTCGAACTCACAGAGATCCTCCTGCCTCTGTCTCCCGAATGCTGGGATTAAAGGTGTGAGCCACCACCGCCAGCTAGAGGTTTTCTTCTTTTACATCATAAACTACCTCTCATACATTTTCTGTATCCTTGGACCTTCCTCATGCCCTGCAGCTACTCTTCTCTGCTCACAGAGAGTTTCTGCCAGGAAAAGTTTGCAAACAAAACATGGCATAAGCCAAGTTTAACCTTGAAAGAGACATGGATGACAGCGACTCTTTGGGGAGTGTTTATCAGGCCTTCTGGAGCAGCTACAAAAGCCATGGAAAGTGCTGCTGCTGTGCTTTGTATTTTGTGGCAGCGGTTGCCAAGGCCTGCGGCCTGTGCTCTAACAAGACAGGTGTAGAGATTTATACCAATCGCTATTTCCTCCGTATTACAGAGGGACAGTCTGCTACTGCGCTGGTCAAGGGAAAAAGCTGATGAGAGAAGAGACGACTCAGTCAGTGAAATACTTGCGGGGCAAGCACCAGGGCGTGGCTTTAAGCCTCGGTGCCCGTGTAAGAAGCCCAGCCTGGTGGTGGACACTGCCAATCCCTGAGCTGGAG
This sequence comes from Peromyscus maniculatus bairdii, assembly GCF_049852395.1. NCBI lineage: Eukaryota > Metazoa > Chordata > Mammalia > Rodentia > Cricetidae > Peromyscus > Peromyscus maniculatus. The sequence continues at coordinate 7,206,405 of NC_134874.1, forward strand.
GGGTGGAGACAGGAGGGTCCCTGGGCTCATTGACCAGTCTGCCTAGCCGTCATCAATCAGCTCCAGGTCTGTCACAAACAGGGTGGATGGCTCCTCAGGAGTAACAACCAGAGAGACTCTGGCCTCCCATACAGGCCTCTGCGTGTGTACTCACACCTTCATACTTGTACACACACACACACACACACACACACACACACACACACACACACTGGTGAAAATGCAAAAGAAATGTCTCCATTGCAAAGGGTCCTGCCCCTCAGCAGGTGGCTATCATTGGATGATAGCAGCTTTGATAGAAAGGTTTAAAAATAAACAAGGAGGGGGGAAAAATAAACCCAAAAATCTTACATCTGGGTCTTGGTGGCACACGTCTTGACTGGGATCTCTGAGTTCGAGACCAGCCTGCTCTACAAAGTGAGTTCCAGGACAGCCAGGGCTCTATAGAGAAACCCTATCTCAAAACAACCAATAAGGAAGTAAACAAGGAGAGATTTTGGTGAGACTTAGAGACACTATGCTGGATGCTGGAGAGGTACGATCCAGTGGAGTGGGAAAGTGGTCGCGGGTCTTTAGATGCAGGGAGTTGAAGGGAAAGGGAAAGGCACGTCCCTGCACTCCATCTGAATTGGGCAAAGTGAGCTTATTGGAGCCTTTGGAGTCATCCTCGGGGGTTTCTCAAGGCTTCATCCCCTTAAACATTTCAATCACTCTTTTAATACGTGTTACAGCCATCATGGTGCCCGCTCTCTATGGTCTCCTTCCTCCTCTGCTACCTCACAGCTCCCTGGAGACGAGGCTGCTGGGAATCATCAGCAGTCAGTTTTGGAAGCACAGCGCACAGGCTTCTGGATGCCTCGTGCCCTTCAGAGAAGTGATGGGAGAACCGTAACATGCATCCAAGTGCGGCCGATCTAACAGCACTTGCCCCAAACGTGCTGATTCGGCAGAACACCAGCCATTGGATTCATGGCTAGCTCTCGCGAAATAGAAGCGTGACACCTCAGTGGCTGCCAGGTGGTGCTTAAATGAACTGGGACGTGTCACCTTGAGAGCTTTTGGAGAGGTCGGGCATCCAAAGCAAATACGTGTTGCAAACAGTGGGCACCTCTGCATGTTAAACATGCCTGTTTGACGTCCCTTGACACCCCAGCTGAGGACACCCCCACTGTGGCTGGAGTGACTATGGAATGGAAGTTGTAATTTTAGTTAAATTTTGTTAATTTTATTATTTTTTTAACAAGCTGAGACCCACATATCCACTAACCGTTTCAAAATAATCAATTCAATTTATTGATTCATTCACAGTATACTATTTTTGTATATTGACCACATGTTGAAATGAAAATATATTCACTATATTGGGCTCAATGAAATATACCACCTTTACTTAGTTCCATAAAACATGCTTCCCCCCAAAGGGAACCTGTAGTGATAATATTGTTTGTAATCTAGGAGATAAAGCTTGCCTAAAGATCAGAGGACAGAGCCAGCCACAGAGTTAGCCATAGAGGTCAGGCAGTGGTGGCACACACCTTTAATCCTAGCACTCAGGAGGCGGAGGCAGAGATCCTCTGAATTTCTGTGAATTCAAGGCCACACTGGGTTACATGAGATTAATCCAGTCGAAAAGAGAAACAGCCAGGCAGTGGTGGGACACACCTTTAATTCCAGCACTCAAAGGGAGGCAGAGATCCGTCTGGATTTCTGTGAGTTTAAGGCCACATTGGACTCCACAAGATCAATCCAGTCGAAAAGAGAAACAGCCAGGCAGTGGTGGGACACACCTTTAATTCCAGCACTTGGGATCACACACCTTTAATCCCAGCACTAGGAAGGTTGAGACAGAAAGTGATATGGCTGGGCAGAGAAAGGAATATAAGGCGGGAGGAGACAGGAATTCGCTCTCTTGCAGAGGCTCCGTCAGGCTGAGGAGGTGGTGAGGTAAGAGATGGTAGCTGTGGCTTGCTCTGCTTCTCCGATCTTTCACCCTGATCTCTGGCTCCGGGTTTTTATTATGAGACCATTTAGGATTTGTGCAACAGGAACCCCTTGCGAAGTTTCTCCCCAACTCTTCTACCCCTGGCAACTATCAACCTATGTTCAAACTCTAGGATTTTACCTATCCTGGATATTAAAACAACAACAACAACAGAATCAGAGCTGGTGAGATGGCCCAGTGGGTAAAGATGTTTGTTGCCAATCTTAACGATCTGGTTGGATCCCCTGAACCTACATGGTAGAAAGAACTGATTCCTACAAGTTGTCCTATGATCTGTGTGTGTGTGTGTGTGTGTGTCTGTGTGTGTGTGTGTGTGTGTGTGCATGGGTGTGGGCACACACTCACAGATAGATAAAAAGTTTAATAAAAACTACCCCCCCCAAAAAAAAAGAATTAAGGGAGTGGAAAGATGGTTCAGTGGTTAAGAGCACTGGCTCCATTTCCAGAGGACCACGGTCTGATCGCCAGCACCCACATGGCAGCTCACAGCCACCTGTAACTTCAATTCCAGGGAATCCAGCGCCCTCTCTGGCCTCTGAGGGTACTGCACACATGTGGTACTCAGACATACATGTAGACAAAACACTTCAGCACATCAAATAAAAGTAAATAACATCTTAAGAAAAGCCAGAATCAGCTGGGCAGTGGTGGCGCATGCCTTTAATCCCAGCACTCAGGAGGCAGAGCCAAGCAGATCTCTGAGTTTGAGGCCAGCCTGGGCTACCAAGTGAGTTCCAGGAAAGGCACAAAGCTACACAGAGAAACCCTGTCTCGGGAAAAAAAAAAAAAAGAAAGAAAGAAAGAAAAGAAAAAAGAAAAAACAGAATCATATAATATATGACATTCTTTATTTGGCTTGACTTACTTAGCATAACGCACTTAATTTTCATTTTCGATTTAAAAAACCGACTCTCGGGTTATTGGAAAACACTGAAATATTTGGAACACATGCAGATATGAATCTGTCTTTTTATCCATACATTTTATGAAATTTAAATATACAGGAATTACTTTCAATTCAAATGTGGCATCACAATTGAGTTATGCTATAAGTGGATTTTTTTTTTCTTACTTTGTGTGGGGCTTGGCACTGAACCCGGGCCTCACCCCCAGCCACGCTGGAAGCATAATTTCACACTTTCCATTTCAAAGCCTGTATCTAAAAGCAGTGTAAAATATCTCTTTAAGCCAGGCATTGGTGGTGCACGCCTTTAATCCCAGCACTTGGGAGGCAGAGGCAGGTGGATCTCTATGAGCTCGAGGCCAGCCTGGTCTACAGAGTGAGATCCAGGAAAGGCACAAAGCTACACAGAGAAACCCTGTCTCGAAAAACCAAAAAGGAAAGAAAAAAAAAATCTCTTTAGCATTTCTGTGTATTGATCGAGTACATGTTGAAATGAGAATATTTTGTCTACCTTGGGCTTCATAAACTAAATCTTACCTTTTCTGTTTTCATTTAGAATACGACAAAAATTTACGATGTTGCTGTGGCTCACAGGATATTTCTGTTGGACAGTGCTGGTCTAATCAAAAGACCTCACTCAGATTGTACACTTTAAAAAAAATGGGCTGGGAGCCGGGCGGTGGTGGCGCACGCCTTTAATCCAAGCACTTGGGAGGCAGAGGCAGGTGGATCTCTGTGAGTTCGAGGCCAGCCTGGGCTACCAAGTGAGTTCCAGGAAAGGCGCAAAGCTACACAGAGAAACCCTGTCTCGAAAAAACCAAAAAAAAAAAAATGGGCTGGGTATAGTTAGACACACCTTTAATTGCAGCACTCAGGAGACAGAGGCAGGTGGATTTCTGTGAGTTCAAGACCAGCCTGGTCTACAGAAAGTGTTCCAGGTCAGACAGGTAAGGCCTTGTCTAAAACAAAACAAAACTTTTTTTGAGTATCTACCGTGTAGTTTTCTATCTTGTGGAAGAATTAGTTAAGAATAAACTTGTAAGCCAGGTGGTGGTGCACGTCTTTAATCCCAGCACTCAGGAGGCAGAGGCAGGCAGATCTCAATGAGTTCGAGGCCAGCCTGGTCTACAGAGTAAGTTCCAGGATATCCAGGACTATTACACAGAGAATCCTTTTCCTGGAAAAGAGAGAGAGAGAGAGAGAGAGAGAGAGAGAGAGAGAGAGAATAAATTTTGCCGCTTTTTAATTAAAATGTTTAAAATTAGATTTATTTTATATGTATGAATGTTTTGCCTTCACAGACACACACACACAGTCTCTCTCTCTCTCTCTCTCTCTCTCTCTCTCTCTCTCTCTCTCTCTCTCTCTCTCTTTCTCTCTCTCTCTCCACATTTGCCTGATGGCCACAGAAGTTAGAAGAAGGCACTGGATTCACTAGAAATAAGAGTTATGGGTGGTTGTGAGTCACCATGAGAGGTGCCAGGAACTGAACTCAGGTCCTCTGCCAGAGGAACAAGTGCTCTGACTGCTGGGCTATCTCTCCAGCCCTATTTCCCATTTAAAAGCATTTATCTCTTTTGTTTTGTGTGTATGAAGTGTTTGCCTGCATGTATGTGTCACATGTGTGTAGTACCTGCAGAGGCCAGAAGAGGGCATTGGGTCCCTTGGAACTGGAGTTACTAGGTTGTGAGGCACCTAGGGTTTGTGAGAGCTGAACCCTGGTCCTTTGCAAGAGCTCTTACTGGGTAAGCTGTCTTCAGCCCTCACCACTTCAGCAACACCACACTTCCCTTTGCTTTAGCCTAGTGTAGAAACTGATAGGATTGAGTTGCAGGAATTGGTGACTATTGATCCTCATACAGAGTCAAAATCTCTAGGAAAAATCTTAAGAGATAATTATTGGGAAAACAATTAGTAATTATCGGGGGTTGAAGACAGTGCCTCTTGAATGTTAAGTGTGCTCTCTGCCTCTTATTTACATCCCTAGACCTCACTGAAATGTTATAAAAGAAAGTGAAGGCATCACTACTATATTTGTCTGTCAGCCATGCTTTTTAATTCATAATTTAGTAATATGCTATTAATTTTGGATGGACCAAAAGTATCTGCCTTTCTGCTATTCAAAAGAAAAAGATAAGTGCTCTTGCTTGTATCTATTCACTTACTGACATTGTGTTGGGTACTGTGTGCTGTGCTTCTGCTAGATGCTTTTTTAAATTTCATTTATTTATTTCTTTGTTTATTTAATTTTTTAGTTTTTCATGACAGGGTTTCTCTGTATAATCCTGGCTGTCCTGGAACTCACTCTGTAGTCCAGGCTGGCCTCAAACTCAAAGAGATCCCCCTGCCACTGCCTCCCGAGTGCTGGGATGAAAGGTGTGCGTCACCACCGCCGCCGCTGCCGCCACCACCACCTGGATCTCATGGAGCTTATGGTCAATGAAAGAATGCAGGAGGCAAACAATAAGACAGCTGAAGATTCTGACTCATTCCATGAAAAAGCAGGGTAGTTGGATGACAGTCATGAATTTGATTATCAAATGACAGGACCTGTACTTCAGATAAAGTAGCTTGGGGGGGAAATGTCTCAGAGAAGATGACATTTGAGTTGACATTTGAATCAGGAGTCAGTCATTTGAAAAAGAGCCCTGGGAGGAGGACTCTAGGCAGCAGGGATGACAGAGCCAAAGGCTTTGAGGAGGAAGGAAGAGTGGTACTTTTGAGGACTAGAAAGCAAACCCCAGAGCTGGGATGAGTTGAGTGAAAGGCACGGGAATAAGAGATGGGGCTGGCAAGCTGTGCCAGCTGGGGGGCAACAGCGCATCAAGAAGTCCTAGTTTTGTCTGGCGGCGGCGCACGCCTTTAATCCCAGCCTCAGGAGGCAGAGGCAGGCGGATCTCTGAGTTCGAGGCCAGCCTGGTCTACAGAGTGAGTTCCAGAACAGCCAGGGCCACACAGGGAAACCCTGTCTCAGAAAAACAAAACAAAACAAAAGGTTCTAGTTTCATTTTCAAGGAAATAAGGGGGGGTCATTGATGATCTTTAGAGCACCAAAGTTACCAGATGCATGGTTCATCATTAGCTACCCGAGAGGCTTCACTGGTAGCTAATATTCCTAGAACATTCCCCTAAACGTTGCCAGAAAGAAAACCCGAGAAAGGGTTTGTGTTTGCAAACAACAACCAGGGCCTTAGGCATGTTCTGCTACCGAGTGGCACCCATATCCATTAGAAATGAGTATCCAGGTGGATGGCCTTTAATATTCAACAGGATTTTTAATGAATGATCCTCTATTCAAGACAGTTCATACATTTTTCATGGACCCTCTTTGCCAGAAGGACCCAGGGGCATCCCAGGAGATATTCATCAAAAGAGAAGTCAAGGTCGGTTAGACAAGTTTAACTTGAAACAAGGCTTATTTGGGTAGAGCTTGTGATTTTTTAAATTTTTTTTATTTTTGGTGCATCTGATGCTGAGGGTAGTGTTCAGCCACTGGGATGTGCCAGGCAGACACATGCTCAAGTACTTAGTTACACTCTAGCCTGGGGCGGGTGACTCTTGAGGATGGTGGGGTAGTCCTCACTGAAATTAGTTCTCAGGACCAGTGCCTATGGACTGCCCATGCCTGAGTTGGATGCACTGATGGGTGTGGACCGAAGTCAAGAGGATTTTTAGAGGGACTTTTACTGAAGAGTGCTGTTTATGAAAACTTTTTCCTTTTTTTTTTCCTTCTGAGACAGGGTTTCTCTGTGTAGCCCTTGGTTGTCCTGGAACTCACTCTGTAGACCAGGCTGGCCTTGAACTTGGAGCTCTGCCTGCCTCTGTCTCCTGAGTGCTGGGATTAAAGGCACGGGCCACCACTGCCTAGCTAATGAAAACTTTTTTTTTCTTTCCAACAACATTATTCTAGCCATTTGACCGCATGGATGGAGGAACCCAGAGTGGATAGGAGGTAGTTCTTGTGACTGAATATACCACTGAACATCATGATTCATGGGTATCAACAATCATGGGTACCCTGGCATTGATTAAAGCACCAGTGGCTGGTGAGAAAGGAGATGCTTCGTGGCACAAGAGAGGTGCAAACAGCCGAAAATAGCATGCTGTGGTTGATGTCCAGAAAGAAGGAGGTGTTATGGTTTGACTAAGAATGGCCCCCATAGGCTCATGTATTTAAATGCTTGCTCCCCGGGGAATGACACTGTTTGAGAAGGACTAGGGGGCGTGTCCTTGTTGGAGGAAGTGTGCTACTGAAGGTGTGCTTGGAGGTTTCGAAAGCCCCCACCAGGACCAGTGTTCTCTCTCCCTCTGCCTGTCTGTGGATCGGGGATGCACAGCTCTGAGCTACTTCCCCAGTGCCGTGTGCTACCATGCTCCCCGCCATGTCAACGGACTATGCCTCAGAATCTGCAAGCGATCCCCCCAATTCAAGCTCTTTCTTTTATAAAGGTTGCCTTGGTCACGGTGTCTCTGAACACTGATAATGCGGCTTCTCCCTAAGTACTATTGCAATGGAGAGGAGAGGGAGCCGGGTTTGCCTTAGTCTGTCTGCAATGTTCTCCAAAGGCCATGTGGTAAAGGCTAGGTCCTCACGCTGGTGCCATTGGCAGGAATTGGGCCATTGGGAGAAACTCTGGGGACCCCAGTCACTTCCTGTCTCTTTTTGCATTTCCCCGTCACCATCAGTTGAACTTGTCTCTTCCACCTCATGCACCGCTGTGATGCATTGCCACAGACCCAAAGCACCAGGACCAAGTGACCATGGACAAGATCCTCCGACATCAGGAGCCGAAATACACCCGTGCTTCTCCTGACTGTCCGTCTCAGGCTGTCTGTCATGGTAGCCCGAAGCTGACACAGGTGTCCATCATCTCCTATCCGTCACTAGCTGAGGGCTTTTCCTGGGGATACGAAGTCGCAGGCACTTTGGGGACACCTGGCTAGCTAGGTGTGTGTGTGTGTGTTTCCACAAAGAAAGTCCTCATTTAGGTCAGAATGAGCGCTCTTTAGTGTATAGAGTGAGCATTGAGGGGCTCTAGGCAAAGCCCCAATAACACCTATTTATTACACCAGCAACCAGCCCAGGCTGTGTGCATAGGGGAATTGGTCATATCCACGTCTGAGTTAGTTTTGTCTCTGGCTCTATCTCTATCCTCATTCTTGATTTCTTTTTCTTCCTTCTTTCCCATTTATAATTTACACTATCTGGCAACGCTTAGATATCCTTAAATAAGGACACATAAGCTGTTCTAATTCTTTTCTGGAACAAGGCAGACTATAAATAAATAAACACTAATGAAGTCTAGTGTTCTGATTTTGGTTTCAAACATTTTCTTCTCAGTCTGAGACCTTGGGACATTCTTTTTTTCTTTTTCTCCTTTCTTTCTTTTCTTTCTTTCTTTCTTTCTTTCTTTCTTTCTTTCTTTCTTTCTTTCTTCCTTCCTTCCTTCCTTCCTTCCTTCCTTCCTTCCTTTCTCTCTCTCTCTCTCTCTCTCTATCTATCTTTCTTTCTTTCTTTCTTTCTTTCTTTCTTTCTTTCTTTCTTTCTTTCTATCTATCTATCTTTCTTCCTCCCTTCCTCCCTCCCTCCCTCCCTCCCTCCCTCCCTCCCTCCCTTCCTTCCTTCCTTCCTTCCTTTTTTTTTGAGATAGAGTCTTCATAACCCTGAACTCACTCTGTAGACCAGGCTGGCTTTGAACTCACAGAGATCCCCCTGCCTCTGCCTCCTGAGTGCTGGGATTAAAGATGTGTGCCACCACGCCCAGCTCTTGGAACATTCTTAGCCACTGGTGTCTAGCATCATGTAAAGCATAGCAAGGACATACCGTTCTGCAGAAGGACACACAGCACATGGCACACAGATTTCCTTACACTCTGACTCTTTGGCCAATGTAGATGCAGAGGCACAGTTATCTCTGGCTCTTTCCTCCTTGAACCCAGTGCCTAAATACCACCTGCCACAGAATAACTACTCCCTAAGTATGAATAAAATGGATTAATAAGGTGTATAAGACCTATATGCAATAATGCCCCTCATGGCCCCCTCAGTTAGCAATCTACCAACAATCGAATTATGCGTTTCATAAGGTCAGGGCTGCCCTTGAAATGACTGCCGTGTGGATATGCTTATTTTCATGAACACAAGCTGGGAGGTAGAGACTAAAGATAGCTCTAGCAATCGTGTTGGAAAATGTATACCCAGCGGGCTACATGTGCATCTGAGAACACCCAATGGCAATTCAGATGTCAGCTGTTTATGAGCCTAATCTTTGCTTGTAGGTGTCCTGGCAAACAGTTCCTAATAACAGCCCTGTGGAGAAAAGAATTACCAACTACGTAGGAAGCCTGGCTCCCCGGGAACCTCAGATGCTAGAAACCGAGTGGCTGTTTTACATTCTATGAATCAGAAAGAAAGTGTTGTTTAAGCGGCGGGTCACAGGAATTTAGATATCCGGGGGCTTGTGCTGTAATATTTTTTCCCTTAAGAGGCAAACATAGTAGTATTATTTCATAAAAACAGGCACTAGAGGTTAAAAGTGATTACAGTCTTTTTTTTTTTTAAGATTTATTTATTATGTATACAGAAGAGGGTGCCAGATCTCATTACAGATGGTTGTGAGCCACCATGTGGGTGCTGGGAATTGAACTCAGGACCCCTGGAAGAGCAGCTGGTGCTCTTAACCTCTGAGCCATCTCTCCAGCCCGTGATTACAGTCTTTTACAAACAAATTCCCGAGGTTCTGTTAAGTGACCAAACTTTCCTGGGGAGATGCAATACACACATCTATTCACCCCAGATAGGGATCCCATGGCAGACCAAAGTACAGATACCACCAAAGTTCAATTTGGTGGGCCATGAATTTTACTGGGGTTACCTACAGAAATATGGGTGAGGGGTCACTTACAGGAGCAGAAATGACTCAGAGACAGCTGCATCACAAAGCCCACCCCAGCACGGATGACAGCTCATAAAGTTGGGAACCTAGAGCACACTGCACAGCCTGCAGGCAGCTCAACAGGTTGGAAAATGTCTGTTCCAGGTCCTCGGCTAGTCTAAACCTCTTCCAGACGCCTCGGCTGGTTTCTGCTCCTTCCAGGCAACTGGTCTGGTCTTAAGGGTCTTCCTTGCAGCTGGTCTTGTCTGAGTCTTCCTTACAGCTTTGCTCTCTCGTCTCTGAGGGGGGCTCTCAGTGTTTATTGCTTACTCTATCAGGGAGGGGATCTGGTGAATCTGATCTGTTTCAGGGACTTCCTGAAGCTACTTGAGTTGTTACCTTCCTGTTTAAGGAGTTTCCTGCAGGATGGATGTTTCAGTCTCAGAGCAAACTGTTGGCAAAGCAGATTTCATAGGTCAGGGTCGCCCTTCCATGCTTTGGGGGAAGGTCCATGTTCCTGTATGTGATGGTTGGTCTTGATCATCAGTTTGACTGGGCTTAGAATCACTCAGGAAATTGGTGAGTACGTCTGTGGGCAAATCGGCGTTTCCAGAGAGGATTAACTGAGGGTGGGGAAGGACACTCAGTGTGAGTGGCACCATTTAATGGCCTGGACTGAATGAAAGGAAGAAAGTAGAAAGCCAGGAGCGAGAGGCTGGAGAGATGGTTCAGTGGTTAAGAGTGCTGGCTGCTTCCAGAAGACCCAAGTTCGAGTCTCAGCACCTATGGCAGCTCACAACCCTTTGTAACTCCAAGGGATCCTACACCCATTTCTGACCTCTTTGGATAACAGGCATCCACATGACACATAAACATATACAGGCAAAACACTCACATAGGTAAAATAAATTTTAATTTCCTTTTTAAAGGATGCTATCTTTTTGGGTTTTTTGTTTGTTTGTTTGTTTTGTTTTTCAAGACAGGGTTTCTCAGTGTGGCTTTGGAGCCTGTCCTGGATCTCACTCTGTAGCCCAGGCTGGCCTCCAACTCAGAGATCTGCCTGCCTCTGCCTCCTGAGTGCTGCGATTAAAGGCGTGCACCATCACTGTGCGTCAGGATGCTATGTTATAGCCGATGTCTTGCTCCTCTGGCTCTTACAATCTTTCTACCTTTTCTTCTGCTTTGTTTCCTGAGTCTTAGGGGTAGGGTTGCACTGCAGATGTGTCCATTCAGATGGACACCCACAGTCAGTTCTCTGCATTTTGACCAGCTGTGGGTTTCTGTATTGCTCTCTGTTTTTGTTACTTTTCTATCGCTGTGAGGAGACAGTGTGACTAAGGCCACTGACAAAGAAAGAAATTATTGAGGGCTGGCATACGGTTTCAAAGGGTTAGAGTCCATTGGCCGTCATGGTGGACAGCATGGCAGCAGGCAGGCAGCCATAGTGCCAGAGCAGTAGCTGAGAGCTCACATCTGATCCACAAGCAGGAGGCAGAGAGAGGTAACCGGGGATGGTGTAGATTTTTGAAGCCTTCAAGCGCACCCCCAGTGACACACCTTCAATAACAAAGCCACCCTTCCTCAGTCCTTCCCCAACAGTCCCACCAACTGGTGGCCGAGCTTTCAAATCTGTGAACCTGTGGGGCCGTTCTCATTCAAACCACCACTGTCTCCACATGATATGAAAAGAAGCTTCTTCGGTGATGTGGTTGTTTGAAGGAGTCTGTCCTCCGTAGGCTCGGTATTTGAATGCTTGGTCCCCAGGTGATGTGCTGTTTGGGACCTTTAGGAGGTGCTGGAAGAAGTATGTCCCCAAAGGTGGGCTTCAGCAGGGTTTTTTGTTTGTTTGTTTGTTTGTTTGTCTGGGTTTTTGTGAGATAGGATCTCACTATGTAGTCTTGGCTAGCCTGGAACTCACTGTGTAGACCAGGCTGGCCTCAAACTCATCAGAGATGCACCTGCTTCTGTCTCCAGAGTGCTGGGATTAAAGATGTGAGCCACCTTGCTTGTATTAGGTATGAATTGTGCCTATTGAATCGGCCTTAAATTCAATTAGGTGGATGCTGGTTACCTCAAAGACTTAAGTGCCGTGATTATACCCTTGTGATTGTCTTACGGGCTGGTCATTCTTTACAGCTGGGTAAGACTATTTGCCTTCCTACCTTGGCAGCCTGCATTGCCTTTGGATATGAGAGCCATAGCATACTCTTTGTTTGTTTTGTTTGTTTGTTTGTTTGTTTGTTTTTGTTAGGGTTTCTCTGGGCAGCCCTAGCTGTCCTGGAACTCACTGTGTAGACCAAGCTGGCCTCTAACTCACAGAGATTCGCCTGCCTTTGCCTCTCTAGTGCTGGGATTTAAGGTGTGGGCCACCATCACCCAGCTCCACTGCGTACTCTTACTGACTACCTATCCATGCTTACGTACTTCCTTTAACTCTCTTGGACGCGCTTCCTTTAATTCCCAAAGCTTACGCAAATGCAAATCTTTTGTCTCAGGATCTGTTGTGGGAGGGATTGAAACCCAGACATATTATTTAGTTCACCATTAAAATGTATCCTAGGGCCACATTTAGAGTTTTTCACTTTTGTAAATTTATTACATACGTATATATACAATTTTATGTGTAGGGATGTTTTGCCTGGTTATAGGTCTGTTCAGCACATGCGTGAAGTGTCCACGGAGGCCAGAAGAGGGTGTCAGATTCTTTGGAGTAGAAGTTACAGACAGTTGTGAGCTGCCGTGTGGGTGCTGGGAATCAAATGGGATCCTCTGGAAGACCAGCCAGTTTTCTTCGCCGCTGAGTCGTCTCTTGGCAAATGAACATTTGTTCATTCCTTCCTTCCTTCCCTTCCCTTTCCTTAGCTTACCCTTCTCCCCGACCTTTCCCTTTTCAGAAACAAGGGCTTATGTGCAAATTCTCTTATGCTTAGGGTAACCCTGGATTGCGCAATATAGTTTCTATGTAATCTATTGTCCTAGAGTTCTGTTCTGTGGCTGTCCTTTTTTTTTATTTTAACATTTTCTAACTTGCGTGGTGCACTGTGCCACTTTTGGATGTGAATGATCCTTAATAAGACAGAGGGGACTGAGCAGGAAGACTTATCTGGTGTTTATCTTGACTGATAATTCAGTGTTTACTTTGAGTGAGTCATCCATCACATCTCAGCTGAAGCAGTTCTGGGCACTGACTAATCTATTGATTTTTCCTCTTTTCTCTTTTTCTAGGCTCCCGTGCCTGTCACTGGACCTCCAACATACATTAGCCTCCCAGGAGGTTTTCCAGTACATCAGCTATAATGCTCTTCCTTTCTCTCCCACTTGGTAAGCATATTAAATGTTGACAAGGATGAGGTTGTTATAGGGATAATATATTATTTACAAAAAGGATAAATCATTCTCAGGCTTCAGTATTCAGCCATTAGCATCGAATCACTCATGAGCTGTGTCGTGAGTGATTGAATTTGAGAATTGCTCCTCTCCTTCCAGACTCCTGAATTGCATTAAAAAGTCATTTAATCTCATGGTGTCTTCATTTTCTCACCTGGAAACAGGGATGGCAACGTCTCCTCTGCCTGGCTGAGTTGTGGTGGGAGGCAAATGTGGTGGTAATGAGTGTCAAATCTTTGGGAAGTACAAGGCCTTCCACAAATACAAGGACTGCTGAGGTGGCTGTCTGTTCTAATTTCAGCGCGCCTGTGCTAATAAAGTACCATGACAGAAGAGCAACGTAGGAGACAGGAGTTAATCTCAGCTTGTAGTTCCAGGTTATTCTGCCATCATGGGGGACATCAAGGCAGGACTTTAAGCAGCCAGTCACATTTCCAGCTCTACTTCTCTGCTCTTGGGTCTTCCAGGACACCCTGCCTAGGGGATGGTGCCGCTCACAGTGGGCTGGGTCTTCCCGTATCAGTTCACTTAATGAAGATAATCCCGCAATGGCATACTACAGGCCAAGCCCATGCAGACAATGTCTCTCTTCTCAGGTGATTTTAGGCTGTGTCAGGTTGACAGCTAAAACTACCCTCACACTATCTATTCTATACCAAGAGTCAGCCATAGACTGCTGAGAGTTTTTGGAAGCCACACAAAGATGTACAAAACAGGCCCACAGGTGAATTTGCATGCATTTTCTTTGCAGAACGATTCTTTCTTTGGGATGTTTACAGGTCGAAATCTTACTGGTGTTCCTGGTCATCATGTGGATTCACTCTGTCTGCGCCAAGGTGTATTAGAATCCCACTGTCACAAAGCACGAGAGTCCAATCGGAATCACCTGCAGCGAATGGAGGAAAACCCCTTGCTCATATGAGAAAACCAGAACGTTCTGGTTGAAGGCGGCCATAGACCTGACCAGAAACCTATGGGGCTAGGGAAACACTTGTTGTAAGTACTTACTCCATAGTATAAGCCAAAAGACCTGAGTTTGGATTCCCAGCACAGCACATGACTGTAGCCCCAGTGCTGGGATGTAGCGGAAGTGGGTGGGGATAGACACGTGGATCCCTGGAGCTCGCTGGCCAGCCAGTGCAGCTGAATCTGTGAGTCCCAAGTTCAGGGAGATGCTGTTTCAAAAAAAAAAAAAAATGAGTTGGAAAGCAACTGAGGAAAACACCTGCTGTTGACCTCTCCCCTTCAAACTCACATGCACACACGTGCGTATGTACTTACATGAAGATGTACACACGTATATACCACATGAGCAAAATGAGGAGGAGAAGGATGAGGAGTGGGGGAGGGGAGAAGGAGCTCAGCGCTCCAGACTCGAATACTGTTTGGAAAAGTCTAATGGATGAGAACCAATTGCCAAAGGTGGATGATGCTGTGAGACCACGGGGAGACACGGGACAATGGTGTTTGTGCAATCTGTTGGGGGCAGTGTTTGGGGAAGCAGGAGGATGTTTTCTGCACACTAAAGCATGACGTAGAGGCTTTATGTGCTGAGTTAGATAAAAATGGGCTGCTGCCAGGTTGGGAATTTAGCTCATTGGTAGAGCGCTTGCCTAGCAAGCGCAAGGCTCTGGGTTCAGTCCTCAGCTCCCAAAAAAATGGGCTACTGCCAACCAGAATGTCCTTGGACTTTCTCAGAAACAAACTGACCTATTCAATGTCAGGGCTTCAATGGCCAGCACAAGATGCTTCGCTGACCTTGGTTGTCCTATGTGGCTTGGGATAGTATGCTAGTATCACCTACCTTGGGTTATATCCAAGATGGCTGTCGCCATGTTGAGCTGGGTTCCCACAAACATCACAGAGATTCTCTTCCCCATATTGCTCACTGTTCCTTAGGTGGGAGCATGTGTGCTGGACAGGGGTCACATCCTTGTGTCCCTGAAACCAGAGAAGGAGAATCCTTTTGCCTGCTTCACCCGCTTAGGTTAATTAAGATCCCCGGGAAAGCGCTAGTCAATATGGGCTGTTAGGGCAAAATGTCTTCGATTGGGCTGTTGTGATGGCTCTGTGGATAAAGGCACCAAACCTGGCCACCTGAGCTCGATCCCCAAGACCCACATGGCTGAAGGAGAGAGCAACCACGTTCTGAAAGTTGCCTTGGTATGGGCACCCACCCACCCGCTGTAACTTAAAAAATCAAACACCTTAGACTGCAATTAAGGAACAACAGAATTTATTGATCCGGGTTCCGCAGATTTAGAAATACAAGGTCAGCCGGGCGGTGGTGGCGCACGCCTTTAATCCCAGCACTTGGGAGGCAGAGCCAGGCGGATCTCTGTGAGTTCGAGGCCAGCCTGGTCTACCAAGTGAGCTCCAGGAAAGGCGCAAAGCTACACAGAGAAACCCTGTCTCGAAAAACCTAAAAAAAAAAAAAAAAAAAAAGAAATACAAGGTCAAGTGCCTGCAGATCTGATGAGCAGGTGTTGCTCAGGAATGGTGGCATCTGTGTTTTCATAGAGCAGACAGACGGAGGAGCCCCTAAAGATCTCTTTTATAAGGGCACAAGCCTATTCAGGAGGGCTCCATCTTCAGGACATAATTGCCCTCTCAGTGACCCCCTTCTCCTGATACCATCCATTTGATTAGCTTGGACCAGTCACTGCAGTCTGGGGAGTGATGTGCAGACGAAGCTAGATAGGCCAATGGCCACTGTCTAGTTAGACCAGTTATTTGTGAGCTCTCTCATGCATCCGGCTGTTTCAGACATTGCAGGGAGCTGGCAGCCACTGAATCTGTGTCTATCACTCCGGGAAAATACAGCCTTATACCCTGTCAAACCCTTATTCCTAATGAATCTATTACACTTTCGAGGCTATAAATAATAGATCCGTTCCCTTCCTTCCAATGCAAATATTTTGAATATTTTAATGATTGCTTTCCAAAGCCTACTTTTGAAATCACCCTCCTAAGGTTTGTGCCAACGTATACTCCCACAAACAGATGGCGGTGGGCACTCTTGAAGCATAAACTGTCATTGATCTATACTGGTGGCTCTCGGCTGGGGGTGATTTTGCTGCCCCTTCTCTCCCAGGATGCTGGGGCACTGCCTGAGACATCTTCAATCATCACAGGTGAGGCAATACTGATTTTTCTGGTCATGGCAGGATGGAAGGCTGCTGGGAACCACTCAATGTATAGAACAGGTCCCCTCAACAAAGAATTACCTGGCCCCAGAGGTTGAGAAGCCCTGGCTTACATAGACAAATATACTCCACTTTTAAAGATTATATATATCTATGTTTTTCAAGACAGGGTTTATCCGTGTAGTCTTGGTGCCTGTCCTGGAGCTCGCTCTGTAGCCCAGGCTGGCCTCGAACTCACAGAGATCCGCCGGCCTCTGCCTCCCAAGTGCTGGGATTAAAGGTGGGCGCCACCACCGCCAGGCACTTTATATTTTTTAATTGCATGTGTGTACGTGGACAATGTGCATAGGTGTGCACAGGTAGCTGCGGATTCCAGAGGATGGTCTTGGTTCCCATGGAGCTGGAGTTACAGGTGGTTGTGAGCCACCCAGTGTGGGTGCCGGGAACCACACTCGGGTCGTCTGCAAGAGCAACAAGAGTTCTTAACTGCTGAGCCATCTCTCCAGCCTGTGTGGTCCATATGACTAGACTACAAATTAGTCCAGGCAAGAAGATTGGCTCTGACGTGGTGTGTTGCCAAACGCATGCATACTGGGTTGGCCCTGAATCCTGAAGTGCACTTGAGGTCCTGTTTCCCCTGGTAGGGGGATGATAGCAAACAAACACAACAGATGGAGGTTTCCAAGGTGACCAGCTGAATTGCTTCCAAAAAATCTCTTCCAAGCCCTGGTTGACACTTAATGTTAAAGAGAGTGGTCACTGCATTTCAGAAAAAAAAAAAGAAGAAGAAGAAGAAGGTATGGTTCCAGTGGGGGACTCACCAATGTTTAGTTTATTTCTATTTTGACTATGTATCGGTCAGGGTTCTTTAAAGGAACAGAACTGACAGAATGCATATATACATTAAGAGAGGATTTACTAGGATGTGGTTCAGGCAGTCCCACAATGGCCGCCTCCAGATGGCAGGCTGAGAATCTGGTAGTGGTTCAGTCCACGAGGCTGGATGGCCCAGCACCGGTAATCTGGCCATGGAGTCTTGGGGCATTCCTACTTCCGCTAGTCTCCAGTGTATGCTGGCATCCTGGAGAAGTGGGGTATGACACCAATGAAGGAATGCTGCAGCAGCCGGATAGATGAGCGTGCCAACAAGAGTGAGGACAAACAGGCAAAGAGCAAAGCTTTCCTCTCCCATGAAGGCTGCTGCCACCAGAAGGTGCACGCTTAGGGTGGTCTTCTCACTTCAAATAATCTGATCAATAATGCCTCCCAGAAGTGCTCAGCACCTTGTGCTTCTGTTGACTCCAGATGCAGGTCAATCGACAACCAAGACTGATCCTCACACTGACACTTAAAGAAAAATGGTTACATAATATGAAGAAATTTAATGCCTGGCAGAATACAAAAAAAAATCACTATTAACAAGGTCTGTGTCTTAGGATTGCTATTGCTGTGATGAAACACCATGACCAATAACAACTTTGGGAGGAAAGGGTTTGTTTCACCTACACTTCTGCATCATAGTCCATCACTGAAGGAAGTCAGGACAGAAACCCACACAGGGCAGGAACCTGGAGGCTGCTGCAGAGGTCATGGAGGAGTGCTGCTTACTGGCTTGTTCAGCCTGTTTTCTTATAGAACCCAGGACCCCAGCCCAGGGGAGGCCACATCCACAATAGGCTTGGCCCTCCGCGTCAATCACTAATTAAGAAAATGCCTTGCAGAAGAGTTTTCTCAATCGAGGTTTCCTCTTCTCAGAAGACTCTAGCTGTAGCTAGCACAGTCCGGATTTATAATTTAGCTTTTAGTTTCCTAACTTGGCAAATTTCTCCACACATTCACCATCAACCACAAAGCGGGGCTCTGTAGTACTTACTTTTCTCCTTGCTGTGTGAAAACACCTGTCCTAGTTTGGGACTCTGTGGCTGTGATAAAACACCAGGACCAAAAGAGTTTATTTTTGCTTATGGTTCCACCAGCCTGGTCTCCAAAGCGAGTTCCAGGAAAGGCGCAATGCTTATGGTTCCAGAAAGCTAGAGTCCATCATGGGGAGTCAGGGGATGGGGTGGGTGGCTGTGGGTGGTAGCAAAAACAGGAAGCTGGCTGATCACATCCCCCCTATGCCCTCTTTCTCAGCTGTCCTGGAGCTTGATATGTAGGCCAGGCTGTCCTCAAATTCAGAGATCCATCTGCCTCTGTCTCTGCCTCCAAGTGCTTGGATTAAAGGTGTGTGCCACCACCATGACCAGCTAATCACATTTCCCCAACACACAGAAAGCAGAGATAGACAGACAGACGACAGACAGAGGTGAAAGAACAGGAAAAGTCCCACATTCAGTGACACACTTCCACCAGCAAGGGTGTAGTTGAACTTTTCTTTGGGCCACCAACCAGCTCCCGAATAAAGACACACTTATTAATTATGAATGCCAGGCCTTAGCTTAGGCTTGTCCCACTAGCTCTTTTAACTTATTTTAACCTCTTTCTCTTCATCTATGTTTTGCCTCAGGGCTTTTTACCTTTCTTTCATCCTGTATGTCCTACTTTCCTGCTTCCTCCATGTCTGTCTGGCCCCTGGTATCTTCCTGGAGTCTCTTTTTCTTTCTCCTCCCCCTCCCCCACCCCCCCCCACCCCCGAGCCTAAATTCCTCCTCCTCCTTATTCTCCCTGCCCATAAATCCTGCCTATACCTTGTCTCTTGCTATTGACCATTCATCTTTTTATTAGGCTAGTCAGGTGCCTTAGGCAGGCAAGATAAAAGAGTAACACATCTTTACATAATTAAACAAATGCAATATACCTTTACATAGTTAAACAAATATTCCGCAACACAAGAGTCTACCTCCTAAAGGTTCCATAACCCTTCCTCAGCAAGTGCCACCAACAGAGGATGAGGTGTTCAAATGCACAAGCCTGTGGGGGACATCTGTTATTCAAACTATCATAGTAACTTGTGGGAGGTCAGCTCCCACTTTTTTTTTTTTTTAAATGACAGGGAACTCTCGAGGAGAGAGGAATAAGAGCATTAGGTAGAAATATAGAGGTAGAAGTAAGGTAGAGGTGAGAGAAACAGATAGGAGAGAAACAGAAACACAGGATAGCCTTGGGAGGGCCTGGATCCTTATCCACTGCCCCCTCCTGTCTCGTCTAAAGGGCTATTTAAAGGAACGCCAAAGGGTGGCGCAAAAGACCTCCCCCCCAGCACAGCCAAGTGCAGACCCTTCCAGTCACCTAGTAACCACACACGTGGTCAAACCATCCTCTAATGCAACCCTGCCTGCTGGGTAAAGCAAGCTCAGATCTCACTAGGAAACCTCTGTGGGCCTCCACAGTCACTGACAGAAAGCAACAGAAAGACAGGTCGGGCCAGAAACATGGCTTTTCAGACCCTACTGTTCTCTCAGAGGGTCTGAGTTCTGTTCCCAGCACCCATGACAGGTAGCTCGACACCTCTTGGGACCTCCACTCCAGGGAGATCTGACGCTTCTATCCTCGGCAAGCATGCCCACACGTTGTGCACATCTATACACAGACACACACAGAGTTCACCAAAATAATAATAAAATATTTTTTAAAGGACGTATTTTGGCTCATGGTTTGATGGGATACAGTCAATGAGAAAGCACGGCGGTAGGAGAATGAGGTACCTCGTCACATTGCAGCTGCTATTAGGAACCGGAGAGGAACGGGTGCTGGTGTTACACTCAAATCTCTCCCCTTTCCATGTCGAGCTTAGTGTGGGATCTCAGTCCATGGGATGGGCCTGCCCACAGTCGGGATAGGTCTTCGCTCATCAGTTAAAACTCTTTGGAATGCCCTCATAGACATGCCCAGGGGGTGTCCACAGACAATTCTAAATCCAGCCAAGATCACAAGGAAGACGACTTCTCGTTGGTGCCAAATGCTTCTGCTTGTTCCGTGTCTGAGACAGGCTCTCACACACTAGCTAGCTCCGGCTGACCTCGAACTCACGGCAGTTCTCCTGCCTCAGCCTCCTGAGTGCTGAGATTACAGATGTGAACGGCCACATCTGGCTCTTCAAAAGTAGCATAGTGAAGAGATAAAAAGCTGGGATCGATTGAGGTTGGAGAGCTCAGTGGTTAAGGGCACTTCCTGCTCTTCCAGAGGACCTGAGTTCTGTTCCTAGTACCCACATCAGGTGGCTCACAACCCCACCTCGGACTCTAGATCCAGGGGATCCAAGGCTCTCTTCTGCTCTCTGAGGGCACACACACACACACACACACACACACACACACACACACACACACCACAAAGAGGCTCTTTAAAAAATTAGCAGGGACTGTCACCTGGATTCAGATTATGATTCACGTTCTTGCTATGCGTGGTGTGACTTTGGGCAAAGTCTTGTAGATAACAGTGCAGTGTAGTTACTGCGTAAGAACGTAGAGGGTGGGGGGGGGGATAGCCTAGGTACCATCCCCAGCCCTGGGGCAGGAGGGGGAGTTAGAATGGGGCCTGGAACCTAACAACTGCTTTATAAACATTAACAACATTGTTTTGGCTTCTCTTCCACGTTATGGAGAGCCCGCTCTACTGGCTAGTCTACGTCAGCTTGACACAAGGGTGGTAGCTTGAATGAAAATGGCCACCCTAAGCTCATGGGGAGTGGCACTGTTAGGAGGTGTGGCCTTGTTGGAGGAAGTGCGTATCTGGAGGCGGACTTTGAGGTTTAAGGTTTAGACGCTTGAGGCTGAGTGTCGCTCTCTCTTCCAGCTGCTTTCAGATCCAGATGTAGAGCCCTCAGCTCCTACTCCAGCACCACGTCTGCTTGCACGCCATGTCATCAAAGAAAAGGGAGTCTCAATGGAGAAAATGCCTCCATAAGACCAAGCTGTAAGGCATTTTCTCGATTGTTGATTGATGGGGGAGGGCCCAGAGCATTGTGGGTGAGGCCATCCCTGGGCTGGTGGTTCTGGGTTCTATAAGAAAGCAGGCTGAGAAGTCACAAGGAGCAAGCTAGTAAGCAGCACCCCTCCATGGCCTCTGCATCAGCTCCTGCCTCCAGGTTCCTGCCCTGTGTGAGTTCCTGCCCTGACTTCCTTTGATGATGAACAGTGATAGGAAGTGTGAGCCAAAGAAACCCTTTCCTCTTCAACTTGCTTTGGGCCGTGGTGTGTCATCACAGCAACGGTAACCCTGAGTAAGACACCTGGTGGCCAGCAAATTCAGCAATCCTCCTGTCTCAGCTCTCCACTCTCTCAATTCTGGAGTCACAGCATGTGCACAGCCACATCTGGATTTTTGCATGGCTGTTGGGATTTGAACTCAGACCCGCATGCTTTCACAGGAAACTCTCTCCCCTACCGAGCCAACCCCTCAGTCTCAGAGTCTGCTTTTTAACAGAACCCCCGGTGATTTGCGCACACAGTCACCATCCTTACTTTGGAAGGAGGAGCTCGTGCCTCTGGATTTCCTTGTCCTGTCAAACCCGAAGCGATGAACTTAGTTGATTCTTGTATGACTCAATCCTAATGTTTGGGGACATTGCTTAAAACCAACCAATTCTGAGCTGGGAAAAGACCCTTTGAGAGACAATTTCTTCTTCTTTTTATCTCCTTGGTCCATTTCTTAAAACAACCAAACCAAACAAAACACTTCTTTATGTGCAAGTGTGTGTGCCTGAGTGTGTGTATGCACACCACGTGAGTACAGGAACCTCCGAAAGCCAGAACAGGGCAGCAGACCCCCCCTGGAACTGGAGCCACAGGTGGTTGTGAGCTACTGTGTGGGGTATTGGGAATTGAACCTGGGTCTTCTGCAAGAAGAGTATACACTCTTAACCACTGAGCTGTCTCTTCAGCACCCTGGTTTTTTTTTTCCTAAAATGTTTCCTCCTTTATTTGTGTGTGTGTGTGTGTGTGTGTGTGTGTGTGTGTGTGTGTGTGTGTATACTTGAGCATACATATGCATTCATGCCACTGTGCATGTGTGGAGGTCAGATGTCTGTAGTGGGTAGCTGTTCCAGCTTTGACCTGGAAGTACTACCCCCAGTGAGGCTTCTGGTAACTGTCACACCTGCAAGGCGGTTGTAAGCTGATTCTCAGTTTCTTCATCTGTGAAATGGGATTAATTTTACCAGGTCGGGGCCAACCTTAGTGGGTGGCTAGAAGAATGAGTTTAAATACTATAAATGAAGATGTTCCCTCACTGACAAAAGAATGTTAAAATGCAAAACATGATGTTTTATTTGTGGAGGACCACAGGACCTTGCACACGGTTGGGTACTGCAAAATTGGGTAGAGCCGACAGACGCTGCTCCTGTGGGAGCTGCTTTAATTATCGCCACCAGATGGCAGCAAAGAGCAGGTTTCCCTATGAGGCTTCCAAGACAGAATAAAATGGTTGATGGTTCTCCCTAGTTTACATCAGGTTGATCCTCCTTCACCCGTTCCTCTCTGCCTCCCCAACACTTCCCCAACCCAAGACCACTTATGTATCCTTTTTCTACCAACTCCTTCCATGGGAATGATTTTTAAATACACAGTCAAGGGCAAATTGGAATTATCGGCAATCCTTGTGTATGCAGCCTGTAGTTAATGTGGACTGGTCAATGCAAACTGAACCCGAGGAATTTATGGAGTACATATTTATGAGGCGACAGGGAAATATGACAATATTTAGATCACTTAAGATCCAAGTCCCTGTCCCAAGTGGATGTATCTGGGATCCAGCTGTTATCCATTCAATAAATACTTAATCCTGGCTTGGGAATAAAGATATATATATATATTTTTTTTTTTTAAAAAAAGACAAGCCTCTTTGTTATGTAACTCTGGCTGTGTGAGAACTTGCTCTGTATACCAGGCTGGCCTCTGTAGACCAGATAGCAGAGATCCACCTACCTCTGTCTCCCAAGTGCCCTGATTAAATAATGTGCCACTGCATTATTTTTTTTTTGGTATTACCTAAGACATGGAGGGAACTATGGAAGTGTATTATAGGGTGACAGTATTTGGAGGGGGTCAGGGCAAGTCTCCCTGGAAAAGTGCTCACTGAGGTGAGATGCAAGATTTGGCTATGCAGAGGAACAGACAAGAGCCCTCCAGGCTGAGGGAACAGGGCACTTGATGGTCCTATGAAGCCTGTGTAATTTTATATCAGTTTGATGGATGGGATAAAGACTGACCACGGTTCAAGGACACTCAGCTGTTTTCTGGTTTACTTGTTACCACATCATCTACAAATATTTTAAAGACTCCTCACGGGTGCTTGAAGAGGACAGCATTCATTCATCCCATGGGTGCTACATTGATCTCACAGAAACCTTAGGATGGGCTGTGACCACCACACCTGGATTACAAAGGGCTCCATCAATACCCTCCAGAGGCTGCTGGCTCCTTCCCCACGGTCTCGACCACCTATTTCTTGGCTCTGTTCCTGTTCCCTATCTCCCCGTATTCATGACACTGAGTGCTTCTAACCTGGAGGCATGGACCAAGGGTGCTGTGGGTAGAATTCAGGCAACCGTGAACTTGGGTGGAGGGAAAACTTGTTTCTTTGTTTTTTTGCCAATTTCTAGCTGAGACACAGTTTCTTCTTCTCTTGTGGATGTAGACCAGAGATCACAGTGGTGTTAACAAAGCCCGTGACTTTGCTACCAAAAGTCATAGATGTTCATATGTGGCATGGCTAGCTGGTATGGACATCTAAGAATTCAGTCATCAATACTTAGAAATTATGCTCTTTTTTTTTTAAGATTAGTGTTACGTCTTTTTATTTAGGTTTGGTTTACAAAATTTGGTTTTGTAAAGAATTTTGACTTCCCCACAGAGTATGACCTGGGATTGCACACTGAAATGAACTCCTTTCTCCCCTAAGTTGCTTTCTGTCAGGATGTTTGATCATGGCAACAGGAACGAAATGGGAACACATAGGCATCCACTCTCTCTGCTTCGGAGCTGGTATGGAGGCTGCTCTCCCTCCTTGACTGAATGGATTGAAAGCTCTGAAACCGTGAATCCTTCCTGGCCGAAGGTATCTGGATATTTTGTCATAGCACCGAAAAGTCTAACTAACTTAGACCCTTTTGTGCCTGGCGTGGGAAGAGAGTCCTCCTAGGAGGAACAGGGTAGATGAACCGTGTGGGTAGATGGCGAGGGGTAGCCTTAAGAGGAACAGCTGCTATTGTCTGCTGTGGAGTACTCAAATGTGGAGGCACTGTGTTCCCCAAAATATTGTGCACCCTAATAAACTTATCTGGGGTCAGAGAACAGAACAGCCACTAGATACAGAGGCTAGAAAATGATGGCACTCACACCTTTAATCCTAGCCTTCTGGAGACATGGATCTCTGTGAGTTCAAGGCCACATTGGAAATAGCCAGGCATGGTGACTCACACCTTTAATCCCAGGAAGTGATGGCAGGAAGCAGAAAGGTATATCAGGCGTGAGGACCAGGAACTAGAGCTGGTTAAGCTTTTAGGCTTCTAGCAGCAGTTCAACTGGGATTCATTCTGCATGAGGACACAAAGGCTTCCAGTCTGAGGAAACAGGATCAGCTGAGGAAATGGCGAGGTGAGGTAGCTGTGGCTTGTTCTGCTTCTCTGATCTTCCAGCGTTCACCCCAATACCTGGCTCCCAGGTTTGTTTTTATTAATAAGAACTTTTAAGATTCCTGCTACACTCAAATGTGTTGGTAAGCAGTGGGGACACACAAGCTGAAGAGCAACTGTGTGTGTGCACATGTACCCGTGTATTCGTGCATATGTTTGTGTGTGTGTGAGCACATGTGTGTGGTTGTGCCTTGCTAGGCTGAGAGCACAGGTAAGTGCAATCTCCTTCCCCTGTAAAGCCTCTTTCTAGTCACTAGCTTCAGTCAATTTCTCCAGGGAGCTTTGGGCCATGTGCAAAACCAGTAGAAAGAATTCATTTCCTTCTCAATTTCTATTCTTTCCCCTTTCTTCTTCTACCAAAAATTACCAAGGCACATTTTATTTTTTTGAGACAAGGTTTCTCTGTGTAGCTTTGGAGCCTGTCCTGGAACTCACTCTGTAGACCAGGCTGGCCTCGAACTCACAGAGATCCGCCTGCCTCTGCTTCCCGAGTGCTGGGATTAAAGGCAGGCGCCACCACGCAGGCACATTTTTTTTAAAGACCCGAAAAATAATGAAGGAGGTAGACATTGGAAGTCCCTGGATTGATGGGGGGGCGCGACGATGGTGACACACGCCTTTAATCACAGCACTCAGGAGGCAGAGGCAGGCAGATCTCTGTGAGTTCCAGGCCAGCCTGGTCTACAGAGCGAGATCCAGGACAAGCTCCAAAGCTACACAGATAAACCCTGTCTTGGAAACAAAAAAACAAACAAAACAAACAACAACAACAACAACAACCACCAAACAACCAAACAAAAAGAAGTCCCTGGATTGAGGACTGGAGAGGTGCTCTGTGGTTAAGAGTGAGTGCAGCTCTTTCTGAGACCTGAATTCAAATCCCAGCCTTTAAAGTGGGTGGCTCACAACCTCCTCCAGCTCCAGGGGATCTGATGCCTTCTCCTGGTCTCTGAGGACACCAGGCAGGCACATGACACACACCCATATATGCAGGAACTCACATATTCACATAAAAATAGAGACATCTTTATTATTTTATCATAATAAATCTGAGTGGAGAGATGGCTCAGTGGTTAAGAATGATCCCTGTCCTTCCAGAGGACCTGAGTTCGGTTCCTACCACCCATGTCAGGCAGTTCACAACAGCCAATTACTCCAGCTCCAGGGGATCAGACACCCTCTTCTGGCCTCTGCAGGACCCATATATCATATACACATAAGTAAAAATATGAAATTTTAAAAAAGGAAAAGGAAATAAATTTTTTTAAAGATTTTTTTTTTATTATGTATACAGCATGTATGACTGCAGGCCAGAAGAGGGCACCAGATCTCATTACAGGTGGTTGTGAGCCACCATGTGGTTGCTGGGAATTGAACTCAGGACCTCTGGAAGAGCAGCCAGCGAGCGCTCTTAACCTCTGAGCCATCTCTCCAGCCCCCAATAATTTTTTTAAAAAAAAGAGAATTCCCTAGACTGCTAAGTTAAAATGCAGATTCCAGGTCCCCCACAATAAGCCTACAGATTTAGATTCCCTGGATGGGACTGGGGCTTTGCACGCTTAACAAGGTCCCCCAAGTAATTCTGATGCACTTATCAGTTCAAGCACTATTGTGTTAGGTTGGTGTCTCAGGCTTGGTTGCCTATTAGAATTACCTGGAGAGCAAAACACCCGCCCCAACCCACAAGTTTGTTGTACACACACACACACACACACACACACACACACACACACACACACACAAATAAATAAAAACCTTTAAAGCGGGAACTTGCTATAGTCTCTCCCATTCCCGACATTAGAGCGTCTCTTCCTCGAGGTTGCCCATTGTGAATATCATTCTCCTGCTTTTAAGCCATTGTGAGAAGGGAAAGATGACATCACATCTGTGAGCTGACATTTGGCAAACTGTATTAAAAAAGTAAATCCAGTACAGTACGTGGCACATCAATCTTCGTAATCACGTGAGCTGGTTGGTTCTGGTAAAAGGCCCAAAATCAAACATTTCTCTGCCGGAGTGGGGCGCTGCTAAACGCTGGCTGTCTGGGTTAAGTAACAGAAATAACAAAATCTGAGTCTTGGGGGTGTCGCTCCAGGAGAGCACCTGCTTAGCGTGTGCGAGACTCTGGGTTCAGTCCTCGGTGCTGAAAACAAGAGCACGTCAGAGTTTGCCAGTCTCTCTGGTGCCCATCTTCCCGGTGCCATCAGTGTCAATGTATCCACGTGAAGCCGCTAGTCACAGGCATGGAGAGAGAGCTCCATATCTAGCCGTTGTAGAGAGTAACATTTGGCATGAGCCCACCACACTCTAGTATGAAGTTGAAATGACTATTTAGTTCAGGTCCGGGCCTTACTTCTGACAGTCAGAACCTAACTTATTCCCACCAAGTTGAATCTATGTTAGCAAAATGGGCCATGACCAATGGGCATGTCCTGTGAGTTCAGCTTGTAGGATGAGCCGTTTGAAAGGAAGCCAGGAGGACAGGTGAAGTCAAGGGTCCATGTCACCCCAAATGCTTATGTTAAATGTCCAGTTGCCTGGAACATGACCAGCTTTTCCTTTTGTGTCACGTGACCCGACTCCAGGGACTTTACCCTTGCTTATGTGGCATTAGCCAGATAGTCACCTTGAACAGTTTCCCTTCAATTTCTGTGCTTTATTTTTTCGCTCATGAACTGGCAGGAAAAAAGAGGTCTATTATATCACAAGGGGGCCATGCAGAACAGCCCACGGATATCAGGTACCGAAGAGTGGCTCAGAGCCATCTGCAACACTGATTAACGGGAGGCTGCTGAATACTAAACTGCAGACTCCAGCCCTGGCGCGCACTCCAGACCATCTCAAGACCTTAATTATCATCTCGCCTGATGCAGGGCAGAATTGCATGAGCTGACTCACTGCGGTTCCCCACTGACAGCAGTCAAAAGAATGAGGATTCCTTCTCTCAACATTAAAAAAAAAGTGCAACAAATTCCAGAGAGAGACAGACAGATGGGTAGAAGGATGGACGGATGGATGGATGGAAGGGTGGGTGGGTGGGTGGATGGATGGATGGATGGATGGATGGATGGATGGATGGATGGATAGATGGATGGGTGGATGGGTGGATGGATGGGTGGATGGGTGGATGGGTGGGAGGATAGATGGGTGGATGGGTGGGTGGATGGATGGATGAATGGGTGGATAGATGGGTGGATGGGTGGAGAGGGAGAGAAATTACCTATTAACTACAGTTAGTATTCAAGGATGTTGTTCAAGGATTGCTTAATTTTAACCAGTTAAAGAATTTGCTTCACTTACCATTAGCTCTTAATCCCGACTGCAATCCAAATTACCCCAGGAAAGTGTCCAAGAAGGCAGCCTGCCTGGGCTGCTCTGGTTTAAACAGATTGGATTAGAATCTAGTAATCATCTTTTTCTTTTTAAACTCTCCAGGTAATTCTAATATGCCTAAAAAACTACCATCCTAACTCAATGGTGCTTGAACTGATAAGTGCATTGTAATTACTTGGGGGACTTTATTAAGTATGCAAGGCCTTGCTTCCCACCCAGAGACTCTAATTTGGTAGGCTTATGGTAAGGGACCTGGAATTTGCATTTTAACCTAGCAGTCCAGGAAATTCTTTTTTAAATCTTTTTTTTAATTATTAAGGATTTATTTTTTTATTTTTATGTGTATGTATGAATGCCTGCATGTGTGCATCCTCAGAGGCCAGACAAGAGTGTCAGATCCCCTGGAACTGAAATTATAGACAGTTGAGGTCTGGGATGCAAGTGCTGGGAGCTGAACCCAGGTCTTCTGTAACCACAGGAAGTACTGAACTACGGAGCCATCTCTCTGGCCCTTTCTTTCTCTCTTTCTTTTTAATTATGCACATGTGTGTGTTATGTGTGGGTGTATGCACGTGAATATGGCTGCCCACAGAAGCCAGAAGAGGGCACGGGATCCCCGGGGACCTGGAGTCACGGGTGAGCCACCGGATGTGAGGGCTGAGATTGGAACTCAGGTCCTCCGGAAGTGCAGCAAGCGCTCTTCACTGAGCCATCTCTGCGACTCAGCACACTCCTTTCAAGGACAGACGTGTCAGAGGCCTGGGGCATGCATAGCTTTGGGGTTTATCTTGAGGAAATAACTAGAGGTGTGAGCGATGTGTGCACGTGAAGCGGTCACTGCTACAGTGGGCGCTGTATCTAACAGTGGTCCCTAACATTAGATTAGTTAAATACCATACACTAATGGTTCTCAGTTCAGGTTGCAGTAGAAAATGGCGGAAGGGAGTATCGTGAACCTGAGGGATATTTATCAAGGTCTAGAGACATTTTTGATTGTCCCAACGGGTGGGGGAAGGGTGTGATATTGGCACCGAGCGAACGGAGGCCAGAGGTTTGTTACTATCCTGGGGTCCTCAGGATAGCTCTCGACCACAAATGTTGTCATGACAAAATGTTAGTCGTGTGTGCTTATGCCAACCGGCAGGGTCCCCATGTCTAGCTCCCGCCTCCTGCTAACGACACGGAGATTTCTAGGGGGATGCTCGATGGTATGTTAGGAGTAGCAGCCCTCATATGGGTCTCCTGGGCGACCGAGCTGAGCATCTCCAATTTTCATTTTCAGAAAATTGAAAATAACTTCTGTGATCAATAACAAGCCACGCTACATAAATTCCCCACTTTCCTAGCAACATCTGATTTCTGAGTCCAGCAAAATCACTAGGCAGCAATAAGAAAAAAACAAACAGTGGGAAACTACTGGGGGGGGGGCATGAAAAGGCAGTTCTTATGAAGGCACGCACACCTGTGACCCCAGCACTGGGCAGTCAGAAGTTCAAGGCCAGGCTCGACTCTATTGAATTCAAGGCTAACCTGAGCTACCTGAGAGCCTATACTAAAAAATTAAAATTGCTTGGTGGTGGTACACACCTTTAATCCTAGCACCTGGGAGACAGAGGCAGGTGGATCTCTGTGAGTTTGAGGCCAGCCTGGGCTACAGAGTGAGTTCCAGGACAGGCAGAGCTACAGAGAGAGAAAAAAAAAACAACCTGTCTCAAAAAAATAAAATAAAAAATAAACAGCCGGGCAGTGGTGGTGCATCCCTTTAATCCCAGCACTCAGGAGGCAGAAACAGGTGGATCTCTGTGAGTTCAAGGCCAGCCTGGGCTAGAGAGTGAGTTCCAGGAAAGGCTCCAAAGCCACAGAGAAACCTTGTCTTGAAAAACCAAAACAAAACCAATCAACCAACCAACCAAACAAACAAAAAACCCTTCATATCCTGAAGTGGTATCTTTGCATGTGTGCTTTTCTGCTTCCAACACTTCTGCAATGAGGTTATAATTCTGAAATTAGAAATTCTGGAAAACCCACAAGAAATGTTATTTTTCTCCTAAAGTACATCTACCTATAACTGAGGATGCTGTCTGGGCATGGCTCTGGTGCAGGGATCTGCAAACAGGATTTGGCTGTGAGTGTGATATTTTGCCAGGGATCTGAGGTGACGCTACCAGGTGCATCAGCCGGAATGGTGACCCTGGGAGACCTCTGCTAAACCAGCATTTCCTCTGCATGTGACTCTGGGTAGATTTCATCTGGGGATCAATTCAGTGAATATGAAAAATGTTTCTGCTATTAGAACTCGTTGTTATCTTCAGTTTATTTAAAAAAAAAAATTCTCTTTTCTTCCCACAAGGCAAGGGCCTCTGCTCTCAGAAGGGAAGCAGAGCTCAGAGTCATTCATTCAACAAATGACAGGGCCCCGGCTTCTGCCCTGGGTGTTGGTCTCCAGGCCCGAGTCCTTGAAGGAACCATCCAAGGTCTTTGCTGTGGGGAAGATGGCAATTTATTTCATTATTTCTTATTGATTTAGTAAGTGCGTATCCGAGCTTGCTTTTCTGTTGCTGTGGCAAAACACTGGCCCAATGCATCCTGGGGGAAGAAATGGTTTATTTCAGCTTACAGGTTACAGGCCATCCCTGAGGGGATCAGGGCAGGAACTCAAGCAGAGACCATGGAGGAACGCTGCTGACTGGCCCCCACCCTGGCTTGCTCAACTAGTTCTCTCTCTCTCTCTCTCTCTCTCTCTCTCTCTCTCTCTCTCTCTCTCTCTCTCTCTCTCTCTCTCTTTTTTGAGACAGAGTTTCTCTGTGTAGTTTTGGTGCCTGCCTGTCCTGGATCTCTCACTCTGTAGACCAGGCTGGCCTCGAACTCACAGAGCTCCTCCTGCCTCTGCCTCCCGAGTGCTGGGATTAAAGACATGTGCCACCACCCAGCTTCAACTCACTTTCTTATACAGTCCAGCCCCACCTGCCCAAGTTGGCACCTGAAGTGGGCAGAACCATCCTGTATCAATTAGCAATAAAAGCATAGGAAAGCTCATTCATTCATCCATTCATCCATCCATCCATCCATCCATTCATTCATTCATTTCTAAGCCCAGGGAATATTCATTTAATGATTCCTATGTTGAACTATAGAGACAGCTCAGGGGTTGAGAGCACTTGCTGCTCTTGCAGAGGACGGAGGTTCGGTTCCCAGCACTCACTTTGGGCAGCCTCAGAAGCACATGTATGTAACTCCAGCTCCAGGTGATCTGATGTCTTCCTCAGGTCTCCTAGGGAACCTGCACTCATGTGAACATACCCTCACACAGACACACCTGGGCACAAAATTTTAAAAAACCTTTTAAAAATAAAAACTGCTTTGTATTGGGCGCAATCCTAGGCGCTACCTGTGCCGTGATAACAGAGGTCTTGCTCTTGCTCCTCATTCCCATAGACTAGTGATTTCTGGGGCTAGAGAGCTGTTAGCTGAGGGAGCTGGGACTTAATGATTCAAAACCCAGCGCTCATTCCATTATGAGCGAGCAACATTAACAGCTTTGAGAAACGCCTTGGCTCCTGTTAATTCCGATGTCTTCCGAGAAGAAGAGCTTGAGGGCAGAACCTCAGACCTTGTCTCTGTAGATGGATTTGCATTTTCAAACTTGGAAAGCGCAACCTTAATGGAAACAAGGAATGTGTGTATGTGTGTGAGAGAAAGGGTGGGGGTGGGGGGTGGGGGAGAGAGAGTTGTACAGCTCTATGTGGGGACAAGAGA
Source organism: Peromyscus maniculatus bairdii (assembly GCF_049852395.1). Classification (NCBI taxonomy): domain Eukaryota; kingdom Metazoa; phylum Chordata; class Mammalia; order Rodentia; family Cricetidae; genus Peromyscus; species Peromyscus maniculatus. Next base: position 7,238,380 of record NC_134874.1, read on the forward strand.
GGCAGGCAGCCTTCCCCGTTGGTAGCTGGGGGAAGAGAGAAATGACTAAGGGAAGAAGTGGCTGAGGAGGTGTGGAGAGTCCACGATGTATTTGTACTCCGCAGATCCCTCTGCAAATAGGCCGGACCCCCTACCACCCCCGGCTGCCGGCAGCTACCGACGCAGAGTCTTAGCCAGCAGCCCCTACGGGGCCTGCCTTCCTCAGACTCAGCCGTTGTGCCCAAGGTCATCACCTTCCAAAAAGAAGACACACGTCCAATATTGACACACCCAGAGGCTTTCAGGGAGGGTCGGGTCAGCTGAGACCTTTGCTGTATTACTGCTTGACGTCTTCCTGCCAGGCCTTCTTCTACTTTCCAGAACATTCCCAAGGGCATCCCTCACAGAGCAGTCTCTAGTCAACACAGGCCCTCAGACGGTGGTCTTCATCTCAGGGTTGGCTCCCCAGCAACCCAGGCTGTGGCAGGGACCTCAAGGTGTCTGTTGTGGGGTGAATTGATTTCGATGATGATTAAATAACGATGATGAAATTAGTATCTCTCTTCTGTGCTTTTGAGATGGTGTTTGAGGTAACTTGAGTCATGATCCCATCAGGGGGCCCAGTTTGTGTTCACCCTGAAGTCTCCAAGTTCCACCTCCGACAGTTTCCTTAACCAGTCTCCCCCCCCAACAGCGCCACCAAGCGGGGGTCAAACATTCAAATACCAGTGCCTGTGGGGGACAGTTCTTACGCAAAGAGGACATAAAGTTGGGAGGAGGATGAGGAGAAGGGTCGGGAGGTGTTGGAGGTGGGAGTGAAGGGCGGATCTGATAAAAATAAAATGCATTAATGTGTGAAGAAAAAGGCATTCTCTTCCGATGGGAGCCTCTGGTGATTTCTACACGTCCTCAGGACTTGATTCCACACACAGAACTGTGGAAGGAGAGGCATTCATTTTTTGGACAATTATAATTCCTCCTTAAAATTCAGTCATTAATGAGGTCCCTATACTGTGTCACTACAGTGGATGTCCTCATCACTTTAACAAGATTTTAACTTTAAAATGATGCTGGTCTTTTTTTTTTTTTTAATTTTTCCTCAGGCTGCTCTTGCTGGCCCTCGGGAGGCCCCTGGTCTATTTTTAGGTGTGTAGGTAGGTGGATCGGATGGAGGGAGCTGCAAAGGCAACTTCGGAAGAACTCAGCACAGCATCCACTGAGTACCCTCTCTCAGCTCCGCTCCTTCCCTTCTCTAATTGACAAACCTGTGAGGTGGCATTCATTTACTCTGCAACATGGAGAGGAGGGGATGGATCGTCTGAACAGACGCCGCATGCTCAGACACTCTCTGGATCACGTCTAGAGTTTTAAAATCATGTTGGAATTTTCCTGGTGGAGTCTTCTTTTTTGGGGGGTGGGTGTTTCAAGACAGGGTTTCTCTGTGTAGCTTTGCACCTTTCCTGGAACTCGCTTTGGAGACCAGGCTGGCCTTGAGCTCATAGAGATCCGCCTGGTTTTGCCTCCCGCGTGCTGGGATTAAAGGCGGGCGCCACGAGCACCAGCACCAGCACCAGCACCAGCACCAGCACCATCGCCACCACCACTGCCGCCGCCGCCGCCACGGTCGCCACCACCACGACCACCACCACCACGACCACCTCCACCACCTCCACCTGGCCCAGTTTCATTTTCTTTATCTTGGTACCATTGCTTGCTCACTCTCTGTCTCTCCATGTTCTCTATTTTCCTTGGCACGGAGGAGATGCCCCCCCCATGCCTTAGTTCTTGGGTTTATGTCACAGAAGAGCCCTGCGGATGTTCATGCCAGAATTCCAAGTCCGTCGGAAACTTACATTTTGATTGGGCTCATTGGGTCCGTTCTTACCCTTCCCCTACAATTGTAGTCAAGGAGCTGAGGTCACATTGGTTAGACATGGGCAAAGAGATTCACCGCTGTAGTTGGGGGTGGAGACAAGACACGCCTCGGGAGTTTAGTGTCAACCCCTTATAACCAGACAGTGAACGTGTTTTTACATGCCAGAGCCTGGGGAAAGTCCCCTGCTCAATATGCCTGGCATGTGTGTCATTTCCAGTTCTTTGGGCACAAGTGATAGACACTAGCGTGGCCATTACAGGACAAATGTACACCTGTGTACTGCGTACGTTTGTGTGCACATCTGGGATCCTGGCATAGTGTTTAGCTGGAGTCCCACCACATGTTCATTATGATAATGGTCCTCAGTGAATCCCATGTTATTCAACTGACCTCTCTCTCTCTCTCTCTCTCTCTCTCTCTCTCTCTCTCTCTCTCTCTCTCTCTCTCTCTCTCTCTCTCTCCTGTTTAAAATGTTTGTGCACATAGGGGAAAGTGTTCACAATTGCCTGTAATTCCAACTCCAGGGAATCTGATGCCTCTGACCTCTGCTGGTACCTGCACTCACCGCACGTACGTCAAACACACACTCATACACAGAGTAAAAATAAAATAAAAATTTAAAAATACAAATAAGGCTAGGTATGGTGACATACACCTTGAATTTCAGAACTTGGGAGGCAGAGGCAGGAAGATCTCTGTGAATTTGAGGACAGCTTGGTCTACATAGAGAGATCCTGTCTCAACGCGCCGCCCCCCCCCCCCCCCCCCCCGTGCCCCGTCCCCATCCAAATAAAACGTGTGTGTTTACATAGGTGCGTGTGTGTGCCCACGAGTGTGACGCCAGAGGACAAACTCAGGTGTCATCCTTAGGAATGCCATTCACCTCTGAACCTAAGTCTCTGGTGGGGCTGGAATTCATTGACTAAGCTAGACTGTCCAGTGAGCCCCAAGTCCTCTGGGCCCCATCTTTCTAGAGCTGGGATTCCAAGCACACACTTCTAAGTTTTATGTGCGTGCTGGGGCTCAAACTCAGACCCCATGTGTGTAAGAAGAGGCTTCGAGGGGTTGGGGATTTAGCTCAGTGGTAGAGCACTTGCCTAGCAAGTGCAAGGCCCTGGGTTCGGTCCTCAGCTCCAGGAAAAAAAAAAAAAAAAAAAAAAAAAAAGGCTCCGCCAACTGAGCCATCCCTCAGAACCCCATTGTGGTGTTCCTGTTTCTCTCAGAACTGGAGTCTGTTTCTGAAAGCCCCTGGGATTGGCTTGGCTTTATGACTGCCCTTGGCCAGCCATATATATTTTAGACTTGCTGTCCTCTGAGTTCCAGAGCCAGGATTTACACAGGCTATTAGTGTCTGCTAGTCTTCCCCTGGAGCCCCGAGACCACCTCTAGCCTACTGGGGTGTGAGGTGGGGGTGACATGGAGGAGAAATGAGGCTCCTCACATGCCCATCAGCACCCCCTGACTGCCCCAGGGGTTCTTCCAGCCATACCAGCATTGGTTCAGTGGAGCCACATTGATGAGCCCAGGCCAGCCCAACAGATCTGCCCATAGGTCCAACCCGCAGAATGGCACAAAATTACCAATCACCTTTGCTGAGCCTCTGAATTCTAGATAACTTGTTGGATGGATAGAGATCGTAGTTGCAATCCATGCCTGCCCCCACCCCCTGGGCCTGGCAATGTGGAATCTGCCAGGAGGGGCCTCCTGAAACCTCTTTGGGCTTCTACAGTGTGAGAACTGCATTCTAGAGTTTCCAGTACAGCAATTGCTCATGGCAAGAAGCTGATCTTCTGTACCTAAGCCAGGTGCTATTTGGAAGAGAGAAATAGATACCTGGGGGTACAAAATAACAGCCATTCACCCCATTTGGGTTTGTGCTTCTTGTAGGCAGAGCTGTCTAAATACTCTGGGTACCGACTGCCTGTTGTGTTAAACACGCTTGGAATAAATACCACTAGGATGGGTTGGTCTGGATTAAAGAGGCAGCGACTCCCGACTGTGCTGTTCATAGCCCTCTGCTTCTTCTCTTGGCCCAGTTTGAGAACACACACACACACACACACACACACACACACACCAAACCACAAGAGAACTACTGATTTAGAACACATTAAATAAAGCAACGTGTAGGATGTCAATGCAGAGCACTCCAAGACAGGGCCCAGCACACTGACTCCCCAGTGCGTGTGGAAGACAGGCCAGGCCCATGGGCTCAACTACTAAATACCCCTGGGTCGGGAGCAGGGATGGCGTGATTCCCATATACTGAGTAAAATGTAGCTCAGGGATTCTCATGCAGGGACACTGTGCTCCTAGGGGCCATTTGGAAATATCTGGAAACTTTTGGTTGGCATAAATAGATGGCAGTCAATACCTACCAGGTTGACTACCAAGGATGCTTCTTGGCATCTTATGGTGCCAAGGGAGTATCCCCTTCATGACAATGAATTCTCTGGCTTTGGGACTAGGGGTGTTGCTAGGTGGGTAGAGGACTTGCCTAATGTATAAAGACTCTAGGTTCAATCTCTAGCGTGGAAGAGGAGGAGAGGGGAAAATGAATTCTTTTATGCCATTTTCTAAAGTGTATTTTGTGTATGTGGTACATGTGTGTGCCTTTCTGTGTGTGCTGGAGCACATGACCTTGTGCATGTGTACAGACGTCAGGGAGGACATTGGGAGTCCTGCTCTATCATCCTCCATCGTATTCCCTTGAGGCAGGGTCTCTCACTGAACCTGGTGCTCACCATGTTGGCTCACTAGGCCATCTGACCAGTAAGCTCCCAGGATCCACCTGTCTCCTCTGTTCCCAGCACTGTTTTTACGTGGGTTCTAGGAATCCAAACTCAGGTCCTCATGGTTGTACAGTGAGTGCCCTTCACACCCTGAGCCGTATCTCAGCCCTGAAAAAAATTATTTGACTTAAAATAGTAATGATCCGCAGACCAAGAAGCCCTGATTTAGAAGAAATAAAATTGCTTGATAGAATAAGACTTGTAACCACATCCTTGGTCTTGAGAATAGTGATAAATAACAAAGTCCTGTTACTCAGTACAACAGTGTGGCTAACACTCTGTCATGCTCCAGCAGCCATCTCATCCACAGAGACACAAAAAATGCCCGCACACAAAGTATTATTCTTATGATTCAAAAATGTGCAACCAGAGATGGCTCAGAGGTGAAGGGCACTTGCTGCTTTTCCAGAGGACCCAGGGTTTGGTTCCCAGCACCCACACTGGGTGAGTCACAACTGTCTATAACTCTAGCTCTAAGATATCCAACGCCCCTCTGGCCTCCACAAGCTCACACACACACACATGGCGTTCACTCACAAAGACATACAATATAGAAGTAAAAACGAATGTTTTAAATACTGAATCAACCTCAAATCAGGTAACTTGCCAATAGCTAGATGAAGAATGACCAGTCTTCACTAAAGCCAGACATGAAAAGGAATGAAGGGAAAACCCTTGCTACAACGTGGGTCAGTCTCAAATTCCTGTCACTCAGTGAAAGAAGCCAGACTCAAAACGCCACACAGTGATCGATTTCGTTTACATGAAATGGTCAAGAAAGAAGCAAATTAGACAGGAAGTAAAGACGGGGCTGTCTGGGGCTGAGGGCGGGAGTCGGTCCATTGTAAATGGCCATGCGGCATCTTAGTGGGTTATGAAAACATTTCCAAGCTGGTTTAGAGTGATGGCTGGACTACTTGAGGAAGGCTCTCAAAAATATTGAACTCAGGGCTGGAGAGATGACTCGGTAGTTAAGAGTGTGCGCTCCTCTTTCCAAGGATCCTGAGTCCAGTTCTCAGCACCGTCAGGAGGCTTACAAACTCCTGTAACTCCAGCACTAGGGGGTCTGGCGCCCTCTTCTGGATTCTGTAGACACCTGTACTCATATATGCGCTATCTCTCTCTCTCTCTCTCTCTCTCTCTCTCTCTCTCTCTCTCTCTCTCTCTCTCTCTCTCTCAATTAAAAAGTAAAATAAAACAAATCTTTAAAACAGGAAACAAATTAACAAATTAGCTGGGCGGTGGTGGCGCACGCCTTTAAGCCCAGCACTCGGGAGGCAGAGGCAGGCGGATCTCTGTGAGTTCAAAGCCAGCCTGGGCTACAGAGCGAGTTCCAGGACAGGCCCCAAAGCTACACAGAGAAACCCTGTCTTGAAAAACAAACAAACAAACAAACAAACAAACAAACAAACAAACAGGAAACAAATTCTAGCTGGCTGGTGATGGTGCACATCTTTAATCCTAGCACTCAGGAGGCAGAGGCAGGCGGATCTCTGTGAGGTTGAGGCCAGCCTGGTCTACAGAGCTAGTTCCAGAACAGTCAAGGCTACACTAAAAAACTTTGTCTCAAACAAACAAAACAAAAAACAAACCAAATAAAACAAACAAAACAAAAACAAATTCTACACTTAGAATGGGTGAATTTTATGTTCTATGGATCATACTTCAATAAAAACCTTTCCATTTAAAGTATGTCTATAGGCCAGAGTATCAGTATTACATACAGGAGGTGGTTAGAAATTAAAAAAAAAAAATGAAGCCTCAGCCTAGACCTGCTGATTTAAAAATCTGCATTTCATACAGTTTTTCTTGCAGTGTTGGGGACTGAACCCAGGACCTTGGGCATACTCTTTCACCCAGCTAAAACCCACCTGGAATGTACATTTTAATCAAGATCCACGGCCAGCTTGCATTCCTGTTATGTGTGTGAGTATGTGGAAGAGGAAGCCATTGCCATCACAATGAGGGAAAGAGAAATAGGGTCTAATTCTATAACCTTTTCAGAGACACACCCACAATAACTCAAACCATCATCTAGACTACAGTTCCAGAAGGTTCCACTACCTTCAACAGTGCCACTGGCTGAAGTTAGGTTTCTAATGCATGGTCCTTTGGGGGGCACCCTAGGTGTAAACGAGCATTCCAATAGTTTTTGACAAAAGTGGTTCCAATATATATAATAAAATCCAGGCATATTGCCTGTTGGTCCCACCAGTATATAGAGGGCTGCATCTCTGATGAAATGTGAACTTAGATCTAAGGAGGGGGTGGCCATTATGTTTCTACATACAGCGTAGTATCTGCTATTACACACGGGACACTCCTAATGTACCAATATCTAAGTGGAACATTCTAGAATATTTTATTCTTTTCTCATAACAGTCTTGTGAAGTGGTAGTACATTAGCTTTATTATGATTTTTCTTATGGTTTTTTGAGACAGGATTTCTCTGTGTAGCTCTGACTGTCCTGGAACTCATTCTGTAGACCAGGCTGGCCTCAAACTCACAAAGATCCACCTGCCTCTGCCCCCTGAGTGCTGGGATTAAAGGCATGTGCCACCACCACCTGGCTTGCTGGGGATTTTCTGAGAAAGCAGGGTAGAAGGGCCAAAATGCAACCCCTGTGGCAGGGAACCTTCAGTGATTGCCTTGAAATGCCTCTGTTCTGCTGAAAATTTCTTCTAAACATCAGCGTCTCCATCCTCATTACCTTCTCTCCTTCCCTGTCTGGTATCACAGCCTAAATGTGCCCCAGTCCCGTGGAAGCAGCTTAGTTCTGACACTTAGCTGGCTGATGCACTCAAAAAGACAAATGCTCTCTGGGTGGCTGATTGTACTTCCATCCTTTTGAGAGAGAGAGAGAGAGAGAGAGAGAGAGAGAGAGAGAGAGAGAGAGAGAGAGAGAGAGAGAGAGAGAGAGAGAGAGAGAGAATCCATCAATTATCTCTTAAGAATGACTGGTGCTGTCGTTTAGTGGTCCAGGACTTACTTCATGGGCATGAGGCCCTGAGTTGCATCCCAGAAGCAAAACCAACCAAATAAAACAACAAGAAAATTGAATATTGATTAAGGATGAAAAACTTGCTCTCTCTTTTTGATATATTGGTGGACTGGATGCCAGATTCATGCCTACCTCCACAAGTGGGGTTGAATCCGTCCCACTGAAACATTGCAGGTGGGGAATTTGGGAGAGCGAGCACTCACTGAGGGTGTATTCGGGATGCTGTTTTCAGAAGGTAGGAAAGGGCTCTCTGCTCCCAACTCCGAGTCCAGTCTCTCATCTACTTTATTTCTTACTTTATTGGAACAACCTCTCTCTATGTGGCCCTGTCCTGTCCTGGCACTCGGCAGGTAGTCCAGGCTGGCCTCAACTCACCGATATCCTCCCGCCTCTGCCTCCTGAGTGCTGGGATCACAGGTGTGCGCCACCATGCCTGGCTTCAGCTCCATAATTTATTGATGATGTTTGTGTTAATTACCCATGTAACAAAGCTCATTATGCAAAAATGCAAGCATAGCCGGGCGGCGGTGGCGCACGCCTTTAAGCCCAGCACTTGGGAGGCGGAGGCAGGCAGATCTCTGTGAGTTCAAGGCCAGCCTGGGCTGCAGAGCGAGAGCCAGGATAGGCACCAAAACTACACAGAGAAACCCTGTCTCAGAAAAAAAAAATCCAAGCATAATGGATGCGAGCTGCCTGCTATGCCTTTGAGGTTCTCAGCTCTGTGTCCCTCTTGGGTACAACCACAGCTCCGTTCTCACCTGGACCGTGAGCATCTTTGGTCACTGTCACCATTCACATCTGATGGTGCTTCGTCCGGAGAAGGTGGGGAGCCCCTGAAGTGGTGATAATGGAGACATTCACGGGCACACAGTGACAGGTCCCGAGAAACACACGCTTAGGCAATTTTGTCACTGTCTGAACCTCACCGAGCATGCTCACTGAAGCCTGAGTGGTTAGCTCAATCACTGCATTCAAGTCATGTGATAAATACGAGCTGTATGGAGCTGCTGCTAGCTTAACAGGGCAACCCTGTTTTACAGACAGCTCTTCTTTCCAAGTAGAAGGTTGCACCCTGAAATGATTAGCAACAACAGTACCATCAATGCATAAGCCGGTCACGTGGCCATCTGATGTCATTATCAAGCATTCTGTTCTTGAGGTTTTGAGACAGGGTCATGTGTAGCTTAGGTTGGCCTCAAATTTGCCTAGGATGACCTTGAACTCCTGATCATCCTGTCTTCGTTTCTTCAGTGCCCAAGATCACAAGCTTGCATGACCGTGTCCAGTTTACGTGGTACTGGGGATCAAACCCAGGGCCTCGGGCATGCTGGGTGAGCATTACACTACCTGAGCCACACATCCTAGCTTCGGGTATTGTGCTCTGATGCACTTTTACACACCTAGCAGTGCAGGGGGCCTGTTCACACCAGCATCACCACACACACACACACACACACACACACACACACACACACACACACACACGATACGTTGTGCTACTGTGTCATGGAGGCTTTGGCCCCTTGGATGAGGAGAATGTTGAGGTTCCATCTTCATCTGATGAGTCTACTGTCGATTGAAGCATCACGTCATGGCGCGTGACTGTGTCTGGTGAGCAGACAGGCAGGCAGGGGGAGGACAGAGAAGGGACAGATGAGAACGTGAGAGAATCATCCCGGAGAGGCCTCAGCTGTATTGTCAGTGATATCTTCCATAATAGGGTTCGGTGCAGAAACCACACCTGTCAGTCAAGGGGATGGAGAACCAAGGGGATGTGGGTAGCTTGGACAATGTGGAGGACTGTCCCATAGGAACTCCCGTGATCCTCACCTTCTGTGTTCACATCCTTGGGTGATCCCCTCTTTTTGAGTGGGGCTGGCGTCGCTTGCTTGCTTCTAATCAGGAGACTAGGTAGCTGTTGTGGCTGGTTATTATACCACATGCGACTGTCATGTCTGTCTTGCTGAGAGTCTCCTTCTTGCTTGTTCCAGCTGCTCTGTGGACAGGGTGATATGATAAGGAAATGAACTCAGCTTCAACTGACAGACAGGTGCCAGCCACAGGCAGAGCTTTCAAGGAACTAAATGTTGCCACCATTTACACGTGCATAAAGTGAGTCCTTCTCAGTCAGCTCCAGAGATGAAACACTCATTCTGCATTAGTAAGAGCTTTGCAGAGAATCCACCTAAATTGTAAGATAATGAGCATCTTATTTATTTATTTGTTTGTTTGTTTGTTTGTTTGAGACAGGGTTTCTCTGTATATCTCTGGTTGTCCTGGAACTTGCTCTGTAGACCAGGCTGGCCTCAAACTCAGGGATCCACCTGCCTCTGAGTGGTAGGATTAAAGGCCTGTGCCATCACCGGCCTTTTATTTTAGTGTCTTAAGTTATGTATATATGTGTGGGTATGTGCAGGTGCTGCGGAGGCCAGAGGAGGTGGTGGGATCTCCTGGAACTGGAGTTACAGGCGATTGTGAGCAAGCCAGGGTGTGGGAGCCGGGATCCAACTCAGGTCCTCTGGAAGAGCAGCAAGCGCTCTTAACTGATGAGCCATCTCTCCAGCCCCGAGCACGGGATGTTTTACATGTCAGTAGCATCGTTACACAGCACACAGAAAGGAACCAACACAGACAGACCTGACTGATGCTCTCCATTGACTTTGCGGCCGGTGCTCACATCACACGTTTCAGTTGCTCTCACGTTACTCACTGGAGAGACACTGGGGTGACTCAGAGAACAAAGACTAAACACATAAATTACCACCCAAAGGTGAGTCCTGCTGTCTGTCACTGAAGGGTTGATGTAAATATTTCCAATGGTGACGACTTCTTTTTCTAAGGATAGAATAAGCTTGGTTAGGCGGAGTGAGGGGGGAAAAAAGCTGGTAGCGAATCTCAGGTATATTATCTTTCTGTTTGTGCTAGAGGTGGTTTTTACTTGGCAAAGCAAGGGAACTGTGGATTGTGCTCTTGAAGGCACCAAAACTTTTATTTCCAAAGACGGCTTGTTTAGACCCGGCTAATGGGGAAGAGAGAACAAACTGCCTTGGAAGAGCAATCATCTTCAAACCACACCACCCCTGAGCAAGAAATTTCAGGTCTAAAAATACGCCAAGCACCCCAATTCAGAGAGCGGCGTCTCAGCAGTGGTGGAGAAATCTCTGTGCCCAGAGAAATTGGCCGTATTACGGCGTCATCTCGGCTCTGTCTGTACTGTGCACGGAGCATGTTGATGCATCCATGCATTGTTCTCCTTTCAGAATTTTATCTGAAGTAACAGCGAACCATGGGGGTTCGCAAAATCAATTCACTGATGCTCTCTTATTTCCTGCATAAAGTGGCTTGAAGTCTTCCATCTAATGTTCACCCATTTCCCCTGCTTCAATCTCCAGAATTTATCTTGGCTTGTAGGTGGTCTGTGTTTATGTGTGATGAAATAAAATATCTTGGGCAATTTCCATGTTTAAATTAAAAAAAAAAAATCTTAAAGGATTTGGAGCCTTTGCTCATCTTTTGTTTGGGACCATTCTGGAGGAAGCGGCTAGGACTCAAAGATGAGAATAAAAAAAAAAAAAGTTCACAGCCGAGTAGTGGTGGTGTACTCCTTTAATCCCAGCACTAGGGAGGCAGAGGCAGGCGGATCTCAAGGCCCGCCTGGCCTATAGAGAGAGTTCCAGGACAGCCAGGGCTACATAGAGAGACCTTGTCTTGAAAAACAAAACAACAAACAAACAAACAGGTTGGTGTTCCAAAGAAAGAAAACATAATAATGAGATTTCCCTATTCATTAAGAAAGAACATGAGAGGTCAGAGGAGAGGTCGTACATTTTGTAAAGCACTTGCCTAACAAATTCTGGGACCAGGACCCACGTGCACTGTAAAAACCGCAGGACTGGCAGCAGGTGTTTGTAACCCCAGTGCTGGGGAGGCAGAGGCTGGCAGACCACTGGAAGCCAGCGGGCCAGCCTAGACTACCCGGCAGAGTTCCAGACCAAGAAGAGCTGCCATGCCAAACACAAAGCAGAAGGCAGGCGATGAGATCCTTCGTTCAGCGGACCGAAGCCCTTGCTGTCTGCTGGTTTAAATGGGAAATGTCCCTCACAGGCTTGTGTGCTTAAACACTTAGATCCCAGTTGGTGGCGCTGTTTGAGAATGTTATGGGATCTTTCTGGGGTGGAGCCTGGCTGGGAGAAATTTGTGTCTGCTGGGGCGGGGTTTGACCTTTTGTAGTCTGGCTCCATTTCTAGCTCTCTGTCTCTCTGTCTCTGTCTCTCTCTCTGTCTCTCTCTCTCTGTGTGTGTGTGTGTGTGTGTGTGTGTGTGTGTGTGTGTGTGTGTGTGTGTGTGTGTGTCAGGCTCGCCTCACAATCCTACCACCATGCCTTCACACCAGGAAGGACTCATCTCTTCGGGTATATAAACAAGGATAAACTCTTTCCTTCCTAACTTGCCCTGTGATCACAGCAATATTTCATCACAGCAACAGAAGCTAATGCACCACATGAACCCGTCAGCCTGCGATTAATCCCTAGAACCCACAGAGGGAGAAAAGGAACAACAACTCCTTAAAATTGTCCTCTGACATCTAGATGCACCCTCTTGTGTGTACATGCACACAACACACACACACACAGACACACACACAGACACACACACAGACACACACACACACACACACACGGGCTGGGGACACAGCTCAGCGGGTTGTGCAGGCACATCACTCACTACGTCCTGGGGTGGGTCCCAGCCCTCAAACCACAGCAACAAGAACAAACTCATTGCTTTTCACAACATCACTGTGCCCCATGGCCGATGGGTGGTGGGAAACCTTTCTTAGAGACGGAAGGTTTCTGCTAGCAGGGAGCCATTGCCTTGTAGCATCACTGAGCATGTGCCACAGAACTGAGGGGCTCTGAACTCACACTCTCAGCTGACCCAAAAACTTGATTTTTTTCCCCCAAAGAACTTTATTCTCAGTATCCCTGTCTCTGTCCCACCTTCCTCCTAAACCCTAAGATTGGTGGATTTTTAAATTGTACTTCATTTCCCTCCCAACTTCATTGAGTCATAAATTGCGTGCAATACAATGCAACACTGTGGGGACATATTTAGGTAAGTATCCGCTTAGATAGATTGTTTTTAAGACTGAGTCTTGCTATGTTGGCTGGCTCCCACTCTCAAGTCTCTGCCTCAGCTTCCCGTGGGCTGCAGTTATAGGCAGACATCATCACACCTGGTCATTTAGACCTAATTTACAAAGGTATGTACCAGGAGCTGTTCCTCTGTGGGTAAGAGCATAGGCAACTACTTTACAGAGGACTGGAGTTCTGTTCCCAGCATGTCAGGTGGCTAAGAATGGCCTCTGACTCTAGTTCCAGGGTATCAGACGCCCTCTTCTGGTCTCTTTGGGCACTACACTCATGTGCACATAAAACCACTCAGACACACACGAAAATTCACATAATTGTTTCAAAAAATTAAATTTAGAACAGTCATAACTTAGAAAAGAAAAACATTCTTACTAACCCCCAATTGTCCCCTCACACCCCTTAACCTATGAATGTTCCTCATTCTCATCCTCCACTGTTTTCATTTCTTCCCTCTTGAAAACGTCATACAGATCCATTTATTCAGCCCACACCCTTTTATAGCTGGCTTTCTTTCGATCAGCATGATATCTCAAGCATCATTTACATCATTGCTTACATCAGCTGTGGATTTCTCACCGCTGAGTAGACTCCTCCTTCAAGGACAGACCCCCAGTTAGTTCATCTTGCTCTTTCATTTCTAGGTTAATTTGAGATGAAAAGAAATCCGCTGTCTGCCGTCTGTGCGGCGTCTTACTTTAATGCCTGTATCTATTGCTCACAGTTTTCATTGTGTGAGCCCCGATCCTTTCTTGTTCATCTTATTTATAGGACCGCGGTGGTGTGTGGTGGTGGGTGTGCACTTGTTTCTCCTTAGTTTTAGCTGTGAAATGGAAAGTTATTGATTGTTATTGTCTGTGCTTTCATCTTCTATTTGATTATCTCTCAGGAGTCTTGTTGGCTTTAATAATTTTCTGGTGTGTCTCTTGGAGTATTTTTTTTTCATCTTGTAGTTCCATCCGCTGTAAATAATGATTTAGTTCCTTTTTAATTATTTCTCCAGTATCTGAGGGAAATGGAAAGAATATAGTTGGGGTGTAGGACTGGAAGGACACAGAGGGGGTCAAATGTGGTCACCTGAACTCTGTTGTGGATGTTTTTTTTCTTCTCTTTGCTCTTTGAGGGCTTGCCACCCAGCTCCCAAATAAATACACAGAATCTTCTTACTTATGAATGCCTGGCCTTAGCTTGCCTTGTTTCTAGCCAGCTTTTCTTAATTTAAATTATCCCATCTATCTTTTTGCCTCTGGGCTTTTGCCTTTCTCTGTTTCTGTATATCTTTTCTTTCCTTCTTATTCTGTGTCTCACCATGTGGCTGGGTGGCTGGCCCCTGACATCCTCCTTTTCTTCTTTCCTCATTCCTCAATCTCTCTTCCCAAATTTCTCCTCTTATTTATTCTCTCTGCCTGCCAGCCCTGCCCATCCTTTTCCTGCCTTGCTATTTACCGTTGAGCTCTTTATTAGACCATCAGGTGTTTTACACAGGCAAAGTAACACAGCTTCACAGAGTTAAACAAATGCAACATAAAAGAATGCAACACATCTTTGCATCATTAAACAAATGCTCCACAGAATAAACAAATGTAACACATCTTCAACTAATATTCCACAATAGAACTAACTCCTTGTGTGGGAGACATGAATGAAGACAGTGGACATCTTGGAGTCGACCTGGGGGTGTGAGTTGAAGGTCAAGTCCAACAGGGACCCATTTCTAGTTCAGAAAATTGTATAGAGTATGGTTCCCCCAAAATAGCCTCTGCCACAAACATCAGAGTAACTTTATTTTTTAATTTTTTTCTTTTTCTTTTTTTTTTCTTTGAGAAAAGGTTTCTCTGTGTAGCTTTGTGCTTTTCCTGGATCTTGCTCTAGAGACCAGGCTGGCCTTGAACTCACAAAGATCCGCCTGCCTCTGCCTCCTAAGTGCTGGGATTAAAGGCGTGTGCCACCACCGCCCGGCTCAGAGTAACTTTAAATGGAGGGGGATCACCATTTAAACAGCAGACCCCTGGGAGGTAGTTCTTCCTCCCCATTCTGAAGCCAGCCCTGTGTGCTGTCTGTTGGGTGTTTTTTGTTTTTATTTTTGAGATAGCATCTCTCTATGTAGCCCTGGCTATCCTGGAACTCTCTATGAAGCCCAGGCTAGCCTCAAACTCACAGAGGTTCACCTGACTGCCTCTAGTGTGCTGGGATTGAAGGTGAACACCACTAGACATAGCTTGGATCTTTAAAGACAGGGTTTCATGTAGCCCAAGTTGGCCTTGAATTCATTGTACAGCCCAGGATTACTTTGAGTTTCTTACCATCCTGCCTCTACCTCCAGGGTGCTGGGCCTACAGGCATGAACTACCATGCCTGTTTTATGGGGAACTGGTATTCAAACCCAGAGAACTACATTCCCTTACTTTCAAGATGTCTTTTAAGAGTAGAAAGGGAAATTCAATAGGTATTGGTTGACCGAGGTAATTGTAGGAAAATAAAATAATTTCTTGGGTAGGATGTCTATCAAAGTTGTTCTGTTTACATCGCTCGTGTCTCTATACCTATTTTAGAAAGGGGTCCATTTTGGGGACACTGGAGAAACCCTTGCCATTTGAGGTGAAAAACCTACCCGTGTATTTGTGCGCTAGACCCAGACCTAGCCTTTCATAGCTCCAGACAGATGGATGAGGAGGTAAATAAACTATATACCAAGCACCCAATCAGGGCCTGTGCAGGGCATGACGGGTCTGCCCCTGCAGCTACTTGTTCGGGCCACTAGATAGCGCTTCAGCTTTGGTGAGGCAAAACACAGAGCCAAGCGATGGGACGTCAGGAGGTCTGGCTAGACGGGAGCGCAGTGGCTAGAGAAGTATAGGTGTACATTACACAGCGTGGGATGAGTGTGATCCAGAGAAATCCCTACGTTTCAAATGACAAAAAAAAAAAAAGGTTATTACTAAGCAAGGATGTTAAAAATACACAAGGGGGTGGCAAATCCCGAAAAGAAAGACTTTCAAACGTTTGCAAACGAAACAAGTGGGCACAATGAGCTACCATTTCACACCCCGTGAGAATGGCTGCTAGATATTTTAAAGTATGAAGGGTAAGTAATGTCGGTGAGGGTGTGGAGACAGCTGGAGCCTTGGCTTCCGCGGCTGGTAATTTTAAAAGGTGGGGCAACTGTGAAAAATGATTTTTTTGTGGTTCCTCAACATGTTAAAGACAGATTTAGTGTAAGATCCAGCAATTCCATTCCTAGTCATAAACCCAAAAGAACTGGAAGCTGGGCCAGGTGTGGTGGCGCATGTCTTTAATCCCAGCACTTGGGGGCAGAGGTAGGAGGATCTCTTCAAGGCTAGCCTGGTCTACAGAGAGTTCCAGGAGAGCTGGAGCTACCTAGAGAGAGTGTCTCAAACAAACAAAGAATGGGAGTAGAGAGTCAAACAGACCCTTGGACACCGGTGCTCATTCTGAAGGTGGAGACAAGACGGCTCATTTTGGAAAGTACTCAAGAGGGCCTCCTGCTCTCCCAGAGGATCAGGGTTCGGTTCCCAGCACCATGTCGAAAAGGTCACAACCGCCTGTAACTCCAGCTCCACGGGGGAGCCCATGCCCTCTTTTGGCCTCTATGGCCACCACACATCTGTGTGTGTGTTTGTGTGTGTGTGTGTGTGTGTGTGTGTGTGAGAGAGAGAGAGAGAGAGAGAGAGAGAGAGAGAGAGAGAGAGAGATCTAGAAAGAAAATCCCCAAAGGTGGAAACATCACAACTATCAATCACCAGCAGCACAGATTTTTAAAAATGTGGTATTGGGCCATGTATAATGGTGCACATTTTTAATTTCAGCACTCGGGAGACAGAGGCAGATGGAGCTCTGTGAGTTTGAGGCCAGCTTGGTCTACAAAGTGAATTCCAAGCCAGTCAGCGATGCATAGTCAGACCTTGTCTCAAACAAATGAAAAAGCAAAATGTGCCGGTATTGGGCCAGCAAGATGGCTCGTCAGATAAAGGCACTTGCCACCAAGCCTGATGACCTGAGTTGGCCCCCCCACCCACATAGTGGAGGAGAGAGCTGATCCCACAAGTTGTCCTGTGACCTCCACACAGGCATACAGACATCTCATGACATGGGTTCACAAGCAAACACACACACACACACACACACACACACACACACACACACAAAAAAAAAAAAAAAAACAATAAAAAATACTTTAAACGTGGTATACGTACCATGGAACATTGTTTATGACACGGAATGAAGTTCTCATGCAACAAGGACAAAATATGAAATCAAGCTGAATAAAATAATCCAGACACAACAGGATCGATGCTGTATGGAACTGAACTTCCAAACGCTTTGAAGTTGGCCTCTGGGTGTGGTAGCACACACTTACAATCCTCGAAGAGGTTCTGGAATTGTTGGGCCAGAAAGCCTGGGCTACATGAGGCCTCAATCTTAAAAAAAAAAAAAAAAAAAAAAAAAAAAAAAAAAAAAAAAAGAACGTGCTCAGCGGTAGAGCAGAGCATGTACCCAGCCTGTGTGAGGCCCTGGGTTCAGTCGCCAGCATTCCTTGCCTCCGAATGCCTGTCACACACAAAAATGACTCTTAAAACGCGAAGACTCAAACTTAACAGCAATTTGTCATCTACCTGGTCGCCAAAGACAGCATTTTGGTTTTTGTTTTGAGACAGAGCCTTGAACTCACTGTGTAGTTGAGGATGACCTTGAACTCCTGATTCTCCTGCGTCCCACCCTGTGGTGCTGGGATTGCCCTCAGGCTCACCATCCTGCCTGGTTTATTCAGGGCTGAGGATCAACCCAGACCTTCAAGAAGGCTAAGCAAGTAGTCCGTCAACAGAATTACACCCTCAGATCCATCTGCCCAGGCTGGCTTTGAACTCATGGCAATCCTCCTGCCTCAGCATACCAAGTGTTTTGAATACCAGGTATGAGGTGATACCCTCTGCTAAAGACAAGATATTTTAACAGCACATTGTGTCAGAAAAGGTGACTAGTGGCATCATTGCACATTTCTAGGACTGTGATACAGTGTGGCAACTTAATTAGTCTATCAAACTACGCAGAGCAGGTCCTTCCACTGGACACAATAACTTCTGGAAATGTATCCTAGAGATGAACTTGTATGGGGGGAGATGGAGATGGTACATTCAAAGGCTGTTCTTTGCAGCACTACTTGACCAAACAGTCCATTAGAGACAGCCTTAAGGTCGCACCATTCAGAGACTTATTAAATCTGCAGCAGCCATTCAGTGGCAGACTATACTGCCATAAAAAATGACACGGGGGGGGGCGGTTATTTATGTGATAATATGATTACTATCTCTCCATTCTCCCTTTTTTGTTGTTGGCTTTTTGAAACAGGGTTTCTCTGTGTAGCCCTGGCTGTCCTGGAACTCGCTCTGTAGACCAGGCTGGCCTCGAACTCAGAGATCCACCCGCCTCTGCCTCCCGAGTGCTGGGACTAAAGGTGTGAGCCACCTCCGGGCTCGTGGTCCTTTCTATTACATTTTAATTGATTTCTTTGTGCACGGGAAGGTGCACACATACTCCAGAGTGCACGTGTGGAAGTCACGGGGTCACTTGTGGGAACCTGTTCACTTCTTCAACCATAAAGGTTCCCGGGCTCAAACTCAGGTCGATGGGCTTGGAGGCTGTGCAGAGGCAACTCACTAGTCACCCGAGTGGGGTTCTGGAGGAGACACTGGATCGTGAGGGTTTATCTTCATGAATGGATTAACCCATTGATGGATTCAGCATGGGAGTAGTCTGTTGGGAGGTGGTGGCACCGTGGAAGTTGGGGCCTTAACTAAAGGTCATTGGGAGCATCCTCTAAAAAAGACCTACCTTGTCCATGACCTCTTCCTGTGACTGTCCCTGCTTCCTGGCCACAGTGAGGCTAGCCTGCTCTGCCACCATGATACTCTGTCTTCCTTCAGGCCCACAGCAATGGGTCCAGCTACCTGTGGACCGGAACCTCTGAAATCACATGCTCCAATACAGCTTTCTTCCTCATTAGATTAGACTCTTTGAGGTATTTGTCACAGTGATAGAAAAATGACTGAGACATAGGTCCCTCAAAGAGGTCTCTGGCTGAGTCTCTGGAATATATATACTAATTTATTTGGGAAGTCTTGCACAGTCTGATTGTGAGAAGGAATTGCTATCTGGGTTTTCCCCTAAATGAAACCACCTTATAAAAAGGAAGGAGAGGAACTGGATACCATACAGTTGCCACCACACCTGCCCCTAGAAAAGTTATAATACACTGCAACACCCACTGACCCACCTGCAAAAGTTACAGGCTATGGGTAAAGACTCTGCTCTTTATCCCCCAATGGGGACTCGCTGGATGCTTGAAGGTTGCCACCTTCTTACGGAGGGTTGGCAGCAGCACAGGTCCCAACACTTGGCACCTTTCGGCAACATCTGGAGTGTAACAGACTCGAGAGTGTTTAAAACAATGTTCTAAAAAAACATTGTGCACCAGCTAGCCAAGAAGGCATGTCTATGACCTCTCTTGCTATTCTTTTTTAAATGGTAACCCTCTGTCTTAGCGTTTCTGTTGCTGTGAATAGACGCCATGACCACAGCAACTCTTTTAAAGGAAAGCATTTACTTGGGGCTGGCTTAAAGTTCAGAGGTTTAGTCCATTATCAGCATGGCGGGGAGCATGGTGGCGTGCAGGCAGACATGGTGCTGGAGAGGGAGCTGAGAGTCCTACATCTGGATCCATAGGCAGCAGGAAGAGAGAATGGGCCACTAGTCCTGGCTTAAGCACCTAAAACCTCAAAGCCCACCCCCCAGTGACACACTCACTCCAACAAGTCCACACCTCCTAATAGTACCACTCCCTATGAGCTTATGGGGGCCAATCTTATTCAAATAACCACACTCTTCCTCAGCCCAGACTTGCTGGCTGTGGAGGTCAACTGAAGGGGTCAATGTCCTCCAGCCTAAGAACTCATGCCAAGGTTAGTTATGTGATCAAAGAGACGCTGTAGATGTGATTAAATTAAGGATCTTGCGATGAGAGCAATACCCAGGTGAGCCCAGTGTGGCAGGAAGGGCAGAGAGCAAAGGGGTAGGAGAGGGAGGGAGGAAGAAAGGAGGAGAAGGGAGGAGAGGAGAGGGGTGGAGAGAATGTTGATTTATCCCCTGTTGATTTTTAATTTTTTAAAGATTATTATTTTTAAAGATTTATTTATTTACTATGTATACAGTGTTCTGCCTGCATGTCAGATCTCATTACAGATGGTTGTGAGCCACCATGTGGTTGCTGGGAATTGAACTCAGGTCTTCTGGAAGAGCAGCCAGTGCTCTTAACCACTGAGCCATCTCTCCAGCCCTGAAGATTATTTTTAATTTTTTAAGATTTAATTATTTTTATCTTATATGTATGGTTGTTTTTCCTGCATGTATGTGTATGTACCAATCATGTGTAGTGTCTGCAGAGGCCAGAAGAGGGTATCAGATCCTCTGAGACTGGAGTCACAGGTGGTTGTGAGCCAACATGTGGGTCCTGGGAATCAAACCTGGGTCCTCTGGAAGAGCAGCCAGCCCTCCAGTCCCAAACTTGATGATTTTGAAGACAGACAAACGAGCCATGGACTGTTGAGATACTGAAGTTTGTACCTTGGAAACTACACGGTGAAGGAGAGAACTAATCCCCACAAATTGTCCTTTGACCTCCACATGCACACATGCACACACATACTCACATAAATAAACTGAAAATAAAATTTAAAAGGAGCCATGAATCAAAGAACATGGTTGGCTTCTCAAAGCTGAAAAGGCCAGGAAATGGATTCTTCCAGAATGAACCTGCCAACAAGCAATCTTCAGATGCTTGGAACTTAAAAGGAGAAAAAAACCAAAACAAAACATTGTTTGTCTTAGCTAGGGTTTTATTGTTGTGAAGAGACACCATGACCATGGCAACTTTTATAAAGGAAAGCATTTAATTGGAGTGGCTTACATTTCAGAGAGTTAGTCCCTTTTCGTCATGCGGGGAAGCATGGCAGCGTGCAGGCAGACATGGTGCTGGAGAAGGAGCTGAGAGTTCTGCAAGTTCTGCATCTGGATCTGCAGGCAGCAAGAAGAGACAGTGAGACAGTGGTCTGGCTTGAGCATCTGAGATCTCAGAGCCCGCCCCCAGAGACACACTTCCTCCAATAAGACCATGCTACTCCATCAAGGCCACACCTCCTAATAGCGTCATTCTCTGGTGACCAAGCATTCACATACATGAGTCTATGGGGCCATTCCTATTCAAACCACCATGTTGTTTTAGGGCTGTACCCCCTCCCCCCCACCATCCTGATGTCTGAGGGCTCTTCCCCAGCTACCTGTGCCTTTTCTCTGTATGAGAGAGGGTTTCTTTAGTAGAATGTCACCCTCTCAACAATGCTGTCCTTGGACACGTTATTGGACACCCCACCTCCTGAACTCTGTGAAGCCTTCTTATTTTACTTATTGACCGTGATTATTGTTCACCTCACTGACTAGAATATGAGTGTCGCAGCCTGGGGTTATGTTTGCTGGATGGCAGTACCCTGCTCCTGCTGGGCAAGTGTTCTACTGCTGAGCTGAGCTGCGTGCACATGCTGATCAGAGGGTTTGTTTCGTTTACCTCCTGCTGTTCTAACACCCAAAACAATGTCAGTGAACGGCAGACATTTGATAAGTGTGTGTGAGTGACTGAATAAACCCATGACATCTGATGAGGTCTTCATAGTCTCCCAACTTAAGAAGTAATGAAACTATTCTATTTTCTATTTATCTTCTGGCTCCTTGTTTGTTTGTTTTGTTCTACTTTATTTGGAGACAGGGTCTTTCTGTGTAGCCTTAAACTTGTAATCCTTCTGCCTCTGCCTCCCAAGTACTGGGGTCATAGTGTGAATCACGGTTCTTGGCTCCTATCTGTCCTTAAATGGCTTTTGTTGGCATTTCCACTGTTCAGCAAGTACAAACTTACCAAGAGCCGGCCACTGTGCAAGATATGGAGGATTGCAGCCTGGAGCAAGATGGATCTGGTACTAGAGTGTGGGTGGGCATAGGGGAGGCTTAAAAATAAATATGAGGTTGACAAGAAAAGAAAGGTAGATAGGGGCTGGAGAGATGGCTCAGAGGTTAAGAGCACTGGCTGCTCTTCCAGAGGTCCTGAGTTCAATTCCCAGCACCCACATGGTGGCTCACAGCCAGATCTGTAATGAGATCTGGCTCCCTCTTCTGGCCTGCAGGCATACATGCAGACAGAGCACTGTATACACAATAAATGAATAAATCTTTTAAAAAAAAGAAAGAAATGTGTGTGTAATTTTTTTAAAAAGATGGAATTCAGATTTATTAACAATTACTATTATATTCAGACTTAAGATGAGCTCTGCTAAAAGGCATGGGGCAGATTTAATCGTAATCTAAGGGCTGGGTGTTTGTCCCCTTGGAGCTCAGCCAAGGCGCAAGACACAGTGTGTGCTTTTCATCAGCTTTGAGAGATTGGCATTCTCTGTCACGTACAGGTTTCCAGTCCATCGTCAGTAGTAATTATGCTAAGTATCCAGAAAAAGAAGAAGAGCTGGGCCGCTGCAGAGATGTGATGACATTTTTTCCCTAGTTGCCCTCAGAGAAAAGCTGGCGTGAGTTTTATATGCCTGGGCGTTTTGTATTGTAATGAATTGGGGATTGTGGCACTATCCTGAAGCCCGCAGGCTGAAGGAGTTTTCATTTTTTTTTATTATTATTAGTAGTAGTAATATTTGTGAGACACAGTCTTGCTATGTAGTACCAACTTGCCATGTAGACCAGGCTGGCCTCAAACTCCCAGCGATCCACCGGCTTTTACCTCCCAAGTGCTGGGATTAAAGGCATGTGCCGCCCTTGTTTTATAGTTTATAAGGCTCGTGTGTGTGTGTGTGTGTGTGTGTGTGTGTGTGTGTGTGTGTGTGTGTCTGTCTGTCTGTCTGTCTGTCGAGGTTGACCTCAGATGTCTTCACTTGCTTCTCCACATTATTTTCTGAGAACAGGGTCTCTCACTCTCAGTGATTCAGTCAGAGTTGCTGGCCCCTAAGCCCCAGCCAGCCTCCTGTCTCTGCCTTCCCAGGGCTGGGGTTACAGGCACTGGGTGCTGCCCCTGGCTCTGTGTCAGTGCTGGAGCCTGACCTCAGGTTCTCATGCTTACGTGGAAAGCACTTGACCAATGGCGCCCTCTCCCCCTTTCTCTTCACATTGTCAGCTGAGACAGGCTCTCACACTGTACTCGCTATCTGGCCTAGGCTGCCCTTGAACTTATGGCAATGCGTTTGCTTTCACTTCCAGTGTCCTAGGGTGACAGGTGTGAGCCAGGCCCAGGTGTCAGAAACATGACTGAAGAAATATGATGAACGGAAAAGCCGGAGCATGATGGGAAATTAGCTACAATCGAGTAGCAGAGAAACCAGCAGCCATTTAATTGTTTTGAAAATTGATCTTTCCTTGCTAGAAGTTTTATTTATGGTTTAAGAAGGAAGACATAGATTCAAAACTACCCACTCAACCTAAAGAAAGTGTTTGGTAAGTATTAGGTTTAGAGTGAAGGCTTTTAACAATCTATTAAGGTTGTTGCCGGGCCATGGTGGCACACACCTTTAATCCCAGCACTCGGGAGGCAGAGGCAGGCGGATCTCTGTGAGTTCGAGGCCAGCCTGGTCTACAGAGCGAGATCCAGGAAAAGCACAAAGCTACACAGAGAAACCCTGTCTTGAAAAAAAAAAAACAGATCTACCAGTTTAAATAAATTATATTTAATGTGTTCCATGGGAATTTTCACATTGTACGGGTGTAAGAGGTAGTCCTCAGCCCAAGGTGAGTTTTGTCTATTAGGGGACATTTGCACTAGCTGGAGCACAGAGGATTTTTTTGGCTTTGAACTCTTCTACATGATGTTGTAAGGTGGCTACACCCCATTATACTTTGTCTAACCCACGGGATGGGGTTAGACATAGAATAACTATAGAATAAATCTCACCCCAGCTATGCATCCTGAAAGAAACAGAAGTGTACCCCATTTCCTGACAGCATTATCCCACAGCCAAAGTGCGAACCTCTAGTGTAAATTATGGACTTTAGATGCTCATGGCATTTCCGTCATCAGTTGTAATGATGATGTGGTGGAGGACGCCATTGATGGGTAGGGCATCTGTGAGGGAGAACTCTCTCTTCAGCTTCTGCCATGATCCTCCATCTTCTTCTAAAAGTTAGGTCAAATGATGCCTTTGTGGTCTTGATTTCACAAAAGTTGTGTGCTCATTGTTACAAGACCTGCTCGAGGTCAGGCCTGTCAAGATCTTGTCATGGGTCAGGGGAGGGCTCTTGAGGCCCAGTCCTTCTCTGAGAACCTAAGGCAGATAATAGTAGCAGAGGTAAGGTGCCTCTTCAGTTCCCCCTTAGTATCCATAAGCAGTTAATGTTCCCTGGGGGAGGGAGACATCTTCTTCAGTGGTATAACCACGGGTAGGGAGTCCATGTGCCTGTAAGTCTTGTAAACAAAGCCAAACAAAGCCTAATACAGGGGCTGGTGAGATGACGGGTCAGCAGTTAAGAGCGCTGGCTGCGTGTGTTGGTTCAGTTAAAATGTCCCTCACAGTCTTAGACATTTGAATACTTGGTCCCCCAGTTGGGGGCACTGTTTGGGGAGGATTCGGAAGTGTTGGAGGAGGCATGTCACTCGAGGTGGGTTTTGAGAATTAAAAGACTCTCATCATTTTGAGTCCCTTTGTATACTTGGATTTTTTCTTTGGGACACTAGCTCACAAATAATGACACAGAGACTTATTAATTATGAAAGCTTGGTCTTAGCTTAGGTTTGTTTCAACTAGCTCTTGTAACAAACTAACCTATTTCTCTCTCTCTCTGTTTTGGTTTTTTGAGACAGGGTTTCTCTGTGTAGCTTTAGGCCTTTCCTGTATCTTGCTTGGTAGACCAGGCTGTCCTTGAACTCACAGAGATCCGCCTGCCTCTGCCTCCCAAGTGCTGGTATTAAAGGCGTGCGCCACCGCCCCCAGCAAATAATTTATTTTTATTTTATGTGCATTGGTGTTCTGCCTGTATGCATGTCTGTGTGAGGGTGTCAAATCTTGTAGTTACAGACAGCTGTTAGCTGCCATGTGGGTGCTGTGAATTGAACTCATGACCTCTGGAAGAGCAGTCAGTGTTCTTAACCACTGAGCCATCTCCCTAGTCCCCGCCCCCTTTTCTTTAAATCTACGATCTTTCACATACTGGCCATCCTGTTTCCTCCATGTCTCCTTGCATCTTTCTCATGCACCTAGATTCTTCCTCCTACTTCCTCTCTCTGCCCAGAAATCCCACCTATACCTCCTGCCTAGCTATTGACCATTTAGCTTTCTATTGCACCAATCACAGCAATACACCTTCACACAGCATCCAAATATACCACAGCACCTGTTTCATGCTAATTATTGAAGATGTGTGCTCTCAGCTTCCTGTTCTGGCGGCTTCCTGTTCTCCCAGCCATGATGGACCCTTTTCCCTCCAGAACCATGAGCTCAAATAACCTCTTTCTAAAATTATCGCTCATCATGGTGTTTAATCACAGCCTTAGAAAAGTGACTAACGCACTGCTTTTGCCCAAAAACATGGGATGTTAGGAACCAAACTCCAGTCTTCTGCAAGAATGCACTCAACTGTTGCAACCAGTATTGCATGCATGTGGTGTACACACATATACAACAGGAAAAAAAAACCCATACACATCAAATTAAAAAAATCTTTAAAAAATTACTAAAACATAATCCTCAAAAATAAATATGTAAATAAAATAAAAACCAAGTTATCAGGAGACTCTGTCAAACAGCAACAATTACAAAAACTCCAACAAACTAAGCAAACAAAGAACCCATGAGAGACTGGAGAGAGGCTCTGTGGATAAAACATTCTGCTCTTGCAGAGGACCTAAGTTGAGTTTCCAGCAAAAGAAAGCAGCTGGGTCGCCGGGCGGTGGTGGCGCACGCTTTTAATCCCAGCACTCGGGAGGCAGAGGCAGAGGCAGGCGGATCTCTGTGAGTTCGAGGCCAGTCTGGTCTATAGAGCGAGTTCCAGGAAAGGCGCAAAGCTACACAGAGAAACCCTGTCTTGAAAAACCAAGAAAAAAAGAAAAGAAAAGAAAAAGAAAGCAGCTGGGTCATAAGGGTCATAATCACCTTTAATGAAAGCTCCAGGGCATCCATCGCCCTCTTCTGAACTGTGTGCACCTGCATTCACATGTACACACACACACACACACACACCCCTTTTGAGACAGGATCTCATGCAGTTCAGAGTGGTCTCAAACTTGCTGTGTAGACCAGGCTGGTCTTGAACTCCCGATCCTCCTGCCTTCTTCTCCCCGAGTGCTGGGGTTAAGTTCCTGTGCCGGTGTGCCTGTTTTGTCTATCATCTGTATATGAGGCACCCATCATGAGTCTATGAAATATTTATGTTAAAGCTCAGGCTTCAGTTAAGCTGAGACCAGCCTAGCACAGTTTCCTTCTCTTTTTCGCACCTCCCCACCACATGCACCTCTTTCTGTTTCTGAGACAGAGTCTCACCACGCATCCTTGGCTGTCCTGGAACTTGCTTTGTAGACCAGGCTGGCCTTGAGCCCATAGAGCTCCAACTGCCTCTGCTTCCAAAGTGCTGGGATTGAAGGTGTCGAACCACCACTCCTGGCACCTTTTAACTTGCTGCCGAAGGTCAAGCTCAGAACCCCGCACATATTTGATCAGCACTGACTGCACCACTGAGCTGTAGTCTCAACTCCTGGTTTCTTCCTGCTCAATTTCCTGACCATCACCTTCTGTAAAGTTCACCGTGGCAGATCCCAGGATAGAGGCTAGGAAGCTGAAAGCATATAGGTAATTTTTTTTCGAGACAGGGTTTTTCTGTGTAGTTTTGGTGCCTGTCCTGTATCTCGCTCTGTAGACCAGGCTGGCCTCGAACTCACAGAGATCCGCCTGGCTCTGCATCCTGAGTGCTGGGATTAAAGGCATGCACCAACACCGCCCGGCTGTGGGTAATTTTTTGACTGAGCCAGCTTGAGAGGGGGTTCTCTCTACAGAGGATTCTCCATAATAAAGACTGGTGATGAAGCCAGATTGCTAGTGTATTAATTTACGGTGAGTCTGGGATGCGGCATGCTTAGCCTGCACGGACTCCTCAGTGCACACAAAAAGATTGCAATATATCCTGCTATTTTGTTAGCAGTGAGTCCACTCTCTTGGCTTGTGGTTCCTCGGGATGGCTGCGCATTACACACACATTGGAGTCACTTAGGGGGCTTTTAAAATACCCCAAATCTGGAACAGTGAAGGGAGACTGGAAGTGGGCAAGGATCATGTATTTGTATTCTTTTTGTTTTACATTTTACATTTTATTTGCATTTGTGTGTGTGTGTGTGTGTGTGTGTGTGTGTGTGTGTGTGTGTGCGCGCGCGCGCACGCGCGCGCGCATGCAAGCACACACAGGAGAGCCTGGCATGGCATGCACATAGAGATCAGAGGACAGTTGGTGAGAACTGGTTCTCTCATTCCACCACGTGGGTCCCAAGGATTGAACTCAGTTCATCAGGCTCGGCGGCAGACACCTTTACAAGCTTAGCTATTGGGAGAGTTGAGGTGCAGTCCAGTGGGTCTTCTGGAGAACTCTGCTCCATCTACCATCCAGCAACCAGGATCACGAGGAACCAAGAGAGCTGGCACATCTGGATCCCGGGTCTTAAGGGCTCCCGAATCAGACCCGCCCCAGGGGTAAGTCATAGGGAGGCGTGGCAGTTACCAGAAGCTTCACTAGGGGTAGTGCTTCCAGGTCAAAGCTGGAACAGCTACCCACTACACTCAGCCAGGTCACTGGGCCATGGGTTAGTAGTCTTTAAACCTCCTCTGGTGGTCCCAATGTGCATACCAATGTTTTAGGTATATCTATACTAGAAAGCCAAATAGTCATCCAAAAAGCATGGTGTTAGAGTCTGTCTTTCAGACTGAACATACTCATAAATATCTGTTCTGTGCTCGGTGCTGGGATAGACAAAAACAGAAGTCACTACAATTTGGTAGTTATAAAAATGAGCTTTAGAGCAGTACAGTGGTGGTGCACACCTTCAGTTCCAGCACTCAGGAGGCAGAGGCAGGCAGATCTCTGGGTTCAAAGCCAGCCTGGTCTACAAAGTGAGTTCCAGGACAGAGAAACCCTGGCTTCAAACAAACAAAGGACTTTAGAATGATAGAGCCCAGTTCAAATCCTAACTCCAGTACTTACTAGTGTGTGACTTAATTTTCCTTCCTTTTTCCTCCTTTCTTTCTTTTCTTTTAAACGGGCTGTCTGCAGTTTCAGTGTGCAGTCAGGGTGGCTTTGAACTCCCCATCCTCTTGCTTCCAAGTTGCTGAGGCTGCAGGCACATGCTACCCCTGCTTTTGGCTAAATGTCTTTCTAAAAATTTGTGTTTTTTTTTTTTTTTTTTTTTTTTTGTGTGTGTGTGTGTGTGTGTGTGTGTGTGTGTGTGTGTGCCTTGTGAGTGCAGGTGCCTGTGGAGGCCAGAAAACGGCATTGGATACCATAGAGCTAGAGTTACAGCCCGTTGTGAGTCACCGGACCTGGGTTCTGGGAACCAAACTCTGGTTCTTTGAAAGAAAAGTGAATGCTCTGGATAGCTGAGCCGTCTCTCCAACCTCCGAGGCTTAATTTCTTAGCAGCTTTTGAATAGCTCTGTTGGTAAAGCTGAAGGACTATAATGATGTCTACTTGAGAGCCTGCTTCAGGGTTATGTTGGATGTTACAATGTTCTTTAAATTTCAAAGAGAAATTTCAGCTTTATCTATGCAACACCTGTCCTAGTGTTTAAGAGGCACACACCTGTGAACCCAGCATTTAAAAGTGGAGGCAGGAGGCTCAGCGCTCAAGGGCAACTTCTCTAACATAGTGGGTTTGGGTCTGGCCTGGGATTTGTGAGAGTATACTTCAAAAAAAAAAAAAAAATTAAGTCTTGAGGGGCTAGTACAGTTTTTCTGAGCACACAGGAAAACAAATACTTGTCTGTTCATTTTTGAGACAGGGTTTCTCTGTGTAGCCTTGGCTGTCCTGGAACTCACTCTATAGACCAGGCTGTCTTCAAACCAAAAGATCCACCTGCCTCTGCCTCCCAAGTGCTGGGATTAAAGATGTGTGCTGCCACGCCCAGCTATTTTTAAATTATGTGGCTTTGTGTGGTGGGTCTGTATGGAGGTACATGGGGTGTGTGTGGATGCTGGGAGGTCAGAAGAGGGCATTGGCTCTCCTGGAGCTGGAGTTACAGTTGATTGGGAACCACCTGACAGGGATGCTGGGAACCAGATCGAGTCTTCTGGAAGAGGACTGGGATCTTAACTGCTGAGCCACCTCTTCAGCCCT
Source organism: Peromyscus maniculatus bairdii (assembly GCF_049852395.1). NCBI lineage: Eukaryota > Metazoa > Chordata > Mammalia > Rodentia > Cricetidae > Peromyscus > Peromyscus maniculatus. The sequence continues at coordinate 7,267,597 of NC_134874.1, forward strand.
GCACAGAGGAAAATCTAAATGTATAACTAAGACAACAACTCTGTATTCTCATCAGGTCACTGCCTTTCTCATGGTCCCTTGAAAAGTCTCCGTTCCAACCCCAGGTGCCTTTTCTCCTGGGTTTACTGTAAAATTTACTCAATATTTTACACCTGTGATACAGTCGGCCGTGTGTGTGTGTGTGTGTGTGTGTGTGTGTGTGTGTGTGTGTGTGTGTGTGTACGTACGTGAGTGCAGGTACCGGCAGGGGCCAGAAGAGGTCATTTGATCCTTTGGAAACAGTTACAGGAAGTTGTGAGGGTTTTGAAGCGGATGCTGGGAACCAAAGGAAGGCCCCCCTGGAAGCGTGGCCGAGCCATCTCTCCAGCACCGCTATTTTGTCAGGCAACACTATTTTGAACTTGCTTTCTTGTACGCGTATTCTTGGTTTCATAATTAATGTAGAGTAGCCATCCCTAGTAGATTGCACAGAGCCTCCATGTTAGCAAATACCAATCTCCTTTCTCAGAGGCGGCCCCTTCATAGGCCAATTCACACTCTACCCCCATGTGAATGTAAACAGCGCCGCCTCTTTACACACACCCAGCACGCCTTTCACTTTCCCCCGATTGCTAACCAGGCTGGACACTTTCCAAACACCGAAGGTCACTGGGCTTTGTCATTTGGAGGAAAGGGAGATTTAATGATCTTGGCTTACATTTACTTAAACATCTTCCCCTTCCTGCTGCGGGTCAACCCAGAGGAGCGACCAGGCAGTCAGGCTACTCTGAGTTCACACTCAGCTGTACAGCGGAGCCCCTGGGTTACCCCCAAGAAACCGGAGTGCCCACTTTAGGCCGGAGAGATGGCTCAGTTGAGTGCATTCTTGCAGAAGACTGGAGTTTGGTGCCTAACATCCCTATCAGGGCCAGGCAGTCCCGGTAGAGCGGCCAGGATCCCCGCAGGGACCCGGACTGCAAAGGACCGCGCTCCAGGAGCCGCAGGAGCCGCCCCACCCTCCAAACACAGCATCCTGCGAACCGCCAATTTCAAACTTCCCAGCCCTGCCCCGCCCGAACGCCCTTGCCCTCTTCCTATTGGTCACCAGTCAAGGGAAGACAAGATCTGATTGGTTTTCTCATTTCACTTCCTCCAGCCCTCCAAGACCAGGGCGTCCTGGCGGAGACCCCCTGCTGTCCATCACGGATGGCGAGCGCTGATTGGTTCGGGCACGGTTGGGGCCCGCCCACGCCGTTTCGCTCAAACGCTGGGGCGGGAGGCTCAGGGCGGAGCGCGGCGAGTGTAAGCCGGGGGTCTGTAGAATGTGAGTCCGGGTTGTGTGGTGTGTGTGGATGTCCGGGGTGTGTGTGGGAGAGGGTCAGGAGGGGAGCCTCCCTTCCCGGGTCTCCCCGCCTGGCCCCGTCCATACTGATGCCCATTTTCCCTCCTGCGGCTGGGAACCTCAGGATGGCGGGGGCCCATTGAGGGTCGGCTGGGGCTGCAGCCTGGGGTGTGCTGGGGTAGCCCCAGGGTCTGTGGGTTCAACCCTAGGTCTGTGAGTGCAGCTCCGGGGTTTGTGGGTGTAGCCCCGGGGTCTGTGGGTTCAGCCCAGGGTCTGTGGGTTTAACCCTGGGAATGTGGGTGTAGCCCCTGGGTCTATTGGTTCAATCCTGGCTCTGTGGTACAGCCCTGGGGTCTATGGGCTCAGCCCTGGGTCTGTGGGTGTAGGCCCTGGGCCTATGGGTACAGTCCTGGGTCTGTTGGTTCAGTCCTGGGTCTGTGAGTGTAGCCCCGGGGTCTGTGGGTTCAACCCTGGATCTGTGGGTACAGAGCGGGGTCAATGGGTGCAGCCCCGGGGGTCTTTGGGTTCAGCCCTTGGTCTGTGGGTGCAGCCCCGGGTTCTGTGGGTTCAGCCCTGGGGTCTGTGGGTGCAGCCCCAGGGTCTCTGGGTTCAACCCTGGGTCTGGGTTCAGCCCCTGGTCTGTGGGTGTAGCCCCCGGGGTCTATGGGTTCAGCCCTGGGTCTGTGGGTTCAACCCTGGGTCTGTGGGTTCAGCCCTTGGTCTGTGGATTCAACCCTGGGTCTGTGGGTACAGCCCAGGGTCTGTGGGCGCAGCCCCGGGTTCTGTGGGTTCAGCCCTGGGGGTCTGTGGGTTCAGCCCCTGGGCCTATGGGTGCAGCCCCGGGTTCTGTGGGTGTAGCCCCGGGGTCTGTGGGTTCAGCCCTGGGGGTCTGTGGGTTCAGCCCTGGGGGTCTGTGGGTTCAGCCCTGGGGGTCTGTGGGTTCAGCCCTGGGGGTCTGTGGGTTCAACCCCGGGGTCTGTGGGTACAGCCCTTGGTCTGTAGGGGAGCCCCTGGGGTGTTCTGGGGGAAGCCTGGAGTCTGTGGAGGGGAATCTGGGGTGTTCTGCCCCGGGTCCAGGGCCCCTTAGAGCGGACTGAGTCCCTGTAGCCTCTGCCTCCTGTAAGCCTTACCTGTGTTGTTCAGGCCCATGACACTTCCCATTACCTGTGTGACCTTAACTCACTCACTTAACCTCTCTGTTCCAGTGTCTTCATTTTCCCTGCCTAACCTGGCGCCTCCCTCTTGTGTCTTCCTCCCTCTTATAAGCCCTCTGGCTTTTCTGCCATGCTAGGCCAGGCATCCTTCCTCAGGACCATTGACCTCTGTACCCCCCAGGGACAGTGCACTATTCTTTTCCCAGATGATCTGCAGGGCTCTCTGGTCATCCCATTTGGGCCTTGGTTCACACGTTACATCTGTTTAGACAGGGTTTTCATTTTGTAATTTATGAATATTACTTTATATACTTTAAAAATTTTTAAAGTTAGCGTATGGGGGTGTTAGATATTTGTAGTAGTCAGGGGTCACTAGAGGATCAGAACCGGCCGACCGAATGAAAAGACAGATGGGGATTTGTTAGAGAGGCTTACAGGCCGTGGTCTGGCTAGTCCAACAATGGCTGTTAGTTCTTTTAAAAATGATTCATTTCGCTGGGTGGCGGTGGTGCACTCCTTTAATTCCAGCACTCGGGAGGCAGAGGCAGGCGGATCTCTGTGAGTTCGAGGCCAGCCTGGGCTACAGAGCGAGATCCAGGACAGGCACCAAAGCCACACAGAGAAACCCTGTCTTGAAAAACAAAACAAAAAAAGATTTATTTCTATGAGCATTTTACCTGCATGTATGTATGTACCATGTGCCTGTCTAGTGCTGTGGAGGCGGGAAGCACCCTCATCCTGATGTCTTTAGGGAGATAGGGCCTCGCCAAGCCCTTCCTGCCCTCAATGTACACACTTAACTTTCTCCATTGTCCTTCAGCGTCGGCAGAGAGATGTTGAAGTTCAAGTATGGAGTACGGAACCCACTGGATGCCAGTGCCTCCGATCCCATCGCTAGTCGGGCCTCCAGGCTAAATGCCTTCTTCCAGGTAAGAGGTTGCCTGCCAGCGGTGCGCACCCGCGAGGGCTGTGGTCACCGCCTTTGATCGTAGCGTGTGTTGAGACTAATATTCTTGGGGGAATCCCGTTTGTTGTTGTTTTACATGATCTGACGGAGTTGGACAAAGGTGCCACTGTGCCGATGGTTCCATGGCTGGACCTGCCCTTGGGACATCTCACGGTTTCCCACACTTCACAACTCTAAACCCTGTCCCTCAGTTAAAGGAAGAAAAGGGACGAAGGGACTTGTTAAAACCCGAATTACTTCTGGTGTGTGTGTGCATGCTGCGTGCGTGTGTCTGTCTGTCTGTCTGTCTGTCTGTGTTGTGTCTTTCTGTCTGGGTGCCCAGAGAGAGGCCACCAACAGGTTTCAGACCCCTTGAAGCTGGAGTTAACGGTATTTGTGAGCTTGCCTGATGGGGATGCCGGGATCCAAACGCTGGTCCTTGGATATCGTAGCGAACAAGCACACTAACTACTGAGCCATCTCTCCGGCCCCAGTGTAGACATAAACTTTGTTCATACAAGGGACGTCTGCTCTTTTTTTTTTTTTGGTTTTTCGAGACAGGGTTTCTCTGTGTAGCTTTGCGCCTTTCCTGGGACTCACTTGGTAGTCCAGGCTGGCCTCGAACTCACAGAGATCCGCCTGGCTCTGCCTCCCGAGTGCTGGGATTAAAGGCGTGCGCCACCAACGCCCGGCTGCTCTTTTTTTTTTTTAAAGACAAATTCTTTTTATTACGTAGCTCTGGCTGTCCTGCAACTCACTGTGTACACCAGGCTGGCCTCGAACTCACAGAGATCCATGTGCCTGTGCCTCCCGAGTGCTGCGATTAAAGACGTGTGCCACCACACTTGGTGGCTGACTGCTCTTTAGATTAAATACCACACCTGTGTAATCACGTCCCTCCTGAGAACTAACATTTCCTTCATCCTATAAGGACGGATGAAATTATTTCCGAGCAGTCCCCCCACTCCCCCCCACAGGGTTTCTCTGTGTAGTTTTGGTGCCTGTCCTGGCTCTCACTCTGTAGACCAGGCTGGCCTCGAACTCACAGAGATCCGCCTGCCTCTGCCTCCCGAGTGCTGGGATTAAAGGAGTGTGCCACCACTGCCTGGCTCCGAGCAGTTTTCTTTTTCTTTCTTTTTCTCTTTTTTAAGATTTATTTATTTATTATGTATACAGAGGAGGGCGCCAGATCTCATTACAGATGGTTGTGAGCCACCATGTGGTTGCTGGGAATTGAACTCAGGACCTCTGGAAGAGTAGTCAGTGCTCTTCACCTCTGAGCCATCTCTCCAGCCCCCGAGCAGTTTTCTAATTCTTTTGTTTCTGGTGTTTGTGGATCACTGGTGAAACAGGGTCCTTGCTTGACTTGTATCTTCACAAGTCAAGAGGACAAGTAGAGAGTGAACGGTTAAAACTGACATTGGGAAACTATGGTCCAGCACGTGTTAGTTGTGTGGCTTAGGGTAAATTAATCACACCTTCTTTGAATCTGCTTTTTATTTTTGAATTATTTATTTACTTATCTTTTTGCAATAGGGTCTTGCTATGGAGCACAGGTTAGCCTCAACTCTGTGTGTGTGCATGCTCTTGTCTGTGTGTGCTCATACATCATACACCAAGGGACTCGAGTGGAAGACCAAGGATAGCCTTTGGTGTCTCGTCCGCATCTTGTTTTTTTTGACCAAGTTCTCTCTTGTCCACTGCCATGGTTTCCAGACTAGCTGTCTCCTGAACTTCTGATTCTCAAGCCTCAGTCTCCCATTCCCTACGGGGACATTTATGATTAAAGCCTCTTGGGCTACTGTATCTGGCTTTTAGGTGGGTTCTGCATATCCAAACTCAGCTTATCAGGCTTGTCTAAAAATACTTTTAACTATCTTCTGAGCCACTTCCTCCCCGTTTTAAAAACAGGGTCTCACTATGTAGCCCGGGCTGGCCTGGCCTCGAACTCCTGTACCCCAGGTTGGCCTCTAACTCACGACCCTCCTGCCTTCATTTCCCTGTGCTGGAGTTACAAGGCTGCACCGCCATGCCTCGTTCTTATCTTCGCCTTGGCCTTCTGAATGCCGTGGTGACCCACGTGCCCCGTCATGTCCTGCTGAGTCCACTCTATCAAGTTTGTTCATGTTTGAAATGGGATAGCGTCCAGGCAGTCCTGGAAAATTCCCATGATCCTCCAGCTGCAGCCCCCACAGCGCTGGGATTGTCCGTGCGCCATCACGCCAGGCTCAGAGCTACTCTTACGACAGGAGCCCTGGTGCCTTTCCCACAGGGTTGTTGATGGAGTACTGAGATGATCCACATGAAGCGCTTTGGGCCTTGCCCAGCTAGCTCTCGGGCATATCCTGTATACATGAGCCCTGGGGCTATACTGGGCTGCTTCGTGGGTTTGAGGGCCAACCTGAGCTAAGTAGTAAGAGCCCGTCTCAAAACAAAAGACCAAAAAAAAAAAAAAAGTAAGAATGCTAATTCTTTTTCTAAAAAGATTTCAAAGATTTAGCTGGGCTTGATGGCACACACCTTTAATCCCAACACCCAGAGTCAGAGACAGATGGATCTCTGTGAGTTCAAGGCCAGCCTGGTCTACAGAATGAGTTTTATTTCAGTCAGGGTTGCATAGTGAGATCCTGTCTCAAAAAAAAAAAAAAAAAAAAAAAAAAGATAACGTTTTATTTTAATTATATGTATCTGAGAATGTGATGTGCATGTGTGAATGGGGTGTGTGTGTGTGTGGTGTCCGGAGCTGCAGCTAGCTGCCTGACAGGAGTGCTGGGAACCGAAGTCATCCTCTGCAAGAGCTGCTGGAGCTCTGGACTGTTGAGGTGTCCTCCAGCCCCAGTCTTTGATGTTAATACTACTTGTAGCATGATGTTGTTTTGAAAGGACCAGGCAGACGCCATAACAGGCTGCTCAGTCTTCTCCCAGAGATCAGGCCTCAATTTCAGTGTCCTGAGACTTGAGCAAGCAGTTTCTTGAAGGGCCATGAACACAAGACATAATCCTTGTATGGATTGGGTAGGGACTCCCTCTCTGCATGTATTCTGACTGCTCAAGGTTCAGCCAATTGTCTACCGTCTGGGACCCTTCACCAGCTTAGAGCTGCGTGCATGGGTCAGTGTGAAAGCCTGGGCCACTGAGCCAGCCCCCACAGTCAGTACGTGCTAGGCCAGCCAGCCTCCATGGCAGCTCAAGGACAAAGCCTGGGACTTGTCTGGGCCTGCCCCCAAATGGTAACTGTAACCCTCAACTATCCCTAACCAGTTAAAAGTTACTAACATCGATTGCCACTCACATAAACCAATCCTGAGTCTGTTCCTATGTAGTCTGTATACCCCAACCCCCACTTGCTTTAAAAACCCTGCCCCATTGCTGCCCGGGGCCTCTCCTGCTCTGCTGCTTCGTCAGACTGATGGAGAGTCCCGAGTTAACTTGTAACAATACAAAGACTCTGCTTTTGCGTTGGATTCGGTCTCTTGGTGGGCTTTGGGGGACTCTGGGTACAACAGTCTCAGTTTCTCTGTGTGTTTCTGTGACGGGATGCTCTGACAGTTGAAGCAGTTTAAGGGAGAAAGCGCTTTGGCTCACAGCTCTGTATGACATCAGGGCAGGGGAGTCACAGAGCCAAGAGCCTGAGGGAGCCGGTCACATGCCATCCTCTACAGTTAGGCTGCTGTGTCTCCATCCTCATTTGCATAGTCCAGGGTCCCCTGCCTGGGGAACAGTCCTGTCCAGCCCACGGTTGAGATGGGTCTTCACAGTCAGTGAATGTGATCAAGGTAATCAGTCCCTCACAGGCACGTGCAGAAAGCCATTGACAACATGAATCACACACACTGTGGTCCTAATCACGATGATCTCTGCGTACTTACCAATACTTCCATGTGGGATGCCTGTATGATGAATGGTAATATTCTGTATGATGAATGGTATGATGAATGGTAACATTTGCCTGCCCCCTCTCAGATGTTAGTATTGGGGACCGTGAAAACAGTGGGAACAGCTTCGTAGCTTGGGTTGTTCTGTGGGAACCTTTGTTTTCAATCAGGAGACAGTTCTCACAGATGAATGCTCTGTGACCGTAATGGCTGAACGCTGTTGCATACAGGACACATGCCCAACTAATTACAAAACAAGTACTCGTTTATTAAGGGCTGTGATCTGGGGCTGGAGAGACGGCTCAGCCATTAAGAGCACTGGCTGCTCTTCCAGAGGACCCCAGTTCAATTCCCAGCAACCTCATGGTGGCTCACAACTGTCTGTAACTGCAGTTCCAGGGGATCTGATGCGCTCTTTTAGCCTCTGAGGGTACCAAGTATGTAGGAAATACACCTGTATGTGCAAAATAAAAATTTAAAAAAACAAAAACAAACAAACAAACAAAAAAAAACAACAACTCACGCAGCTTGTAAGACACTCAGGTGAGTGACATTTTGGGACTGTCTGATTCCAAGGGCTGATCACGTGACCTGAGGGCAGCATTACTAGCATGTCTCAGAGTTGATCCGCCATCTTTTATGCTTAATGGGGAGGATTCTGAGTAAAACCTTTGGTACTGGTTGTTTTTTGTTTAGTTTTTTTTTTTTTCAATTTGAGTCATCTGGGGAGAAGGAATCTCAACAGAGACAATGCTTCCTCAGCTTGGCCTACTGTAGGCAAGCTTGGAGGCATTTTCTTGATTAACAATTGATGTGGGAGGGTCCAGCACACTGTGGGAGGTACCATCCCCTGTGCAGGCGATGGTATAAGAAAAGCAGGGTGAGCAAGCCACCAGGAGCAAGCCAGTGAGCAGCGTTCCTCCATGGCTTCTGATTAAGTTTCTTCCTCCGGTTCTGCTCTGACCTGCCTTCATGATGGGCTGTAAGCTGACATGAACCTTTTCCTGCCCTTCTGGCCTTTGATCCCAGCAGTAGAAAGCAAACCAAACACTTTTATGACATCTCTTTTTAACGCTGAGTGACTTGAATTGATTTTTTTTTCCTATAATAATGTTCCTGAGGGTGTGTACTTTATAAACAAAAGAGGTTACATGGCTCACAGTTCTGCAGGCCCAGGAGTACACCAATGGCTTCCTCGTGGTTCTGCTGAGGGCCTGGTAACCATGGCACCATACTGGCAGGAGCATGTGCAGAGAAATCACATAGGCAAGACAGGAAGTGAAAGAGCAGGCCCACTTCCTTTCTAAACACCCCGCTCCTGAGGTTTTAAGGAAAGCATTTTGTTGTCTCTTGGAGACCAGATAGGTAGGTGTCTCACCCTCTCTTGAAGACCAGTTCATGATAGCCACACCCATGAACCCTTGGGGGGTTAAACAACATGCAGACAGCAGCAATTAGTGCCTCCTGCTCCAGGAAAGGTGTGGTGGCAAAGTGTCTGGGTACACCAGACGTCCGCCTCATGTGCCTCCCGAGGCCGCTGTGCCGCCCCGATGCAGGGCTGTCTGTCGCTCTGAGGCAGATCCAGTGGCTGGTTTGTTTTCTTGTATTAAGGTATGTCCTCTAGACCAGGTCTCGGTCGGTGTGGCTCCCTCCTACACAGGGCGCTTGTGTTTCGGGTGCTTGGCAGACTGCCAGAGCCATAGACATCTCACAGATCACCAGACGTCCAAGGCTTTGCCAGTTGTTTTTTTTTTTTTTTTTTTTTTTTTTTGCCAAGCAAGGATGTAGAAAACAAAAGGAAAAAAAAAGCTGTTACTCTCTGGTCTTTTCATTTCCTAAAGAAAGGGCATTTTTAAGAAACATGGAGAGAGTAAGAAAAAGCATCAGAACAAAGGGCCATTTTCAGGTTTGAGTCTCTTGAGCATTTGGAGAAGGTATGAATGATAGGGCGCTCTGAGCGTAAGCCTCCTTGAGTCTCCGGGAACCCCTCGTCTACGTGGGTTCAACTCTCAGGTGGACAGAGTTAAAGGCAAGCGAAGGGTCAGGCAGGAAGGCCCAGCGGTTCCCAACTTGACTGAGTCTCCCGGGGAACTGGTGAAAATCAGTTCTAAACCGCAACCTAGAACATTTTAATTGAGGGGCTTGGTAATAGGGCCAAAGAATCCGTTCTTTTGTGATCCTCTAGTGATTCAAGTGCAGCTGCTCCTCTATGCTGCCCAGTGTTGTGTAACAGGCCCTAAAGCTTAAAGGAACAGTCGCATCTTTGCCTTGGATTTTGCAGATTTTCCAGCAGGCGTGGTGGCGCACGCCTTTAATCCCAGCTCCTGGGAGGTAGAGGCAGGTGGATCTCGGTGAGTGGAAGGCCAGCCTGGTTTATATAGCAAGTTCCAGGCCAGCCAGGGCTACAAAATAAGACCTTGTTTCAAAACAAACAAACAAACAAACAATCAAACTCCAGCTGGTTGGCTGTACTTCAGTGGGTGGCTTTGCACCACCCCATGGCATCAGGGGTTACACCTGGGTCAGTAGAATTTAGGTGCTGACTTCTCACTAAGGCACCCCTGTTTATTCTTTTATTATTTATTTATTTATTTATTTAGTTTTTTCAAGACAGGGTTTCTCTGTTTAGTCCTGGCTGTCCTGGAACTCACTCTGTAGACCAGGCTGGCCTCGAACTCAGAGATCCGCCTGTCTCTGCCTCGCGAGTGCTGGGATTAAAGGCGTGTGCCACCACTGCCCGGCCCCTTATTTTTTAAATGGAATTATTTGTTCTTATTTACATGTGCTCACATGCTCCTGTGACCGTGGGCGCCTGCGTGCACCTGCCATTGCACATGGATACCAGAGTGCAACTTGGAGGAGTCAGGGGTCCTCTCACCTTGTTTTGAGGCAGGGTCTCTCTTGTTTTGCCAACAGTTTATTCCTGGTTCACTGGCCTACAGACTTCTGCCGACTCTCCTTCCTCCGTCTCCCGTTGTCCAGGGGGAATGCTAGGGTTACAGACGTGCCCCCACATTTGGCTTTTTATGTGGATTCCAGGCATCAAACTCAAGTCATCAGGCTTCTGCTTGCTGAGCCAGGACCCCGCCCTCACGTGGCCTCTCCATGTATTTACTTACTTATTTATTTACCTAGGCTATCTTGGGCTCCTTTTTTTCTACCCCCTGCAAATAATAAAAGATTTTCCATTCTGTGGGTCATTGGTGGCAGCTATTCACCTTTGCCATTGTGGCGCCCAAGTCGTCAGGGACGCAATGCAAAGGAGCAGGCATGGCTACTTTCCAGGAGAACCCTGCTTACAATCCAGGCAATGGGCCTTGTTTGGCTCATGGGCTGTAGCATGCTAAATCCCAAATGCCGCCTAAACGTCTGTGCATGGCATCTGCCTTCCCAGAAAAATCCAAGGCAAAGGCTGTCTGGTTTCGTAGAGGCTGTACCGTGAACCAGCACAATACCATTCCTGTCACTGTCCTGGGTAATGTGAGTCTCAGGGATGGCACCTGTGCAGGTGGGTGGTAGATACTGGGGGGAGGTGTGGCGTGTGCCAGGAATTGTTAGTGGTCTCTTTTGTCCTTTTTTTTTTTGAACTCATAATCCTCCTGCCTCAGTCTCCCACATGCTATGATTATAGGTATGTACCACCAAGCCTGGCTGCATTGAAAATGTGTGGGTGCATGTGTGTGCATGTGCGTGTGCGTGTGCGTGTGCGTGCGTGCGTGCGTGCGTGCGTGCGTGTGTGTGTGTGTGTGTGTGTGTGTGTGTGTGTGTGTAGGCCAGCCATAGGTATTGGATGTATTTCCTTGGTTGATCTCCACTGTAATGTTTTGAGATAGGATCTTTCACTGCTCATGAATTCAACCAGATGAACCGGCCATTGAGCTTCAGGAATCCATGTCCCATCCCCTAGTGTTGGGGTGACAGGCCCTTGCCGCTGCGCCCAGATATTTTACATGGAACCTGGGGATCTGAACTCAGGTTCTAATTCTTGTGGGATGGGCTCTTTACCAGCCGACCCATCTCTCTCAGCCTGTGCCCTCTTAAACATCTCCTTTCTGTGCCTCCCTCCTTCAGTTGTTTTGACAGAGAGACCGCCCCAACGTCCGTGGCCTCACATGGGAAACATTGCTCTAAACCAGGAGTTGCCGACTCCTGTCTTGAGAGGCCAGACAGTGGGCATAAATGAATCAAGCTGGCCAGACAGAAGAGCGGAAGTCAAGTCTACAGTGAACTTCAGCACCCACCAGGAGGGCGACATCACTCGGCCCCTCTTGTGTCACCAGGCAGAACAGGGCAATATCGCCAGATCCGCTTGAGTTTCAGGAAAAGACAGATAGTGTGTGTGTGTGTGTGTGTGTGTGTGTGTGTGTGTGTGTGTGTGTATAAAATCTGATTTAAAAATATTGGCAGATAATTCAAATTATTTTAAATACTTCAAGCCAAACAAAACATGTTTGTGGGCTAGACACAGTCTGCCAATCTGTAACCGATCCCACAGATCCTGAATAAATTCGGCTTCGCGGTAGGCATCCATTCCTGCTCCTTGAGACGAACGAAAAGAGCTGGAGTTGCGTTAGCAATCCTCCAGCCACACAGGGAAGGAGTGTCAATCACTGATTCCCGTTGAAGAGATGTGGTATCATCTCAGAACTCGCAGGGTCCGTGAGGCTCAGACTCAAGGGAGGAAAGAGGTTTACAGGGCTGGTGTTCTTCTCATGACGTTTTTCCCCCAGATGCAGGTGAGAAAGCCTGCCGCCATGGACCCCCTGCAGATAATCACTTAACGGCCCCCGGAATCGTTGCCAGTGTGCCGTGAGCAGTTAGCTGAGTCGGCCGCTTGTGATTTACTCTGCGTGGATGTTATTGATCGAAGCTTTTCATTATTGACAGAATCTCCATCTGCTGTTTGCCATTTTTAGGGGAAACCGCCCCTCCCGACTCAACAGCAGCAGGCTGCTATTTCCCGGGAAGGGATCTTAGATGCCCTCTTTGCTCTCTTCGAAGAGTGCAGCCAGCCGGCCCTGATGAAGATGAAGCACGTGAGCAGCTTTGTCCGCAAGTGTAAGTCTCGGCAACCCTCCCTCTAGAGGAAGACAGGACGCTAGGGGCAGAAGACATTGGTGGGAGGCGCAGAAAGCCGTGGTCTGCATAACGCTGGCCCCAGGAGCGTACATTGATTGCACAGTCGTCGCCTGGAGACCAGACTGACGTCCGGCTTCTCCCGGCAAGTGACAGAAATTCAGGACGAAAGGGAACTATGTTGACTCATGGGACAGAAAGCCAAGGATGCTTCAGGCATAGCTGGTTCCAGGGACTTCCTTGGTGGGGATGCTGTCCCCTGGCTCCCCTCTTACACGCTGAGCTAACCTGTCCTTCAGGCAGGATAGGTCCAGTGCTTAGGCGCCATTGTGTTTAAAGTCAATAAGATAATTTCTTTCAGTTGCTTAATTTTAAAATCATGATAATAGGTGAACACACAGTAATGGTTCTGAATGGGTATCTTCTCTTCCCTCTCCTCCTCTTCCTGTCCCCGCCCCTTCTTGGAGCTTTGCCAATGAGCTACACCGCTAGCTAGCTAACTGGATTGTTTTATTTATACCGCTGATGCCATCTTTAAGTTTTCTTAGGCGGAAAAGCAACTGATGAAGGTGGAGTACCCCAGGGCCCGGGAATGCCATGGATCAGCTGACTCTGACCACACTCCTGATTTTGCTCACGTAGTGGGGCGGTTGGGTGCTGGTGCCACAGCTTCTAGTGTTTTCCACTAGTGTTTTCAGTCAGTGGGGGTCCTGCTCCTCCGGCATCTCTTAGAGAAACACTGGGAAAACCCTTTGTGTTGCCGCAGCCAGGGGCAGGGGAGGGCGTTACTGGGTGAGCCAGGTCCTGTGAAGCAAACGCCGCAACATACAGGACCGTGTGTAAACTGCCTCATCCAAAATGGCCATCTAACCAAGCCTTCCAAACTGTAGAGGCCGAAAGGGATTGTTTTGTATCCCTTCTTCACGAGTCAGTGGTTTGATTGCACTCAGCTAGGGATTCCTCTGCTCTGTGATGTATTGGCTAAAATTGCAGGTTCTAGGCTCTCTTAAGCTGGAATGTTCTAGATGGCTTGCTCAGTGTGATTATGGAATTTCCATAGCCCTGGCTGGAAAGCTGAGCTCCATTGAGGTTTTGGTATGAAAGGGGTCTCAGCCTAGCCATCCATGCCTCTCTCTTTCATGGAGATCTCTGTGGTTTCTCTATGTGGCCTCTATAGCAAGGAGCCTGGAAACTGTAAACTCTGTCTATAAACAAAGCTTAATTGGAACCAGTCACGTCCATGTGTAATTTAGTCACATATTAGAATACTTGGAACAGAGATCACGTGACTCCCCAAAGCCTAAACTGGTTCCCACCTGACCTTTTAAGAAAAGATACCGAGTGGTGGTGGTGCACGTCTTTAATCCCAGCACTCGGGAGGCAGAGGCAGGCGGATCTCTGTGAGTTCGAGGCTAGCCTGGTCTACAGAGTGAGTTCCAGGACAGGCTCCAAAGATACACAGAGAAACCCTGTCTTGAAAAGCCAAAAAACAAACAAACAAAAAAACCAAAAAAAAAACCCAAAACAAAACAAAACAAAAAAAAACTTGGGCTCTATGTAAGCTCTAGCTTTGAAGGCCAGACTTGCCCACAGTGGCCCTGAGTGTCCAGGAGCACTGAAGTGGAGGCTCTTTTGAAGGCTTTTTTATTGAGGATTTAAGATCTCTTGGCTGTTGTCAGTCAGCTCTCTGTTACCGTAATCAGACATCCGGGATATCTGCAATGTGCAGACCATGAAAGGTTCCTTTGGGCCTTTATCTTTGGGGGCTTTAGTCTGTGGTTGGTTGTTTAGTGCCCCTGACCAGGCAACACATCCTCATGTCTCCCTCATGGCTAGGAATGAACAGGAAAGAGGGGGAGGGTCAGGGCCCCACAGGCCCTTTTCAAGGGCGGACCCTCAGGGACGCCTCTTGCCGGGAGGTGGGCTTTTGCTGCCTATGGTGACTGCTCTGTGTGGTCTCCATCCACCAGGGGATAGGGGGTACAGTCCGAGAGGTCCCACAGAATCTTCCTCACTGGGAGTTCCACCACCTCAGTAGCACCATGCTCGAGGCTCAGCCTTTAACCCATGGGCCTCTGAGAGAGATTTTTCCAGTTCTAAACCAGAGCGGTTTCATTCTGTGTGTGAAGAAACTTCACTGGACATGAATCCCAAGCGTCACATTCAGGAGAAACTAGTTTTAGAGACCGACTACCTCCTGCCCAGTTAGATGGGTTAGCTTTGTTCATTTTGGTTTTTGAGACTACTGTGTAGCCCTGGCTGTCCTGGAACTCACTCTGGAGACCAGGCCGGCCCAGAACTCACAGAGATCGGCCTGCCTCTGCCTTCTGTGTGCTGGGGTTAAAGGCGGGCGCCACCAGGCCTGGTGCAGGTTGGTTGGCGCACGCCTTTAATCCCAACACCCGGGAGGCGGAGGCAGGTGGATACTCTGTGAGTTCGAGGCCAGCCTGGTCTACAGAGCAAGTTGCAGGACAGCCAGGGCTACACAGAGAAACCCTTTCTTGGTGGTGGTGGTGGTGGGGAGAGATTATCTTCCTTAGTTTAACTGAGGTAGGGAGACCTGCCCCTGTGATTACACCATTTCCTGTAGGGACACACCGGTCCTCTGTAATTGCACCACTTCCTGGGCTAGGATCCTGGACCAATAAAAAGGAGTGAGTGCGCTGAGCGCGTTGACTTCTCCCTCCCCCTTCACTGCGCGAGTGCTGTGACCAGCTTCGTGCGCTGTGACCAGCTTCTCTGAGCTCCCGTTGCCTTGCCCTTCGCACTGTGAGAGACTGGACCCTGGGACTGTGCCCCGAGTCACTTCGACAGGGTTTTTCACTACAGCAAGGGTGAAGTCACTGGAACACCAGGCTTGTGGATAGACACTGAACATTAACCACAAGCATCAACCGTGATTAATTAACACATTGTATATCTTTAAAATGTCCTTGAGGTATTTACTCATCACTCTGCACTTGTTTGAATATTCCTCCCTCTTTTGAATATGTAAATCGTCAAGTAGGCCGTGGGAGGGGGCCGAACTTAGAGGAACTCACCCCAGCCCCTTCATTAGGTTTGAGACCTCGGGGACCCTTAAGAGCAGTCAATCATGGAGACCCGGTGCGTAATCAGGGGCTGGTATTGGAGTGGAGATCTTTTTTCTAGTAGATGTTCTTCCCGGAAACCGTTTCATATTTTTTGAAGAGGCTTCCTGGTGAGGACCCTGAAGAGCCCGTGATTGAAATCCGGTGATTACGTTTCTACGCGCTCCACCCCCACCCCGACCCCTTTGAGTTTCTGTTTGGGAGGTGAGCTGTGCTTTTCCCTGTGGAGACGGTCCTTCAGCTGCCACTGCGCACGTTTGTAGGAGTGGGGGTTTTCTCCAGAGCTGCCAGAGGACACGAGCTAGAGCGGGTCGTCAGAACTGGTGCTTCCCACAGATAACCCCTGACCTTGAGCCGGTGGAGGGCAAGGAATGAGAACCAGGGGAGGCATTATTGTCTTCTGTTGGAGTCCTGCGTTGATTAGCTATGGACATGTGTTCTGACTGCATCATTAGACAGTTTGCCATCGTGTGGCTGTCATAGGATGCTCACACAAACCGAGGTGGTAGAGGCTAGCCACTTTATTTGCCATCGTGTGGCTATCATAGGATGCTCACACAAACCGAGGTGGTAGAGGCTAGCCACTTTATTTGGCTGCTGTTTCTCTCTCTCTCTGAGACAGGATTTTACTGTGTATCCCTGGCTGTCCTGGAACTCACTATATAGACCAGGCTAGCCTTGAATTCACTGAGATCCACCTGCCTCTGCTTCCCAAGTGCTAGGATTAAAGGCGTGTGTCTCCATAACACCTTGCCTATGAATTCTTTTTTTAAAAAGTATTCTCTCGTGGGACTAGAGAGATGGTTTACCAGGTAGGAGCATTTGCTTCTATGACAGAGGACCTGGGTTTGGTTCCCAGCATCCTCGTGACAGCTGTCTAACTGCAGGTCCAGGGGACCTGGTGCCCTCTTATATAAAATAAATGCTTATATAATTTATACATTTTAAGTGACATATAATTGCATAAAGCTGAGCTATAGCATGGTGTTTCAGTACCTTCAATACCTGCTTATTTACTTTTTTTTTTAAAGTTATTTCTTTTTTTAGGTGTGGTGACATGTCACAAAAAACCAAACCAAACTAAACCAAAACACACTTGCCTATCTTTACATAGAGCGTGTGATATAATATTTCCCACTTACTTTAATTTTTTTTTTTTTTTGGTTTTTCGAGACAGGGTTTCTCTGTATAGCTTGTTTCTTTTAATTTTTAAAAATTTTGATGTGTCTATGTGTGTGTCTAAGTATTGGTATGTACACTACACATGCATGAGCATGTCTGTGTGTGTGTCTGACCATCGGTCAGCGTGTGCACCACATGTACATGAGCATGTCTATGTGTGTGTCTGAGTATCAGTGTGTGCACCACACGTGCATGAGCATGTCTGTGTGTGTGTCTGAGTATTAGTGTGTGCACACACGTGCATGAGCCTGTCTATGTGTGTGTCTGAGTATCAGTGTGTGCACACACGTGCATGAGCATGTCTGTGTGTCTGAGTATTAGTGTGTGCACACACGTGCATGAGCATGTCTATGTGTGTGTCTGAGTATCAGTGTGTGCACCACACGTGGCCTCTTGCCACTTACCTCGTTTGCTCAGCAGTACACTCTGAGTAGATAGATGTCAGGTGCCCGACATGCACCAGACGATGCTTTAGATACTCCAGATACAAGGGGACAAATGGGCGTCATACCTCAATGTCCCGAGAACAACACAGTTATGTGACAGTTAGGGACCCAACAAGATTATAATGAGCTAAATGATGTCTCCCACCCAGGCACCCTGCAGCCCTAACTTGTAGCACCATGCATCAGACATATTTATGACGGTGCTGTTCTGAACAAACCTACCGACCTGTGAACCCCATGAGAAAGAACATAACATGTAATTATATGTAGTACTTGATAATAGTGATAAATGACTCTCCTACTGTTGTATGTATTTGCTACGCTATCCTGTCATCTCAGTGTAGACTTATTCAGGTGAGTATGAAAGCGTGTGCCAGGCCCCGCCGCTGCCGGCAGCAGCCTCATGCATGTCCTGGAGTCAGGAGACTCTGCTGAAAGGACAGAGTAATGATAAATGCTCAGTGTGATGGAGAAGTGTTACCCTGATCTAATGGTTACACATTGAAGTATGCAGGCGTGGGGCTGGAGAGGTGTCCCGGCAGTTAAGAGCACTGGCCGCTCGCTCCTCCACAGGACCTGGGTTCAGTTCCCAGCACCCACACAGAGGCTCACAACCATCAAGGTGATGTAGCACCCTCTTCTGACCTCCAAGTGCAACACGGTGCACATGCACACATGCATATACATAAAATAAAATAAATGAGCCTCCCCCCCTTTTTATTTTTGGGCAGGGCCTCCTGTGTAGCCCTGCCTGCCCTGGGTTGATCTTTAGATTATTTCCATGCTGTTGCTGATGGGGGTTTAGGATCAGGTTGCTTCTGGGTGTTTCCTGTTTAAGTTTTCATCACGGGCCTCTTCATGCACATCTCTTCCGAGCATGTGTTGAGGGTTCTGTGAAGGATGGATTCCTAGACCTTGAAAGGCTGGACTGAATTTCAGGGAAGGAAGCTGTCGATTCTGCTGAGCTGTTTTTTTGGCCCCCACCCCCCACCCCCACCGGTCCAGTTGTCTGTCTAACGAAGCCACGACCTGGGCTGCGTTTTCATTACAGTGCTCTGTTATCTTTTGGTTTGCCTCAGTATTCAGTACCCACTGGGCCCATAAACACTAACTAAAAGTTCAGAGAGATGATGAGTCCATATGGTTTTGGGGTCATAGAAGCAGCTGGTATGGGGAGAAGTTGTGAAGGGCTCCCCTCATATCTCTCTTTTAAAACACCCAGGGGCTTGGTTTTAGCATCTCTCCTATTCACCCTAATATTGCAAAAGCCTTTGGGGAAGAAGATAGAGATTTGGAATGCTTTCTTGCAGTTCTGAAGGTATCATCATTTTTTTCTCACAGAGCAGTTTGTCTAATGTGTGTGATTTAGATGCCTGATCGTCCCCAGTGACGGGCCCAGTGTTACTGAGCTGGGCAACACCGTAAGCAATTTTGGGGGCCCAAGGCCTGAAAGAAAATGAAGAGAGATTGGCCTTGTGTACAGCGGCAGCGGAGTCAGGTTCAAACACAGAAAGCTGCAAGCCAGCACATTTGGTTGATTATAATTCAGTACTCAAATAGTTGACACATGAAGGAAGCCGGGAAAGGGATGAGGGGGAAGGCAGACAGGGCTTGGCATGGTAATGTGAGAGGGAAGGGGAAATGCCGTGTGGCGCCCAAGTTTGCGTTCAAGCTGTGTGCTTTGCATACACACGTCAATTCTACTTTATTTTGCACGCACGTGCACGTGTAGAGGTCAGAGGACAAATTGCAAATTACAGGAGTCAGTTCTCTTTGTCCCCTGTGTGGGTCCCAAGGATCAAACTCAGGGCATCAAGTGCCTTTGCTCACTGAGCCATCTCTGTGATCCTAGATCTCCTTTTGAAACAGTGCTCACAATGAATGCACGTAGATCCACCCACTCCTCCAGGGTGGGTCCCCAAGGGACCAAGGGAGCTTTGGATGACTGGCCAACGTGAGAATGGGGGTCAGAAGACAGCCAGTACCGGGGAGTTGACCGTATTTGCCTTCCGTACGAGAGAATTTAGCTCCACCTTTGCAAGAGAGAAAGGGGTGGGGTGGATGATGCAGTGAACACCTGGTGCTGGATACTTCGCCCAAGTGCCGCTCATGACGGTGTTGTGCTGAGGAACCAATGGTAGGGTTAGTGGCAGAGGTACCTTGGTGGGTCTACGCAAAGGTCTGCTGCAGAGATCACACCATGCAACAGACCTCACCTAAGAGGTGTATTGGGGGAGAGGGAGCAAAAGGCCAATGCTGAGTGGGGACATGAGAAAGATCTAGAGGATAGAGACAGGGAGACAGAAAGACCAGAAGACAGAGAATGAGCAAGCGAGAGCCATGGTGTCGGGAGGAACCTTTTACAGGGTATACGAACCACACAGGGACTGTGCCACACCTGGTGGTGGAGGGTAATGACCTGTGTAGTGGCTGCCAGGGCTGAGTCCCTGAAGGGCAGGCTGGGGGAGCACCTGATTTCTAGCAAAGGCTTTCATCTTGGTTCTTTTCAACATGGGGAGATGATGTGGCCATAGGTTGGGGTTCCCACAAGGAACTGGTTCCAACTGCCCCTTGTCCCTGTAAAACTAATAGCCACAGATCCCTTATGTGGACTAGTGTGGCATTTGCATATACCTGCACATATGTCTTTATGAAATTATGAACTTGAGCCATTTATGGGTTTCTTGGGATGCTCACCACAGTGCCTTTGCAGGGCTGCCTTTGTGTGGATTCAGCATAGATTTCTGTGTGCCACAAGCTCAAGTTCTGCATTTTGAAACTTTGTGGAATATTTTCTGTTCTGAATGTTTTTTTAATTATTTTGGCATACATGTGAATAGGTTCGTGTACAGAGACCCAGAGGACAACTTTTAGGGGCTGATTTCTCTCTACTAGATCATTCATCCAGGGATGGGCTTCAGATTCTCAGGCTTGCATGGCAAGCTCCTTTACCCAGTGAGCCATTATGCTGGCCTTCAAAATGCTTTTGATCTGTGTTCCGTTGGTTGAATCTGTGGATACGGAGGACCAGCTGAGTCTAACTTCAGTGTCTAGGGGACATTTCAGAACAGTCTCTTGGTTTTCTCTTTGGTGTGTGTATCTTTCTTTCAGTGTGGCATGCATTTGAGTGCACAGGTGTGCGAACCCACAGAAAACTGAGCAGGATATCAGATGTCATTTTCTATCATTTTTCACCTTATTATTTTGAGACACGGTCTCTCAATGAACCACAAGTTTGCCATTTTGGCCAAGCTGCCTGGCCAGCAAGTCCTTGGGATTCACCTGTCTCTCACCTCCGGTGTTAGGGTTGCAGGCATGTGCCACCATGCCTGGCTTTTTATGTGGGTGCTGAGGATTTGGACTCAGGACCTCATGCTTGCAGAACAAATGTTCTTATTCACTGAGCCATCTCCCCAGGCCTAGTCTTTCAGCTTTCAATGTGATACCTAACTATGGGATTCTCCAGGGTAAGTTTTTTTTTGATATTGGGATTTGAACCCCGGACCTCCTGCATGCTGAATACATGTTCTGCTACTGACTGTAACCCTTAGCCTAAGATAATTTGGGTTATAAGTGTTTCCTGATTTCCTTTGTTTGTAACCTCTATTTCTGATGTAGCTCCTTTGTTTATCACAGGGTTCCATTTTTAGGTCATCACCACTGTTCCTTACATTCTTGCAAGTCAGTAGAGTCCTCGGTCATCTAGAGATGTCTGTCTCACAGTGTTAATAACTGCGTGCGAAATCCTGCACCACCACTCCATTAGTCCTGCATTTCCTACATTGATCTCAGCCTGAGTCGTTTCACTTGGGAAAGGAATAAGATCATGGTCAAGAAAGAGTCGCAGGCTCATCGGGTGTGTGGCCGGCAACCCAGCAGAGCAGGGGCCAGGCCTCTGGGCCTGGGGGCTAGCTGTGTACTGCTTTCTAGCACTGCCCTAGATCAAGGCCAGGAAAGCAGTCCTCTGAAACAGTGCAAGGGCCAGTGGCACAAATCCAGGCCCCCGAGCACATCTAGCTAGCATGGAGTGATCTGGAATCAACTCAAAGGCTGATGGGAAATCAGGGGTCATGTTGCTTATGTTACATTGTAATGCCAGTCTAAATACCGCCAAGCTTGTTTGACCCCCAACGCTGCCCTGCAGCCCTCAGAGGAAGAAGAAAAGCATGGCATGTGTGCTCCCTTCTTATTTTCTAAGTCTACAGGATTCGAATTATAGCTACCATGGAAACCGTACTTTGGAATTTCTGGAGCCCTTAATTTTAACAGATAAAAACACTTTTGTGCCGATTTTATAATTATTCATGATGGATGAGAAAGTGACTAAACGTCTTTTGACAGGGAAGGAAGACAGAACACATTTTTCTTTCTCTTTTCCCCTCTTCCGCAAAGATGCATGCATTCGAAGTGTATTTTTTTCCACCTGGGTGTAAATCTTCCATCTTCCACAGACTCCGACACCATAGCCGAATTACGGGAGCTCCAGCCTTCAGTGAAAGACTTTGAAGTCCGAAGTCTTGTGGGTTGTGGTCACTTTGCTGAAGTGCAGGTGGTGAGAGAGAAGGCCACAGGGGACGTCTATGCCATGAAAATCATGAAGAAGAAGGCTTTGCTGGCCCAGGAGCAGGTAGGAGCATTTGAATCTCTGATCCTTCTTCTGTCTGTACCAAATGTTCACCACAAAGATAATAACCTGCTAATTTGCTGTCTAAGATCAAGTAAGATGTTAATTACAGATACATGAGCAAAAAGGCCTCTCATGTCCTTCAAACTGGTGCTGATTAATTTTGCAGGCTCAGAAATTTCCATCGGTTTCTTTGCCATGAGTCTGTCGTGGTATTTTATTTTAGACCCACGTTGGGCTTTTCAACTAACGATCGTAGGGTGATCTCTCGGGACTGCAAGCTTCGGTCTCGGGGACACGCCTCAAGATGGGGCAGATTGGGCAGTGTCTGCGTGTGTGTATGCTTAGGTGTTCCCAGCCTGGGCACACGTGTTTCATTTTTTCCAGCAGGCCTTTGCAGAAGTCAAAATAAAATCGTGTTCCCTGGCCTTCAAGACGCTTGTCTGATAACAGGTCACGAAGTTGTCTCTTCAGTTGTATTTTTTCTTCCTTTGAGGCAAGGCTGCTCTCTCCAGACATATTGATTCATTGGCTGTGTGAGAGACACCCGTCACCCTTGGAGCCCAGGCAGTCATTCATTAGTTACAGGCATTCTAGTGCACATTGTGTGTCCGATAACGTCCCCAGCTCCGTGGGAAGCCTGCAAAAGGAATTTAAGTCCCA
This sequence comes from Peromyscus maniculatus bairdii, assembly GCF_049852395.1. Lineage (NCBI taxonomy): Eukaryota > Metazoa > Chordata > Mammalia > Rodentia > Cricetidae > Peromyscus > Peromyscus maniculatus. The sequence goes on from NC_134874.1 coordinate 7,289,973, forward strand.
TGGCTGTCCCTTGCTGGTTGAATAGCAACCCCCAGACGTGGAGGGAAAATGCAGATCTACAAAGCAGGCACTTAGCAGTGAAAGCACCACGGAGCGAGCGGGAGAGAATTAGCAGAGTCATTAGCGGTGGTGTGAAGGGCGATGTCGTGAGTGAGCCAAGGGCAGTCGGGGAAAGTCCTTAGGATGACAGAGAATGGAGGCGGAGAAGTGATGGGAACTTGCCAGGCCGACCTGTGGCTGAGGGCGACATCCTGGAGGTGAGGGTTCTGGGGTATTGTTCAGGGGTGTGTGTGTGTGTGTGTGTGTGTGTAGGTGTGTGTGTGTGTAGGTGTGTAGAAGGGAAGTGTTTGGCACTTTAGACTAACAGAAAAATGAAGACATCCGGGTGGAAGATCTCCACAACTTTAGCTTTTCATTGTGTTAAACTTGACATCAGGTAAAATTTCCCACGTTAACCATTTTCACTGTAGGATTCAATGGCATTATGGCATTGAGATGTTCCACCGTGCTGCAGACCACTGCCACCATCCATTCCTAGAACTTTGCCACCATCCCTGGGTTAGTCTCCCACCCCGCAACAAAGGATGTGAGAGAAGCCAACTCAGCAGGGAAAATAGGCTGTTTTGACAGAGAGTCCGCCCCCCCCCCCCCCCCCCCGCCTTCCCCCCCCCCAGGTCAGCTGGCTTCGTTGCTTTGGGCCTGTGGAATGGCAGAGTATCATGGTGCAGGGCGTGTGGCCACTGAAACAGGGAAAAAGGAAGCGAGAAAAAGGAGAGGAGGAGACAGATCCAGGGACAAAATGGTCCTTCCCAGGGGACGCCCACCAGTGACCACCAACTAGACCCCGCCTCCTACCATTTCCTACCGTTTCCCAGTAGCCCATTAAGTTATTAATCCATACATGGATTAGTCCATTGATGAGGTCACAGTCCCATGAGCCAATCATTGCCCGAGGCCCCCATCTCCGCACACCGCCGTACTAGGAACCAAGCTTTCCACACACCAGCTTTTGAGGGACGTTTCAGATCCAAATCATCATACTCCTAAGCAGAAACCAAAGGTCCCTTTTGTGTGTGTTTTTTTTTTTTTTTTTTTTTGTCTTTCGAGACAGAAACTGCAGCAGAGGGTGGGCAGCCGCTTGTCAGCGTCCAAGCATGATGTGGCTTCTGTGATTCAGAATAAAGTGTGAGCGACATCGGAGGGAGGGAAAAATGACAAGACAGTGCCTGTGATTAGTGCGTCAGGAGTGGGAGGTGCTCCCTCAGCCTCCCCATCCAGGGAGGTGCCATCCGTCATCCCCGCTCGCTCCCCGACCGTTCTTCGTGCTTGGCATGTCTCTAGGTCCTCGGGTAGAGGCGCATGATGTTAGCCCAGCCTTGCGCTGCCTGTGTTTTGGGTGGGAGCTCGCGCATGTAAGACGAAACAAATCCTCCACGCCACATGCGGGCGCGCAGTTGAGGTTCCAGCAGATGCACTTTTCCTCCAGGCCAAGGGCCTGAGGTGACCGTGGTGCGGAGGTGTGGGCCTGGGTTTTGAAAAATCCTGTTTATAGAGGAGCTAATAAAACCCTCTGTCACTGGTAGATGCATCACGGATTAAGAGGGTCAGTATAAAAGAAAAGCGGGGCTCCTAATGGAGATGTAAGGATAGCATCTCACAAACAGAGCCCGTCACCCGGGAGAGGCCGGCGTGCTCGATGGAGTGCCGTGACAGCCAGAAATGGTCCTCAGAGACCAGTTGCTTTAATGGAGTCTTCAGGGCTCAGGCAGAATCCACGGTGAGCAAGCGAGCCTGGGGCCTGCTGAGCTACGGCTTTTCCCTGACCACCTCTCTCGTGTGAGCCAACAGGACCAGCCCTCCAGCACTGCCAAGTCCTGGGCTGGGCTGCCGCTTCCTAAGCCGCTCGGATTTAGCACTGAGGTTTCCAGGGTGAGCTTAGGGATGACACGGGCAAGCTATTCGGAAGCATTCCAGGGCGAGGGGTGTGGCTGGGTGGGTTGAATGTGTGTCTAGCGTGTGTGCGAAGTCCTGGGTTCAGTCCCCAGCGCTGCATAAACTGGGTGTGGTGGCACCCATCCCGGCACTCAGGAGGTAAAGGCTTGGCACAGAGTCTTGGGTGTCCCGCTCTGCCGCCTCCCATGGTGTCCCCTCCAGACAGGGTCTCTCACTGAACCTGGAGCCAGGCCACCAGTCCGTGAGCCCCGGCGAGCTTCCTGTCTCTCTCCGACAGCGTCAGGATTATAGGAGCAGCTGCTGCGCTCAGCTTTTCAATAGTTAACTTATTTACTTGGTGTGCCCGCTAAGATACCAACTCAGGTTCTCATGCTCCGATAGCAAGCGCGCTAACCACTGAACTCTCTCTCCAGCCTGCGATAGTCTTGAAGCACTGCCCCCCCCCCCCCAGGGAAACTGCAATTTTGTTCCTTTTTTCTTTTTCTTTCTTTTTTTTTTTTTTAGAGACAGGGTTTCTCTGTGTAGCTTTGCGCCTTTCCTGGAACTCACTTGGTAGCCCAGGCTGGCCTCGAACTCACAGAGATCCTCCTGCCTCTGCCTCCCGAGTGCTGGGATTAAAGGTGTGCGCCACCACCGCCCGGCTTGTTCCTTTTTTCTTTTTAAGATTTACTGATTTATTTGTTTGTTTATGTATGTATGTGTGTGTATGTATGTATGTGTGTATGTGTGTGTGTGTATGTATGTATGTGTATATGTAATGAACGTTTTGTCTGCATGTACATTTGCACACCAGAAGAGGGTCCTGGATCCCATGTCGGTGCTGGGAATTGAACTCAGGACCTCTGAAAGAGCAGCCAAGGTTCTTAAGTGCTGAGCCATCTCTCCAGCTCCTTGTTCTTTTTTTAAAACCCCGACTTTTTCAATTTTTTTTTTTTTTTGGTGTGGTTTTGAGGACTGACCTTGGGGTCTGGAGCATGCTAGGCAGGCCAGCGCCCTACCATTGAATTACCCTTCAGTTCTGCTCTGGAGGCCTTTCAGCTGATTGGATGAGGCCCACCCAGACTGCTGAGGGTAGTCTCCTAAAGCTGCTGAGTACAGATGTCAATCAACTATAGCCACACAGCACCTCCATAGCAACACCTAGTAACCTGGGTTAGTGTTTGATTGAGTAACTGGTGTTTTGGCCTTTTCTGGTTTCTGTGTAAAATTGCTTACCAGAAAATCTCACATTCGCTCACACACACACACACCACCACCACCACCACCACCACCACCACCACCACCAACAACAACAACTAAATGACTTGAAAATACATCTGTGTACTTAGTATATATGTCCAATGACAGGGATATTTTCCCCATGATCCATCACGCCACCAGAACATTAGCAACAGTACATTCCTCTGACCCCGTTCATGTTTTACCAGTCATACCAATCACCTGGTTAGACTAGGACCCAGGCATTTAGTCCTTCTGTCTCTTTGATCTGAGTTGGTTCCTTCGATGGTTCCTATGACAGCAGGCCAGTTATTCCATACAATTCAGACTTAGGTGCTATGCGTGGACAGAAATATCACAAAGAAGGGCCTCTTTTCCCGTTCCCCGAAACAGATGACTCAGTTCCAACCGGCCACTTTCGGGATGTGCTCACATAGCTCGCCGGATGAGGAGGATGCCTCCCGCTCTTCACGACGGAGCCGCTTTCCCCTTGGCTCTGGTATAATTTTACAGAGACAGAACTGTTCCATCCTCTGCCACCCTCAGTTATTGGTCGGTTTGTGCTGTGTGAACTGGCCTTTCCTTGTTACGGCCAGTGGGTGCCATCAGTCCTATCCAGAGTGTCTCCAAGGCGGCTCTTCAGGTTGCCTTTCGTCTCCTTCTGGCAGATCCCGGCCATTCTTGAACACCTTTCTTGTTCTCTGGTGAGAGACGTTCCGGTTTGCCCTGCACACTTCCCCTGCACAAGCGTGTCTCCGGCCGGGGATCCCTCTTCAGTGGAAATGGTCCTTAGATCTCGGAGCTGAGGGCAGCTCAGCAGCAGATAGCACCTTGCTCCTGCTGAGTTTGGCTCCCTGCACAAACTCCTGTGAGCTTCAGCTCCATGGGAGCCATTGCTCTCTTCAGGTCCCCTGCAGGCATCTGCGCGCACGCACACACCCACACCCCCCCCCCCCCCCCCCCACACACACACGTGAAGACAAATAAAGAACTAGGGACCAAGATTTTTTCTTTTGGTTTTTCAAGACAAGGTTTCTCTGTGTAGTTCTGGTGTCTGTCCTGGATCTCGCTCTGTAGACCAGGCTGGCCTCGAACTCACAGAGATCTGCCTGGCTCTGCCTCTCGAGTGCTGGGATTAAAGGCATGCGCCACCACCGCCTGGCCAAAGGCCAAGATGTTAACCCTGGGTTTAGTGCTTCTTTTGGGCTGTCACGGCTCTTGGACCTCTTTTGTGGGTCGGGCTAAGGAATGCATGTTTCTATGTACAGTATAGCTGCCTTTATGTTCCCACATGTACACTCATGCACACAGACATACAGACATGTGTAAATGTATACATAGGTACGTTTACATGTGTTTATGAACCTGTTTTACAGGTTCACACAATTGCCTCTAACTCCAGCCCAACTTTGCATCCCTGCCCTGAGTCTTTCTCTTCCCTGTGCTTGTGACTTGTGAGCCAGCAATCAGCATATAAAGAGAACACGTTTATTTTGGCTCATAATTCGAAAGTTTCAGTGTAGGGCTGGGTGGCCACATTATCTTTTTTTTTTTTCTTCAAAAACAGTTTCTTACTTCGAAATCCCAGCTCAGCTGGCCTGAAACCTCTCTAGATCCACCTGCCTGCCTTTATCTTCTGAGTGCTGGGGTTAAAGGTCGCCCGGCCACACCCAGCCTCGTTGCTCTTGGGCCTGTGGTGAAGAGTTACAACTGGCGAGAGAGTACATGGAAAAACTTCATTTTGTGGCTGGCATCAATATAGAGAAAGATGAATGGGTTGGGGTTCCATGACCCCTTTCGGGGGGTAACCCCCCAATGACTGAAAGACTTGCTTATAATGCCATGGGCTGAGAGCCAAGCCTTTAACTCATGGGTCTTTGGCAGGGAGGGGCATTTCTGCCTTTACCATTTTCTTCTTTAAAAAGAAAAACTTGGATTTATTCGTTTTATGTGTATGAATGTTCTGCCTGCATGTGTGTATGTATGTGCACCCTGAGTGTGTCTTCAGAGTCTAGGAGAGGGTGTTGGAGTCCCTGGAACTGTAGTTACAGGTGGTTGCAAGCTATGATGTGGGTGCTGGGAGTCGAACCCAGGTCCTCTGCAGGAGCAGCCAGTTCTCTTAACCGCTGAGCCATCTCCAGCCCTCTCAGAATCTTTGTGGCAGCAGCCTTGTCTCCTCACCCGCCTTACGCCATCCACCCCCATGTGCAGATGCGTCCGTCTTCCCCCTGCTCGAGCCTCTGGTAGTCCACCCTGCCTGCCGCCACACGGGATTGCCACTGCCCTCACTCGGCTTGGGCCTGGCCCCGCGGCCCTCTGACTATCCCACCCGGCCTGGATTCACGGCATCGGTTAGAACCGTCCAGGAAGCTAAGGTGGACAGGAAGAGGAAGATGCTTCAGCTCCGATAAAGTGAATTGACTTAAGAGGAGATGTTTCAGACCTAACTGAACAATGGAGAACGTGGGCCTGCCAGAGCTGAGGCTAGCAGGTTACCAGACTTGGTGAATGTCATGCTAAGTGATTTTTTTTAAAAAACCTGGAAACATCAATTTAGACTGAACGGCAGGACAAAGGCCGTTTCCCCTTCACATTTAGTTCTAATACAATTATCTAAAGAGTTTTCTTTTCCCTCCAGGTTTCATTTTTCGAGGAGGAGCGGAACATATTATCCCGGAGCACGAGCCCTTGGATCCCCCAATTACAGTATGCCTTTCAGGACAAAAATAACCTTTACCTGGTGAGTCTTCTCATCCGTCCCCGCGGAACGAGCCGAGGCCCTGATACTCAGATGATAGCGCAGATTGAAAGCGGTTCTTGCTGATGTGGTCTGTGACACCGCTCACTCATTCAGTCGATTTCCTGACTAGACGTCTCCCGTTCCTTGTTCTAAAGATTAAGAGCTGACCCACTTAGAAACAGCCTACTGTACTGCGGCTACAAACGGCAGCAATGGAAAGGGATTTAATTGGGAATGGTCTCTAACTACCTTTAATAGAATCTTGCTTTAATTAAATTAAGTCAATTAATTTAGTTTTGGAGACAACGTCTCATTAGGTAGATCTGGCTGGCCTGGGGTTTGCTGCATAGACCAGGCTGGCCTGGAATTCACAGACCATCAGTCACCTATTTCTGCCTTCCCAGGGCTGGGATTAAAGGTGTGGGCCCCCATGCTCATTTCTTGCTCTTAATTTTTAAGAGTTAAGGTACTGATGCATGGTTGAGGTAAGAAAGTGCAGCCTGTTCCCCTCTCACACACGTGTGGAAGCCGGATGAGTTTGTCTCGTAGAAGTAGAGAATAGGATGGCATTTGCCAGGGAACTGGGGTGAGGAGAGGTAGAGGAGGGCTGACTAATGGGTAGACCAGTTAGACTACCATGAGTAGTCTACCATGAGTAGTCTACCATGAGTAGTCTACCATGAGTAGTCTACTATGAGCAGTACTAGGTAAAAGGGGTAAGCTTTGGTGTCCTGTAGCAGAGGAGGGCGACTCTCGCTAATAATTATCACACGCTTCACAATAACTAGAAGAGAAGAGCTTGAATGGTCCCAAGACAAAGCCGATGGGAGGTGGTGAATTGGTTAATTGTTTTGATTTGATCACCGTACATTGTGTGCATTTATTGGACTATCATTCTGTACCCCGTGGCTACACACAGTTGTTAAGGTTAAATTAAAAATGCACACCAGTATTCCCCAATCCCACCCTAAAAAGGCATATACTGGGCCATTGGGATGGCCCAGCCGGCAAGGCTGCTTGATGCCAAGCCTGAAGATCTGAGTTTGATTCCTGGGGCCTACGAGATAGAGAGAATTAACTCTTGCAAGATGTGTCCTCTGATGTACACACACACACACACACACACACACACACACACACACACACACACACACAGTGTGGTGTATGTATCCACACATGCATCCACATATAAGCATACACAGATAAAGAAATTAATTTAAAAAGTTTAACAATGTGTACACTGAAGATGTGTGAAGTAGAACCATGGGCCTCTGCCTTCTTTTCTTAGTTCTCTGTGGGGAACAAATGTTAATGGAGATATAGTCTCTTTCTGACCTTAACTATGTTTTACTGGGAGCACACTAATGTATATATAACCAAAAGGGGTTTTTGTTTGTTTGGTTTTTTATTCTTTTTGTTCTCCAGGAAAGCCAGCACTCCGGAAGTAGAGGCAGGTGACTCTCTGTGAGTTCCAGGCTAGTCAGGGCCACATAGTGAGATCCTGTCTCAGACATCTTTGATGTTACTACATAGTGCTATATACTTCATTCTTTTTGGTGTCAGGGGTTGAACTCAGGGCCTTGAGCACGCTAAGCACATGCTTTACTACTGAGCTACAACCCTGACCTCCAGGTCAGCCCTTTGGATGATGGCATAGTTTTCCCTGGTGTCCATATAGCGTAGCTTATGGAATGCCAAAGCTCATTTTGGGGCCCTATTTAGGTTCTTAGAGGATTAAGTTCTTAAATGTAAAGTGTGTATTCTAGAAACAACCTTCGTTCCTGGATCAGCCCCTGATCAGACTCTCATGTCACCATGGGTGTTGATAAGGAGGCTTGTGAAAGGGAGCAGGGAGTTGTTTTTGTCTTGAACTCCAGCTGGGCATCTTTTTTTGTTTCTTTTTTGATGATGTGACTGCCTTTGTTTCTGATCTGGAAGAATCAGTCTGTTTGCCTTGGTTTCCTATGAACTGAAGTTTCTCCCTGGCTCCACCCTGCTCTCTTGGTTTCAGTGGTTTGAGATAAGTCTTGTTATGTACCCAGGCTGGCACAAAACTCAAGGATCCTGTTGCCCCAGCCTTCCTTATAGATAAGGTTGCAGGCTTGCATCAGCATGCCCAGGCCACTGAGCTTCCCTGCGTGTCTGTGGTGTGTGTACATGTTCATGTGGGTGTGTGCGCATGTGCCAGAGGCCAGAGGTTGGGTATCTACCTCAAGTCACTCTCCACTTGATTTATTTTTCAGACATCGTCTCACTGCGTGGTCCTGGCTGGCCTGGAACTCTCTGTGTAGACCAGGCTGGCCTTAAGTTTATAGAGATCCACTTGCTTCTGCCTCTTGAGTGCTATGCGCCACCTGGTTCCACTCTGTTTTTTTTTTTTTTTTTTTTTTTTTGAGACAGGGTCTCTCACTGAACCTGGGCTTCAAGGATTCTTCGTCTCCCTGGTGCTGGAGTTAAGCTGTGTGCTACTGTGCATGGCTTCTTCCATGGGTTCTGGGCATCTGAATTCAGGTCTTTATGCTTGTATAGCAAGCTCTTTACTGATAGCCATCTTCTCATGCCCTCCTTAAAAAAAGGCTCTCTCTCATGTGTGTGTGTGTGTGTGTGTGTAGGCCAGGGAACGACCTCAGGTTTTATCCTCAGGAAAGCCATTCACTTCCTTATGGTAGAATCTCTCATTGGCCAGAAGCTCACTGATTAGATTAGGCTAGCTGGCCATTGAGCCCTAGGTATCCGCCCGTCTGCCTCCCTAGCACTGGGATTATAAGCACGTGCTGCCATGCCCAGCATTCACCATCCTTTTGTGGCTTCTGGGGATCAAGGTCAGGTCCTTACACTTGCAAGGCAAGTGTTGACCACCTGAGCCATGTCCCTGACCCATATTAGCATCTGAGGCTGTGTCCCAGACGACCAAGATTGTAGGATATACAGTGTATGAGTTGCTTTATCTTTCCAAAATCAGAGAGTTTCTGAATCTAGAAACACATTCTTCAGCAACACAAGGGTCTTCCTCAGTCACTAAAATAATCCCACTGTGTCCACTGAGCACTCGCAGAAGTTTGAGAAACAGCATTTTATGGCTTGCTCCTTCTGAAACTGAACACTAATTTGTAAATCTAAGGGCAGTGCAATCACAGGTGTATTTTAGTTAGTAAAAAAACAAAACAAGATTCTGCCTCTTGTACCTCTCGCCTTGGCCATCTCTTCTGTCCCCACCTTGGTTTTCATTCACCTGTGTCTCTGTGTCAACCTCCCTGCCGTCCATGTGTCCTTCCCTCAGGTCTTTCACGTGTCACCAGGCCCTCCTGCTGTCAGAGCCCCAGCTCTCCTCCCTGCTCCCCTCTGGGTGAATTCAGGCTAGCCACATGGTTGTGTTTACCAGGCTTTAAAGCCCGTCCCTCCCTCCAAGCATCTCCTTCATTTTACCTTCGTCCCAGGACTTCCTTTGCTGTGTGATCTTGCTTCTCTCCTCCCTGCTCCTTCAGTTTCGGTTGGTTTAAATGTCCCCTATTTCTCTCTGTGGGCTGGGATCAGATGTTCGCCCTAGAAACCCCTCCTGGGCCTTCTGCTCCTGGGATGGGGGACCATCTGTTATGTAGCCTGTACCCCCATACCCATGAGTCATGGTGAGTCCCTTCCAGTAATCTAATCTCCTAATGGGAACAATTATGTCTTGATGCTCTTCGTAGATGTTTACTGAGTAAATGCCTAAGATGTATTCATTGGATGAACGATCGATTCCATATAATTCAGATTTACACACAGATTTATCCAAATCATATTGGAGTTTAGACTAAAGTATGCAATTCAGGATAAGCCTAAGTGAGATTTTTTTTTTTTCTTTCTTTTTCCCTCCCATAACTTGGAGTACCACAAAAGGAAGTTGAACTTGAGATGTTTTGAATTTTGGTGCTTAAAAAAATTGCTTATTTGCAGTGACATCCCGTTGAGCATGGCTTGCCATTTTCTGGTGCATGGCAGAGGTAGCAAAAATTCATCCCAGCTTCTGGTTCCATCTATCAAGGTTAGGATGTAATTCTGGCAGGTGGTCCATGGAAGCAGAGCTTTGTTGATCTGACTCATGAAAATAACCTGTTGCATCCTGCATAGCAGAAGCCTTCACCAGTGTCCTTCCACAAAGATGTTGATTTCTACAAAGAAGACTTTGTATCACAATTCACCATTTGCTGTATGGTGTCTGAATTTTCTTGAGAAGTTCTTTGTATTGATATCTTTCATGCTGAAGGGCTTCTCCAGGATACCCTGCCTCTCAGAATGAACTTGAACTTGAAGATGTTCTGTTTTGTGACTTTACATTTTCTTCTCTCCATTTATCCCAAATGATTTTCTCCCAGTTGCATGTAGAGAGATACTAGTTTTGGTAACAAAGAGAGCCCAACAATTCATGTTGGTGGGGCTTGCTTGGTTGTATGTATTAGTTCAGAACCCAGGTTCCTTCCATATTGTGGCTCCTCTGTCTCTTAAGAGGCTGTCCTTCACGTGATTGCTATTGATATTATGGTTTCCAAGTGGATAGTAAGAGAAGAGAGAAATTTAGAGAAAGAAAATTTCTTCCACACAGAGTTTTGTGTATGTGTGAAATTATTTCCTCTCATGCTCTGCTAGCCAGAATTTAGACTGAATGTCCGTCCGTGTCCGTCCCCTTGCTTGGGAGACGTGGACACATGCTGTCTAGCGGCTAAAAGTCCCTACTGCTGGTTTTTCATTTTTGTAACCAAATTCATGGGGGAAACCATTTAAAGAGAAAGAATTTATTTCAGCCCACAGTTTTAGATTCTCAGTCCATCATGGCAGGAAGGGTGTGGTTGAGAGGGACAGCTTATTATGGCTGCCAGCACGCAGAGAGAAAGGGAGAGAGAGAACACCTATGTCCCTGGCCTGCCTCCCTTCTTCCTTCTATCAGGACCCTAGGCCTGTGGGATGCTATCACTTATATTCAGAGTTGATCTCTCCACTTGGATAACCCTCCCTGAAAACACCTTCACAGATAAATCTAGACATTGCTTTACGATCTTCTAGATGCTTCTCAGTCCAATCAAGTTGGCAGAAACATCTGCTCATCGTACTACAGAAGAATGGAAGGGTGGACTGGGGAGAAAGTCAATAGTCCTCAGGCTCCTCACTCCACATTCTGTATCCGTACTCACAGTGCTGTACACCTGTGTCCAGAATGACTCCTAATGGAGTCCTGGTTTTTGTTGTGCTGTTCAAGGTTGGTTTTTCATATTCTCTCAGTTTCCAACCCACACCTGTGCAATTTTGTGGACAGTTAAGTAGGAACAATTTGGAAATGAGCTGTCTGTGCCACCGACCTCAGATGCCTTTGGGGACCTCGGCATCTGTTTCCACCTTGAGGCAGGAGGGAGTTAACGAAGGGCAGCACCGTTGTTTACCCTAGGAGGACGTGGCAGCTGACGATAGCTTTGACAACGAGACATGTGCTGTTTTGATCTCCTGGCTAGGATTATCTGAATTTCAGGCGCGTGTTCGCAAGTTGCTGCTCTGGAAGCCAGGGTTTCGGAGGCTGCTGCCCGTCGGAAAACCTGGCGCTTGGAAGACACAGTCTTGTTTTATGGCTGTTCCTTGTCGGTTCTCTCCAGAGTTGGCGGCGTCCTTTCCAGCTTGAACTTTCTCACTGGTGGATAAGGAGTAACTCCTCCTTTGGCTCCAGTCCCATCGCTGGAGCCCGTTATTGCCATCCGGGTTCTTCGCCTTCGAGAGAGTTGATCCACGTCCAGGTCTTGAGGCGTATTTCAAGAGCGTGCATTCAGAGTTTTGTCCTTTTTAGGAGCCGCAGTTTAATCGGGTGGCCTCAGTGTGTCTCCGCTCCTGGAGTCTTGGATTGAGTAGGTCTGGCGGGGTGGGTAACCCGGTTTGTATTTATCACACACTTTGAGGAGCTGCTGCTGCTGCTGGTTCCGCAGCGTCGCTCTGAGAACGGTTGCCTTCTAGGCCCTCTGGTTTCTGACTTGCTTTTCCTTTACCCGGTAACCTAATGTACACATCTGAAATCTCTCGTTCTTCGAGGCCCAGGGATGGGCCCTTCCCTCGTAGGCTGTCAGCCTAGGGCTACTCCATCATTCTGAGGTTTATTTCCTTTAAACTGACCGGCACCCTTAGTCAGTGGCCTCCCTAACTCATGTCCTCAGTTACTTGGTCGGCTGAACTGTTTCTTGCCCAGTGTGATTCAGTGCTCTAAAAGGTTTTTTTGATTTGTTTTGTTTTTGTTTTTCCTCTGTGTAGGCCTGGCTGTCCTGGAACTTGCTCTGTAGACCAGGCTGGCCTCAAATTCATAGATTGGCCTGCTTCTATCTCCCAAGTGCTGGGTGATTTTTTTCCTTTTCCTTTCCTTTTCTTTTTTTTTTTTAATAGATGGCTGAATTGGGCTGGAATCCAAACTTTCAGAGATAAAGGCCTTCTCTCATCTCCTAGAGGTTACCTTGACCTTCCAGGAAAGTAATGAAAGGTCTCTTGTCAGGGGCCACATTGCTTAGAGGATTTTCACCCTCCTCCCCAGGACAAAGTTCAGAAACACTGGGCAGAGCCCACTGTGATGCCAAGGGCACCGTTGCCTCTTGTCATGGCGCACATGGAGTGTGCAAGCATTTCAAGGAGGTGGCTTGTGCAGCATGTGTCTGCTGATGCTCTGTGCAGATTGGAATAGACCTTGCCTCAGTCCGCTTGCCTGTGCTAGAACAAAATCCCAGCCCGTGTGAGGACTGGATGTTTATTTGGCTCATGACTCTAGAGGCTGGGAACACCAAGAGCGTATCACCGGCATCAGGTCGGCATCTGATCCGTTTTCCTCTTGTGTAATAGCATGGTTGAGAGTGTCACGTGCTAAGACAGTCACCATGAGAGTCTCTCTCTCCTTATAAAGCCACTAATGCTATCGTCACATCTACACATGTCTTTATCTAGCCCTAATTACCTCCCAAAGGCGCTACCTTCCAGATAGCATCATCGAATAAATTTGGGGTTAAATAGCCAATGTGTAAACATTTTTCCCCTATGCGTATGTGTGTTTGTGTGTGGGCACGCGTGTATGTGGTTGTGTGCTCATGCATGTGGAGGTCCAAGGGTGATGTGGGGAATCTTCCTTGATCAATTTGCACTATATTCATTGAGGCAAGGTTTTTCACTTGAACCCAAAGTGCACCAACTTGCTCTGTGGATCCCCTGTCTGTGTCCTCCAAATGTTGGCATTACAGGCAGGCCCTATCTCTCCCATCCAGCATTTCCGTGGGTTTTCGGGGTCCAAACTGTGGTCCTCATGTGGGCAGCAAGTGCTTTACCCACTGAGCCATCTCCCCAACCCCATCATGTGAGCTGTGTGTGTGTGTGTGTGTGTGTGTGTGTGTGTGTGTGTGTGTGTGTGTGTCCGTCCGTCCGTCCGTCCGTCTGTCCCCTGACATACTTGTAGGGGTCAGAGGACAACTTCCGGAAGTCAGTTCTCAATTTCTACCACGTGGATTCCAGTGAATGAACTCTGGCCATCAGACTAGGTGCCAAGTGCCCATTGGGGATGAGCTAGCTCACTAACCCCAACATGTGGACTTCGGAGGACACATTCAAACTGTATCAATACCAAATAACTATTAAATGTTCATACCCCCCCCCAACACACACACACACACACGCACACGCACACGCACACGCTCACGCTCACGCACACGCACACGTACATGTACTACACGCACACACATTTGTCCTTCACTTTGACTTCAGCACCGTGAATGGAAATTGCCCCTGCCGTCCTTGGAGTATAGATGCAGAACCCAACCGAGAAGCCTCCGCCCCTTCCAAACCGAACACGTGTAAGATCTGCCCTTTAATTAGCATCTGCAGCTGCTGCCGTGGAAGGGCCTGTCTCTGTTGGCCGGCAAGTCTTTGCTTTGAAAGAGCAAGTCCTTCACAGCTCCGAGCCAGGCTCGGCTGTCAGCTGCGGCAGCGGCGGCGGCCTCTGCCATCAGCGAGGTTGCCACCCCGTTCAGGCCTATTTTGCCGAAGGGCTCTTTTCTCCCCATCTCATCTTCCCAGCGTTTGATTGCTGCGATTTGGTGACTTCCCCGTTTGGATGAAATGCACCGATTCTGGGTAGAAGATGTCCCCGGTCCTTGCGAAGGTGGAAGATCATTGTTTCTTTCAGTGCCCACGGTCTGGTTATTTCCCAGCCCTTTATTGTCTGTGATATTGTCTTGATATTCAGAAAGCTTCGAGTCGTCACTGTAAAAAAAAAAAAAATGTAAGCGGAAGTGATGGCTGTATTAAAGCCAAGGTCCATTCAAGGGCACGGTGCTGCAGAAACTTTGACTGTTACTGGATTAGGAAACCGAATTGGTTGTGCAACGTCATCAATAATGGTCCCGGAGCCGTGCCGGGTGAGCAGCATCAGAGTCAGTCCTTAAAAATTCATTCCCTTAGTGAGATGGCCGGGGCGATGAGATGGTCCGGCCAGTGAGATGGTCCAGCCGTTGAGGCACTTGTCCTTCAAACTAATGACTTGAGTTTGATCCCTGGAAACTGTGCGTAAAGTTGTGAGGAGAGGACCGACTCTGCCAAGTTGCCCTCTGACCTTTACGTGTACTACCCCCCCAACAATAATAAGTAATATAATAAATAGTTTGGGGAAGTACATTCCTCAGCTGGATGTGGTAATGTATGCCCACAAGCCCAGGACTCAGGGGGCTGAGGCAGGAGAATTGCAAGTTTGAGGTTACCAGTGGCATCCTGACTCAGAACAACACAGATCCGTGGAGCTTGAGCATTGGTGCGTGAAGTCAGTCTCTGGAACTTGTATTTTAGCAAGCTCCCCGAGTGGTTGGAATGAAAGGGAGAAATACTCTTTTACCCTGATTTTTCTTATTACCATTATAATAATAATTCAATTCTTTCTTATTTCACTTGAGTGCCACCTCTATGAAGCACAGGGATTTTATTATATTTTTTGCCTTTTCATTCCTGATATTTAGAACACTAGCAAATAGTAGGCTTTCAAACATTATGGACGAGTGTGTCTTATTAAAAAACACCAACAACCCAACACGTGTGTATTAGGCATGTGTGTGCACACTCCGACACACACATGGTCAGAGGACAACTTGCAGAGTTAGTTCCCTCTGCTGTGTGGATCTCGGGGATCAAACTCCCATTGTCCGCCTTGGTGGCAAGCGTCTTTACCTGCTGGGCCACCTCTCTGGCCTTGAGTCGCGTTTTTACAAAGCACTCCTTCCGGTGATCCTGATGGCAAATAGACTTGGAAAACTCTCTGTAGAGGACTTATCAGCCTTCCTGGGTTAGCAGCCACGGTTTGGGGGTGATGGGCAGATCAGTGTGTCTCCAGCTATCTGAGCATCGAAAGTCGGGGACAGAGATGCAGATGCGTATGTGGACTCTGGGAGAACATAGGCGGCAACCTTGTTCTTCGTTCGTTTATGGTGCTCTCTGGTCCTTGTCTCTGGGTTAGTTTACAATGCTCTCCAGTCCTCATCTCTGGGTGAGTTTATGATGCTCTCCAGTCCTCATCTCTGGGTGAGTTTACGGTGCTCTCCAGTCCTGTCTCTGGGTTAGTTTACAATGCTCTTCAGTCTTCATCTCTGGGTTAGTTTACAGTCCTTGTCTCTGGATCACAGCCAGTCTTGAAAACTCTTAGTTTGTGACATTTGACGAGGACTTTGATCGCCCCTTAGCTTGGTACCCTCTTTCACAGTCCCAGAGTGTTTCCGAAAGACCCCAAATCCTGATTCTTTCTTTATGAGACTTTATAGTGTAGTTGTGGACTGTGGAGAATGCCTTGGGCTCCTCAAAGTGACTCCGAATGTTCAGAGCAGTTCGGTGTGGTACAGTGGGAGATTTTAGTATGCTACGCGGGGAACGTGTTGGGTCATGCGGTTTGATTGGGCTTCTGATAAAGATCCGTCCTTTTCAGACGTTCGTCATTTAGGGTGTCTATTTTGACCCTGAGTCGTGGAGCACAGGCGAGCAGCTGTTGCAATTTTTGTGGTTTGTTTTCTCAATCAGTCCTGGCTTCTGAAGACACGGAGGCCATTTGGCCCTCAGAAAAGGCGATCCTGTCTGGGTGGACATCTTGCAGCGAGGAGTGAAGAGCATGTATCTTTTCTCCTTTGTAAGAAACGCTGACTTCTCTGGAAAATTCCCGCTGGTTCTACCAAATAGGAATCTTGAGGAGAGTTGACGCTAAATCCGAAGTAGCAGTTGGTGTGTGAGCTCACCAAAGTTGCCAACGGTTGCCGTAGTTTTGACTTTCTCAGCCTTAAACTTAGAAGCCATTCTGGTTCTCACATAACAGAGCCCAAGGAAGGCTGTAGCAGTGGTGCGTCATCATAAATATGCATTGTTCTTATTTTTAAACCTTAGTTTGCGGTCTCAAAGTGTGAGTGCGTCTGCTATTATCTGTGAATTTCCTTTTGCTGCTGAAGACCCTTTTAATGGCAATATATATTTAAAGCAGACTTACAAATTAGCATTCACCCACATCCCCAGGCCCGTGGAGAACCAGGTTGAGATGAGTGGGTGAGAGCTCCAGCAAGCCAGGTGGCTCCTGTGGGCTCCTCCAGGGCTGAGGTGAGTGGCTGACGTCATCGTTGTTGGCTGTGAATTTGGAGGAAACAGTTTCACCCCTTCTAGGTGTTGTACTTGTTGGTGAATCAGTTTGCTTTGAGCAACTGTGGTATGAAATGGCATCTTGCTCTCCCCGGGCCGTTGCCCAATGTGTGCTGAGCATAAGAAGCCATGTGACCAGGTTGGTTCCAGGGCTATGAGAGGATGTGCAAGTCCCCGGCTTCCCTAGGGCTATCTGGTTCCGGGCTGGCCTGGTGCCGGGTGGACGTCCTGGAGTCCTTATGAGGGCCAGCCTGGGGCCTCTAGGGACCTGTACGGAGGCTGACTCTCCATCTGACGTGTTCTCGTTAGCGCTCAGTGGCTGTGATAGGCGCCACAAACCAAAAGCAACCGGAGGAGGAAAAGGTTATATCACCTAATGCTTCCAGGTCACAGTCCACCACTGAAGGGAACTCCAGCAGGAGCTGAGGCAGGAATGCCACTCGCTCGCTGACCCTCAGGCCGACAACCAGCTCCCTTCCTTCCACAGCCCAGGCCCACCTGCTTAGGGATGGCCCCACCCACAGTAGCCGGGAATCAGGAAAAGGCCCCATTGACGGGCCCACCAGCTATGGTGGGGCATGATGGAGGTACATGGGGGTAATCCCTCAGTTGAGGGTCCCTCTTCCTAGGCGCTGGCAGTCATGGTTAGCCATCACACTTGCCTGGAGCTTTTTTCCTAAGACGGCAAGAAAAGCGAACAGCAGTCGGGAGGGTGACAGAACTCACCCCCCAGAACGGGCCTTTGGGGTTCGGTGTTTGGTAGGAGTATTGATTACTTCTCTCATTGCTGTGACTAAATCCTTGGCTCGAAGCGGCTGACGGGAGGAGGGCTTTATTTCGGCTTTGCTGCCCATCACGGTGGCGGAGGCAAGGCGTGGCGGCACAGCAGCAGGAGGAGGTAGCCGCAGTCAGAAATGGTGAAGGCTGGTGCTCGGCGCGCGTCCTCATTTTATTCCGTCCAGGGCCCCAGCCCAGGGCGTGGTGCAGCCCACAGTCAAGGCGGCTCTCTCCTCTTCCCTTAAACCTGTCTGGAAGCTCCCTCCCTCCCTCCCACCCCCAGGTGTGTTTCCATGGTGATCCTAAGTGCAATCAAGTTGACAGTTGAGACGAGCCATCACGGAGGATTTAGAGTTTCTTTGACAGACGTCAAGGAAAACTGTCCTTTCTGGAAAGGCTTGGACGCCAGCTGACGCTGGCCCACAACATGGACTTCGGAGCAAAGGGCAGGCTCCCAGGAGAACACTTGCAGCCACAGGGGGCCCTAGCCGCTCTCCTGCCTGTCAAGGGAGGCAGGGGACAGAGGAGTGGCTGGCAAGGTGGCTCCAGGCCCGGAGCCAAGGCCCTTTCAGGTCTTGCTTAAGCCTCACGCAGTGTTGCAAGGGGATTAGTCTTATCTGGAGTTTTCAGAGGAAGACCATGAAAAGTTGGGAAGTGAAGTCACCAGGTGAGTCAGACCCAGCTGACTGGCCTCTAGGAATGTCACATCTGGTTATCACAGGAAAGGAGGAAGGAGGGCTGGGGACTGAGCTAATGGGGAGAGAGTGCTTGCTGCGCAGCCGTGAGGGCCGAATTCAAAGCTGTAGCGTCAGTGTGTAGCCGGATGCACAGTGTGAGCATCAGCAGCCCTGGGCTCCTGCAGGGAGCCAGGAGACCGTCTGGAAGCCGGAGGGCCAGCTCGCCTGGCTGTGTACTGTAGACCACAGAGACCCCGGCAAGATTGGAGGCAAGGAATGATATCTGTTGTCCTCCGACATCCACCTGTGTGTCATAGCAGGCATGTACCCACATTCACACATGTACAAATGCTTGTGTGTGCATATTGTGAACACACACACACACACACACACACACACACACACACACACACACACACACACACACACGCATACGCATGTATGCTTGCATTGATGGTTTTTACTTCCCTGACATGGAGTTTTCTTATTTTTGATTTTTTTTTCTTGAGACAGGGTTTCCCTGTACATATCTGGCCATCCTGAAAATCACTCTGTAGACCAGCCTGGCCTCTAATTCAGAGATCCATTTGCTTCTGCTGGGATTAAAGGCGTGTGCCACCACTGCCTGGCCTCTTTTCTAATCAAGGATTTTAGCTATATATTCTGATTTATTTTTCATATGCTCCAGAAAATGTAATTTTTTTTCTGATTGAAAATGGAGGTTATTCTTTATCCTGTACGGAATGTCACTTTCTGTGATATGGACAGCTTTACACAGTAGCATGAATAGCTGGAATCATGTGTTTTTAATATCTGAGTTATAGATTTAGAGGTATCATAATTTAGCTGATCTCTTATGGATGGGCGTTTGGATGATTTCCAAGTATATTTCCCTTGTTATAAACCATCCAGTAGAGAATCTATTTACTTATCTGTCTTTTATCTGTGAATCGTAAGTACCAATAAAGTAAATTGTTCAGAGTGGAATAGCTGGGTCAAAGGGTGTGTATTCATTGTTAAATGTTTAATAGAGCATCGACTGCCTTCCATACTGACTGCTAAAGGGAAAGACTGTATTGCATTTACCACACGCCTCCTGTAGTCTGCTGTGTGCCGAGGGGAATGCAAGATGAATGTTAGCCAGTGTGTTGCCCTCCAGGAATATCCATCTATGCGGTGTACCTGATCCTAGGGAATGTCTGGGGTGTCAACTTGGGTGGGTGTGGGAGGGGGTGGATTTGATTCAACTTCTCAGCGTCATGCGCGGCGTCTGGCTGTTCTTGTAGCCTCCCCATTCTCTTGGGTCACGCATGCAAATCATGTAGGGCAGAGACCGTATCCTGTGTCTCAGGATGCGAGCCACACATCCTCGTTGCTTTCTAGAGGCTTCGTGATGACATCATTGTTAGGTGTCTTCTGAGGGTTCAGTTGAGGTGTTCTCTATCTGGGGTGTGTGAAAAATGAATAACTTTGGCATTCTCTGCAGGTCATGGAATATCAGCCTGGAGGGGATTTGCTGTCACTCCTGAATAGATATGAGGACCAATTAGATGAGAATATGATTCAGTTTTACCTTGCGGAGCTGATTTTGGCTGTTCACAGCGTGCATCAGATGGGATACGTGCATCGGTAAGTGGGACTCCGAGGAACGTACTGAGAACTTTCCTGAATCACGCATGAGTCCCTGCGTAGAAATGAGTGGCTGAGTAACTTTGGGGGTCAGAAGAAATCGGCATGTAGCCAGCCTGGCCTGTGATTGGCTAAAAGCTTTCCAAAAATGACTGGCATCTTAGCATGCCCATTCAATCATGGAACAGAGCCAGGATTGCAATGTGCCTGTTTGCTGGTAAGATCTGGCCATCAGATCTAGCCAGTAGGTCTGGAAACCCTGCTTTTGGGCCCTCTGGGTTATTTGGTAGGAAAACCGACTGGTAGAGGGACTAGCTGTGCTTGTCCAGGGAACAAAAGATGATAATTAACAACAGCTGCTAATCAGCTTCCCCCGCTGTACCAAATACTCGTCTAGTAATCGGAGAGAAGGTCTGTTCTGGCTCACCGATTTGCAGGTTCCGTCGGTTCGTTTGTCCTGTTGCTTTGGGCGTAAGGCAGAAGCCTATGGTAGAGCAGTCACACTCACCTTTAGACATAAAAAGAGGTGGGAGGAGACGGTTCCCACCAATGGTCTGATTCTGAAATCACCTTCACGGCTCTTGTGTTTTGGTTGCTTGAAGTGACTGATCGTGAGGGCTCTGATTTCACTCACGGATTAATTATACTGAGGGAGTCATACTTTGAGGGTGTTTTATGGGGTTCTGGTGACCGGCGGTAGGACCCACTGGAGGAAGTAGAGCCCCAGAGGACGCTTTTGAAATGTGTACCTTGTCCCTGTTCTCTGGTGGCTCTGTTTTCTGTTCACCACAAAGGGAGCTACTTCTCTCTGTAACACGCCTGATGCCATCAACCTCCGCCCTCATCTGGCTCAGAGCACCAAAGCCACCTAACGGTGGACTCAAAACTCTGCAGCTGGGAATGAGGGCGAGTTGTCTTTCCTAAGTTGCTTTCTCAGTTGATGAGAAGTGTCTGAAATGGAAGGCAGGTCTCCAGTGACCTGACGGTGCCCCACTGGGTCCTGCCTCTTACAGATTCCACCTTCTGTCCCCCTGCTGTGTCATGCTGAGGTCCAAGCCCTTAACACAGGGGCCTTTGCAGGGCACTCAAGGTCCACACCGTAGCATGCATTTTACCGCCAGCATTAGTCAATTTCAAAGACATTCTGCAGAAGTCTCCATCCTTAGGTTTCTTTTCATATCCTCACTTTATTTCAGAATGTTATACAGAGATATCATATATATGGTGTATATATATATACACCATATATATGTATAGATATCATATACATATAACACACACACACACATATATATAGTGGGGATGCAGAATTTGGGATAAAAGACTTTTCTGTTTGTGAACCACATGACCTCAGATGAGTTCTTTAGGTTTTTTGGTCTTAGATTTTAAATATAAAAATGTGAGCCTCTAGTAGGAATACATACATTATATTTGCTTTCTTTTTCTCCCTCTCTTTAAAAATAATTAAATTTATTTTTCAAGGTGGTGCTAATCCTATCTACCAGTAGGGAAGGTCTGCATAGTATAACACATACACTAAGATTTTGGGCTGAATTGAGGCCTGAAGTTTGTGATTGCTTGCTGATTGACACAAAGACAACACCAGTTTAAGGCCTTGCCTTTCTTACAGAGACATCAAGCCCGAGAACATCCTCATCGACCGAACGGGACACATTAAGCTGGTGGATTTTGGATCGGCTGCTAAAATGAATTCAAACAAGGTGATTAGAAAATGGCGAGGGCTAGCCCAGGAGGTCATGCTAAAGAGTGTTCTGTGGTCCTCGTGGATTTGGCAGATGTTATGATACAATGGTGAACTGCTGTTAGTGTTTGACTCTTGTAGGGAGTGGGGTCAGGGGTCAGGGTGCAGAGTTGTTCCCCAGACAGTGGCACCCTTTGGTAATACCTGCTAGTACCCTGCCAACTGTCTCTCTGAATATTCTTACATTTTCATTTAAAAAAAAAAAAAGGAAAATAATCATTTTATTTTCCCCTTACCTCTTACAGAGACTGTTTCCTGTTACATCACCTTGGTGTACTTTAAAATATTTTGATGATCCATGACCTTCTTTTTCTTAGATGTTCTTCATATGCAGCAAAATTGAAATTAGTAGCTAGAGATTTGAGCTAAATCTCTCGGAGTGTCAAGAACTGATGTTTAAAATGCCATTTTTTGAGTCTTGGACTTTTGGTAAAAATTTAATTGTGTTGCCGGGCGGTGGTGGCGCACGCCTTTAATCCCAGCACTCGGGAGGCAGAGCCAGGCGGATCTCTGTGAGTTCGAGGCCAGCCTGGGCCACCAAGTGAGTTCCAGGAAAGGCGTAAAGCTACACAGAGAAACCCTATCTCGAAAAACCAAAAAAAAAAAAAAAAAAAAAAAAAATTAATTGTGTTCCACATGCTGATCAGGAAGCCAGGAGAGGAGCAGATCAACACTGAGGCTACTTCCAAGAAAGATGGCAAAATTATAGAGAAAAAGAATGTAATTCTAAAATGTGAATTTCAAGGTCAGCTATGTAGAAAGGATCGGTCTGAGGGAAAAGTGGACTTAAGCGGTAATCCCGATTTCACTACTGAGCCTCTCAGTGACTGGGGCAAATCCTGAGCAACTTGGCTGTTCATCCTTTCTCTAGAAGACACAGATTCTACTTAAAATGCATAAAATCGGAGGCTGGAGAAAACCCTCTTCAGAACGCCTCCCAGATCTGAGATTTAAGTCCTTTATATGAAGGACAATATGTAAAATTACTTTTTCATCCCCAGATTCCTCTGGGAAAGGTGGATATTATTAGGTTGATATTAGGAAAGGCTTAGAGCTGCGTTAGCGCTGTGCACTTTGGAATCTGGCCTGTGTGCTCTTCAGCTCTGAGAACTTCTCCAGGTAACTTAACTTGGCATTTAGACCATTAGAAAACAGAATCTCGATGTAGATGCAGTCCAAACTCAACTCCGGCATCATTTTTTCCCCCTTCAGGCTCTATTTTTTAAAAAAAGATTTATTATTATTATTATTATTATTATTATTATTATTATTGTTATTATTGTGTGTCTGTGTCCTTGTGAATGTGTGTCCATGTGTGCATGCCTGAGGAGGCCAGAAGAGGGCGTAAGACCCCCCCCCCCCCCCCAAAAGCTGAAGTCCCAGGGTGTTATGAGCTGCCTGCTGTAAGTGTTAGGAACCAAACTTGGGTCCTCCAGAAGAGCGGCAAATGCGAACAGTTGGACCCTCTCTCCGGGTGGCATTTGTATCATCTATTTATGTAGTCGCCACGTTAAGAATTGTGTAATCAGGGGCTGGTGAGATGGCTCAGTGTGTTCAGACTCTCGCCGTCACTTCTGATGAGCTGAGTTCAATCCCTGGGCCCCACACGGAAGAAGGAAGGACACTCGATTCACTCGTACGGATTGTCCTCTGACCTCCGCATGTGCATGGTGGCACGTGCGTGCACACACAAAATAAATTAATAAACATAATACAAAAATTTAGGAAAAAGAATTATAGAATCCAATCATTTTATGTTTTAAACTCCAAAATAAATAGCATTAAGGATATTTGGAAAAACCTCAGGGAGGCATTTTATTTCATAAGTTTATTTAAAAAATTGTATATAATACTTAAAAAAAAAAAACTTAGCCAGGCGGTGGTGGCACACGCCTTTAATCCCAGCACTCGGGAGGTAGAGGCAGGCGGATCTCTGTGAGTTCGAGGCCAGCCTGGGCTACAGAATGAGTTCCAGGATAGTCACAGCAACACAGAGAAACCCTGCCTTGTAAACACCTCCCCTCAAAAAATAAAAATAAATAAAAATGGATGGGTGGGTATTGAGGGTCCAGCTCAGCAGTAGAGAACGCACTCTGCATCCACGCCACCTTTACTTCCTTCCCACCCCAGGTTATGTATAACTCAGAGATAGATGTGAAAGCGCAGACATTGAATTTAGTGGAGCACTGCGCAGAGGATAAATTAAATAGCATAAAACTTTCGTAGGGTTCAGAAACTCGCAAATTATATTGGTGACATTAATAAACTAATGTGCTTCGAAAAAAATTATAGTCTAGGTTTATAGTCTGACAGTGTAACCTTTCACCATTGCCGTTTGGGTTTGGATAATTCCTTGTTGTGGGAGCTGGGCTGGGCATTATGGGATGTTTAACTAGTTCCTTGGTCTCTACTCACTAGATCCAAATACCACCCTCCGCTCAGTTATGACAACCCCATGTGTCTCCAGCACTTTCAGAGTACCCTGGGGTGGCGGGAGGAAAACCACCCTGGGTTAAGAATGTCTGTGGATGGCAAAGCATCGGAGAAATAATTAGAGTTGGCGATATGTGTCCGCAGTAAGAAAAGCCCGCGGGAAACAGGAGATTATGATTTATCATTGCTGCTCTGTAAATAAAGAGTGGTGAAGAATAAGGCCCCGCGCTGGGAATGGCGGCTGATGCTTTAATGCCAGCACCCGGGGAGCAGAAGCAGAAGGATCTCTGTGAGTTAGAGACCAGCCTGGTCTACAGAGTGAGTTCTAGACTAGCCAGGGCTACATAATGCGCTCTTGTCTTAAAAAAAAAAAAAAAAAGGAAATCCTCGACCCTGCAGCTGGAGTCGCTCTCTCTAGAGCTGTCTTCATTTTTAAGTTCAGCTTGTGGTGCTTCAGACGGCCTTCTTCAGCTCTGACTGCAGCAGCCTTCACCCCTGGCGGAGACGGTAGGAGTGCTCGGCTTTACGTGGATTCTGAGCCTAGAATCCACGTCCTTACACTGCAAGCCCTTTACCCTCCGGGCTGTCTCCCCCGCCCCTTTTACAGCGTCTTAAATGTAAAGGTCTTTTTTTTAATTGTAGAAGAGCAGCAATTTACAGTCCACATCAAGTGTGGATATAGGATTAGAGATTATTTTGCTTTGTTCTTTTGATTAATCGTGCGCCGGCAAGCTGAATGTGTGTGTGTCGAGTAGGGTGCTTTGTAGGCCTGACGTAGGTGCTACTTGTTTTCTCCACTATAACGATACTATAAAAATACAGTCTGTGGGCTGTGGGGATGGCTCACTGGGTACAGCGCCTGCCTGGTAAGCATGAGTCCTTGAGTTCAATCCCACGTGAGATCCCAGAGCTGGGGAGGCTGGGACAGATCACGCTCTGGGGTTGGTTGGTCAGCCAGCCGAGTTGAAGCGGTGAGCTCCGGGTTCCGTAAGAGACCTTCTCTCAAAAATCAAGGTGGAGGGCTGGCAAGACGCCCCAGCAGGGAAAGGTGTTTGCTGCCATTATCTGAGTTGTATCTCTAGGACCCACTTGGAGGAAGGGGGTACTGCAGGTTGCCCTATGACCTCCAGACCCTCGGTGCTGTGGTATGTTTGTGTGTGAGGGTGCACCCCCCCACACACATGAATATAACAAAAAGTAAGGTGGAAAGTGTTGGAGGACACATCCAAGTTGTCCTGTGGCCTCTGCTCACGTATGCACACACGTGCCCCAGTCCATATCTGCTGAACTTGCTGCCGGCTACCCCGAAGTCCACTGACCTCCTTCCCTTCCCTGGTATTTTGGATGTTTGTGAGTCTTACACGCGTTGAGTTTGTTCCGGCTCCTGCTGTCTTGATTTCCAGCTTCTTATTCAGAAGGTAGCGTTACTGTATTTTACCTTCATCAGCAGGACCATGTGCCTAGCGACCACAGGACCCTCCCTGTCACTCAGTCCCACTTCCCTTATTGGAGTCTCAGAGAAGGGCCAAGAGCGGACCGGCTCTTCTGGCCCTCAGGAAACTAGCTGTAAAGGGTTTGTAAATAGAGTAGAGCATGCGTACTAGTCACCTCCCGAGGAGCTGGAGACCCAGAGGCAAACATTCTTTTCAGATTTATGTAGGAGCAAAGATTTCTTCCATTCCTGTAATTTTCCGAGTCTCTCTCTTGTGTATTTATAGACAGACACATATAATATAGACATACAGAAGTCACTCCTGTGTCTCTGCCCTCCCCTCTCCCTCCACCCCCTCTGCCAGGCCCACACTCTGGTAATGTAGGTTTTCCCAGTCCTCAAGCCAGAGCTTAGAGAAATAAAAATATACGCCTACTTCTGCAGGTGTGTGTGTGTGTGTGTGTACGTGCTGTGAGGGAAAGTTGCTTAGTCTCACATCTCAGCCTTTTATGGTGGTGGTTTTAGAGGAAGAAGAGAATAGTTTCCCTCCCATATTTTGAATATTTATTTTAAAATTCTGTATATATGTGTGGGGGTGTGCATATGTGTGTGCAGTTCCTGCAGAGTCCAGAAGAGGGCACTGGATATCCTCCGGAATCCTGATGTGGGTGCTGGAAATCGGACTTGGATCCTCTGCAGGATCATCACGTGTTCACAGCCACAGAGCCCTCTCCCCACCTCCCTGTTTGTTTATTTATTTATTTTTGGTTTTTTTGAGACAGGGTTTCTCTGTGTTGCTGTGACTATCCTGGAACTCACTCTATAGCCCTGGCTGGCCTCGAACTCTGAGATCCACCTGCCTCTGCCTCCCGAGTACTGGGGTTAAAGGCGTGCGCCACCATCCTCAGGCCATTTTATTTTTAAAAGAAATTTAAACTGCTGGATTTTCAGTTGCTTTACTTCTCCCCCTCTTCCTTCATTTTCCTTCATTTTCCCTGCCTTCCTAAAATGTGGCAGACATTTCTGCCCAGCTCTTCTGTCTCCTGCCGCAGTGGTTTTAATTTCTCCGTTAGCTGTGTGAGAATTAAAACTAAAGGTGAGGAATGCCCGGACCCAGTCAGACAGCGCCCTTTGTGGGCCCATGGGTGCCTAGGTCACTTTGAATATCTCACCCAGGTTAGCTACTGAGTTTCTGTCAGAGGAGTGTGGGGAAGGCCTCATGATCACGTGGGAGAGCCCATGTGATGCTTGGGGGTCAGTGGCTAATGGAAACTTGGTAATCATTAAAAACCTTTGTTAACTGCTAATGAGCACAGTGGTTGAAGTTGCATGACGGACGAGCAGGTCGTTTCGCTTTTGTGGCTTGCTAATCGAGTTTAGATAGTTACTGGACATAAATAAGTATAATATGTACAAATGTTTATACATTTCCGTTATGAGATGAGCACAGTTGCAGGGTTATTATCTGACTCGTCTTGATCATTAGTTTAGAAATGAGGTATTGACGGTGTCTACCCTTGGATTTGGCCATCCTAATAAACCCGGCCCAGTCAGGTTTAGCTCACTGGACGTGAACAAGTGATCATGTCGTCCGCTGCAAACAAGGAGGGCAGAATAGTCTAGAACATACCGTGTGGCAGCAGAAGAGACCCTAACCACAGCAAATGACATCCCCCTAACAGCTGTGTGGTTCCTGTGCTTGCAAGAGAATTAGACATTACCTCAACAAGACCCAAACTGCTGACATCAAGGCCTTTGCCCGGCGTCAGCTACTCTTGGATTCGGGGTTAAGTCACACTGCGCCCCTGTGCAGACTCAGTGCCCCCTCTGTGCCTTCACTGTTCCCCCAGCACAGGCCTGCCTGTCGTTTCTCATGCGCTGTGACTGGGGAGCGTTCTCGAATGGGTTCTTGGAGAGCATCGCTGTTGCTCAGGGTCAGAAGTGCCGGCGTCACACTGTTTCCTGGGAGGCCAGGAAAACCTACGTGAGAGAGTGGGCCCGGGGGAAAGGGGTGGAGGGAGAGGGAACGGGAGATGGACAGGGGTGATTTCAGTATTCCTGTACTATACGTGTGTGTGTGTGTGTGTGTGTGTGTGTGTGTGTGTGTGTGTGTGTGTAAATACATAAGAGAAAGAATGTGGAAGTTAGAGGAATATTCTGATATTCCTGTTTTATATATACATGTGAGAAAGAGTGTGGGATAATCACAGGAATGTGTTATATGTTCACATGTATACACACATACAAAAGTAGAATAAAAACGAGGGGATGAGAGACTTGCAGGAAAATCTCACTTCTTGGGTAGGGGATAGACAAGCTTGATGTCACAGCTGAAAGAGCCTCATCTGACCCCATCACTGGGGAGGGAGGCTTTGTAGTGCCTGCTTCTAAACACCCCCCCCCTTCCTCTCAAGACTTTGAAATCAGTCAAAGCAAACTTGCCCTCCCTCTCCTCCCTGTCCTCATCCTCCTCTTCTTCAGCAGGCTTTACTATACAAGCCCTGGTTGGCCTAGACCAGAACTCTTAATCTACCACGCCTGGCCTAAATCCACTTTCTTACTTTTTTTTTTGAGACAGGGTTTCTCTGTGTAGCTGTGCACCTTTCCTGGATCTCGCTCTGTAGCCCAGGCTGGCCTCGAACTCGCAGAGATCCGCCTGGCTCTGCCTCCCGAGTGCTGGGATTAAAGGCGTGCGCCACCACCGCCCTGCCCGCTTTCTTAATATAGAGTCCATCTGTAAGGGAGTGTGGCCATGTCCCCTAGATCTTTGGGTTCTGTTGGGGGCACTTCTTAATCCTTTAAGGAGGAGTTGTTGGGGTTTTTTCGGCACAGTCTAACTGCTGACCAGGAGGGGGCCATAAGTGCTGTGGGGGACAGGCTTCGGTCACCACTGCTATCCGAAGTCAGGCCTCTCTGCTTTGATAACAGGTGTCCTCAGACCTTCACATTTCATGCTCAGTAAAACCTGAGAAACAGTTTTGAAGATCAAAGGGGTTGCCGACTTGCCGAATCCCCCAGTGAGGGTCAGGGGGTCTAATGCTTTGATCAGCATCATTTCAAGAAACAAAGGCCTTAAACACGAAAACGGGAATTCTCAGGACACAGAGGGAGAACGGTCCCTGTAATGGAATGTGCTTGGCTCTGTCGGAAGACTTCCTGCGGTGTCCTGGTCTGCCTTTGCCACGGGCAGAGCTCAGCTCGGGCGCGGAAGGATTGGCGAGACCTGGTTTCCGAACAGCGAGGGGGCCAGGGAGCCAGAGAGAAAGGTGAACTCATTAACATGCAGCCTGGGTGGGACTCACTCATCACGCTGTGCCCTGCTGGTGGGCCGAAGTAGGAAATGGATCCCAAGGCCATTTTCCATTTTTTTTTTCCTCAGACTTGAGATTTAGCCTGACTTCATGCTGTCTTTGCGTTGCCAGCTAGTCTCCAGTTTTTCATTAATAGATTGATCTTATATCATAGATTCATGTTTAGGCTTTTTCCTTCTTTTTCTTCCCCCTCCTCCTTCCTCCTCCTCCTTTTTCTTCTTCTTCTCTTTCTCTGTCTCTCTCTGTCTCCCTCTCTCTCTGTCTCCCTCTCTCTCTGTCTCCCTCTCCCTCCCTCCTCCATGTGTGGTTTATGTGAGTGTGCTCACATATGTGCGTGCATGGATGTGGGGAACAAAGGTCAACACAGGGTCTCTTCCTCTCCTGTTCTCCACTTTATATTTTGAAGCAGAGTCTCTCCCTGAACCTGGGGTTCACCAATTTGGGTAGCCTGGCCAGCAGAAAGCTCCTGGGGTCCCCTCATATGAGTCTTTCCAGTGCTGGAATTTGTAGGCGTACCCCTACATTCAGTTTTTGTATGTGGGTTTTGGGATTTGAACTGGGGTCTTCATGCTTGCACAACAGACACTTTACCAACTGAGTCATCTCCTCAGCCCAACGTTGCCATATAAAGAAGTTCTGTTGATTTGGGAATGTAGCTTGGGTGGAGATGGAATGCTGTTTATCTTTTATAAGGTCCTGGGTTTAGTCCCTTAGTATTGGCTAGAAAGTTCTGTTGTATCAGTAACTTGTACCAGGAAATCCATCTTCACTCAGTTGTATACTGAAACAGTATATGTCATCAGCAAACCCTATCTGATTGCCTTTGGGTTGTGTTATCCCCTTCCCCCCCTTTAAAAGTTAGTAAAGCACTGGCATTTCTTGATAGTGTAACACTTGATAGAGGTTTAAGGGCATGGGTGGATAGTAATCGTTGGCGAATCGGTTGGTGTCTGATGCTGGTGTTGGCACCTTCTGGTGGGTAATTGAGAGTGTGATATGTTCATTTCATTTACGGGTGTCTAGGTGGATGCCAAACTCCCCATTGGGACCCCAGACTACATGGCTCCCGAAGTGTTGACCATGATGAATGAGGACCGGAGAGGCACCTATGGCCCGGAGTGTGACTGGTGGTCCGTGGGAGTGGTCGCCTATGAGATGGTCTACGGGAGAACCCCATTCACCGAGGGAACCTCCGCCCGCACCTTCAACAACATCATGAACTTCCAGGTGAAGGCTCCTTAGAATCTGAAGCAGTGGTCCCGTGTCAAGCAGACAGCTTTGGTTTCTGCCGAAAGCGCCACTGAGCTCGCTCTTCACAGCAGCTCTCGGAATCGCAGCTGTCAGTCATCGTGAGGGCACTTCAGCGCTTTCCGTAGCTCTGAAAAGGAAAAATGGCTGCCATTTTAATTCCATCTTCTTATTGATTGTGAAATGCATCTTGAGTTCACTGTTGTTAAATGTGCATAAGTGTGAGTCTTGGAGTCAATGAGATAGCTTATTAGCTCCCTTCTTTTTCAAACAACCCTGGGAGGTAGATGTTACTGCCTCACACGCTGATGAAGAAACCAGACGGGAAGAAACCAGGCTGAGTGAACTGCCTGAAACATCACAGGCTGTTTGGCTCTGAGGCCATGATTCTCAAGTGGGGAAGAAGTGAGCAGATCAGTTAGAATTGAAGTAATGTATGTATGTGTACACACACAAATATGCATAAAGTAGAATTAAAACCACTTTCTAATAAGTACACTTGCACTCCATTAAGCCCATTTCTAAAGAACATGATGAACCCATTTTTTTTAGTTTCGGCTTAAGGGAGAAAAGAGGCCTCATTCCCTTGGATTTTATATCTCATCCAATTTTCATTTTCCTGGAATGGTTGATGCATATATATTTTTTTAATGTACAAACACTATTACTGAGGCTTCTCTTGAGTTGAAATTTCCCTCTAGAGCTAATTTTCATCCTCCATTTCAGTCTGATCATGCAGTAATTGAGGCTTAGCCGAACTGTACTAGGTACTGTTGGGTACCAGGTCAGCAGTGATGAGCCAGGGGACCATCTCCACCATCTCTCCCATCATCCCGCAGAAACCGTAGCACATCATGTCCGTACAAAAGGGGAACACACGCTGGGCGGCTGGAGGCAGGTGCATCCTTGGCTATATTTTGAGTTCCAGGCCAGCCTGGGTTATATGATAACTCTGTTTCAAAAAACCAAAAGTAGGCAAGGAAAGGTGGCGTATAGAGGGTGTATGTGGGAGGGAACGCCAGACAGGAAAGCAGCCGGCGAGAGCTGGGGGCTGGCGCTGGTGGACGGAGTTCTAGGCCGAGAGAACAGCATGAGATGAACAGGGAGCCTGAAATAACTCTTCACTGTTGGACAACAGAGAGAGAGAGAGATGGGGGTGTGTGAGATTAGATGGGAGAAGGAAGCACAGGTCAAGCCACGAAGGCCATTGAACCCCAACAAAGGAACTAGGGCCTATTGATGTGTGCAGACCACTTATTTCAGGAACATGCCTTTGGTCTAAAGTTATGAGGGCACCAAACTTTATTTTTTAAAAAAAAAGAATGAAAAGAAGTTATATGTATGAGAAATTCTCTCTTCACTTCAGGGCCATACACTGAATCACTGCTAAGGAAATAATTTAAGAAAAATTTTTTTTTTGTTTTTTGTTTTTTTGAATAGCGGTTTTTGAAGTTTCCGGATGACCCCAAAGTTAGCAGTGAGTTCCTTGATCTGATTCAGAGTTTGCTGTGTGGCCAGAAAGAGAGACTGAAGTTTGAGGGTCTGTGCTGCCACCCCTTCTTTGCCAGGACCGACTGGAATAACATTCGTGACTGTAAGTAGAGCGTGCTCCTTCTTCGGCTTGGGTTTGGGATTGAGAAGGCAGTCTGGACTTGACATAAAGGCTCTCGTTATTTACAGCCGCAGAAAGAGCTAAGGATGCAGCTGTCTTTGAGTAATCACTATCTGCAGAGAAGTGGGTCACTTGCCAAGCTCTGTCTGTCTGTGGCCTTCAGAAAATGTCTAGGAGTGAGTTCGAGGTACAGATGGTGGCGTTCAAAGGTGGTGCCTCGGTGTGACAGTTTCTTCCAAGAGGAAACACAGACGCAGTTATTTCATCCTCAGTAGAGAAAAAGACGCGGAGATCGGGCACTGGGGCTCTGTGGAGGGCCAAGCCTGGGCTGGAACCATAAGCAGCTGGCTGTGTTCATATGTCTCCCACTGTGTGGGCCTCTTTGCTCCCAAGCACGGAAGGTCTGTAGTGCATACATCCCGGGCCCCATTCACACCTCACTGTGTATGTAATCAGATAATCAGAGTATAAACTGAATCACTTCCTTAAAGGACAAGAATCCGATTTATCAACAACACCAAGAAACATGTTTATTTATCTATGCATTTTTATGAATTGGTGATTTTGTTTTGAAGACTTGAAAACATTGTTGTTTTTTTTTTTTTGGTCTGTTGCTGATTGAAGGTCACCCCATGACCTGGCCCAGTGATCAGCATAGATTAGAATGGCGGTGTTGGGTGTGTTTATTTTTGGTGCTGATGGGAGACAGGGAACTGGAAGCTGTTTTTAGGCTTCAACTCTGAGCTTCTAATTGGAGCTGTGCTGATTACAGGTTGAACGTCCCTAATCAAAAAAACACCAAAAAACCAAAAAACCCCACAAAACAAAACCAAAACCCGAAATACTCCAAAATCTGAAACTTTTTGAGCACCAATCTGATATCCCAAATGGAAATTCCATGTGCACCCTCATGAGGGGTTGCATTAAATATATAAAATTACCTTCTGGCTATGTGTGTAGGACATAAGGGAAATCTATGCTTAGTTATGGGTCCCAACTTCATGGTATTTCATTCAGCCTACATCTAAATATTCTAAACTCAGAGAAATCTGTCCCTGTTTAGGACAAAGGACTGTGTAAGCTCTTGTACCTTCAGTTGAGAAGAGTAGCTGGTGTGTGGGCTTTTTCCCATTGCTGTGATAAAATTCTCTGACCGAAGCAACTTCAAGGAGCAGGAGTTTATTCTGCTCACAGTTGGAGGGTCCAGACCAGCATGGCCTCTAAATCAAAGAGGCAAGAGCTTGAAGCAGCTGGTCATTTCATAGTCACGTGGTGCATGCTGCTGCCCAGCTCAGCTCCTCTCTTTACTCCTACGATCCAGGCTCCTCCCCAGGGAATGGTGCTGCCCACAGTGGGCAGGTCCTAACACTTCGGTTAACACAAACTAGGCAGTCTCCCCCAGGTGTGCCCAGGGTCCCACTCTTCAGAGAGTCTAGATTCTGTCAAGTTGACTCTTAACACTGACTGTCACTGTTGGGATCCAGTCTTTTGAGTCAAAAGCCATGTTGATTGTTTCTCTAACACCTGCTGAGGTATTTCAGTAGACCGTATTTCTTCAAGACAGGGTTTCTCTGTGTAGCTCTGACTGTCCTGGAGCTCACTCTGTAGACCAGGCTGGCCTTGAATTTACAGAGATCCACCTGGCTCTGCCTCCTGAGTGCTGGGACTAAAGGTGTGCGCCACCATCGCCCGGCCTAGAATACTTTCTTTCTTTCTTTTGTTTTTTTTTTTTTTTTTTTGAGACAGGGTTTCTCTGTGTAGCCCTGCCTGTCCTAAAGGGTGTTCTGTAGACCAGGCTGGCCTCGAACTCAGCGTGTGCCACCACACCTGGCGGTAGACTGTATCTCTGGAAATCCTTTTGACGGCTTTTCTTCCGAGTGTTAGCCTTTACTGTGATAAGATAGCCAAGGAAAATCAACCTAAGGTGGGAAAGAGTTGATCAGGGCTAATGGTCTTCAGAGGTTTCAACCCGTGGTCTCCGCTCTGACGCTTCGGGCCTGTGGTGGCACAATGCACTGCTGTTGGAGGTACACACATGCACAGTGAGGCCTATTCTCCTCCCGATGGGTGGGAAGGACCCGTGACTCAACATCCCCTTTAGGGTCGTGTGACACTAGGCCCTACCTGCAAAGGTGCCACCACCTCCCAGGAGCGCCACAGTGTGACGACCAAGCTTTCAGCACATGGCCTTTCAAAAGAGACGGCCCAACCATAGCGTTCTGGTAGTCACACTGGTTTGTTTTTCTTAGTATTCCGCCGATTCCCTCCAAATTTCCAAAGGTGAGACTTTTTAATCAGTAATATATTTTCATTCTTTCCATTAGCGCTTTTAGAAAGATTTGATAGAGTATCCTTTAGATGCTATTCAGGCACTTAATCTTTTCTTGTCTTGCCTTTTTATCTCATCTTCTTGAACAAGCAATTAATGTTTTTATGCATGAGCTTGCTAATTATGCCTAACAACACATTTCCACCGAGGTAAGTCGGTGAATGGCGGTTAATTATCTGAGTAACTTTATTTTGTGTTTTGGTAGGGGCTTGATGTTGTTTTTGCTATGAGAGTTTGCCCTTCCTTGCTGCGGGGGTGGGGTTGGGGGGGGTGGTTCCCGGGACAACCCCCCTCCCTCTTGGATACCCACATCCGAGGCTGCCCAGGTTCATCTTTATATAAATTGACACACCACCTGCATATACGGGTGTAACACCCTCCCGTGTCTTCTTCACGTCACGCCTGGGTGAACTCTGACCCTGATAGGAGACGCCGTGAATCGGTGCTGTGCTGTTTTGTTCAGGGAATCAGTGACCAGCAGCCTGCTGCTCTCCCAGGGGACCAGAGTTTCATATCCCCCCCCTCCCCCCACCATGCAGAAGGTCACAACCACCAGGGGAGCCCATGGCCTCTCTAGTGTCTGTGGCCACCTGCACATACATGCTCACCTGTGTGCGTGCACACATATGCGCATGATTTTTATTGACTGCCCGCTCCCGGTCTAGTTAATGGCTCCAAAGACCCAGCAAAATAAGTTTGTTTAAATAAAGAAATTCTTTTCATTTCAATCAACCTGTGTTTTGTACTATCAGACTTCCAGAAAAATTGCCGAGTTGATGCCCTGTCTCTGGACCTTTCACTTCCTAGTCCCTTATGTTGGATAGCTCTTACAGAACAATGTCTCACTTGTCAAAGCCCAGACTAAATTTTTCTGATGATATTATTACTTAAACTTGAGACTTTCAACAGGTTTCACCAGTTTTACCAGCTCGGGTCCCTCTTCTGTTATGGCCCATACACAGGAAGGTGTTTGTTTGGATGTTGCTAGGCTCAGTCAGGTTAGGTAGCTCAGCTGGGGCTGGACTCCTCATTCTCTCTGAGGATTGGTAGTGCCTGGTGGGTCCTGACCATGCGGAGAGGCATGGTCTTTACCCGGCGTCTGCTAGCAGGTTTCTGTCTTTTGTGTGTGTGTGTGTGTTTGCAATCAGCTCAGGGCCTTGTGAATCAGAACGTTGCTCTACTCCAAGTGATTTGAGCTGTTTTCTAACATAAATTACGTCCTTGTCCAATTCCGTTTCTCACAAACACACATGGAGTGACTCTCCTCAGGCCAGAACCCTTGTAGTCATCAAAGTTTCCCGAGCTCACGGTCACCACTTCAATGCCTTATGATCCCGGCTATTGAGTGTTTCCGCTTCCCGCAACATGATATTGTCCCTTGATGAAAGCGACATTAGCCTCTCTGCCGTTTCACCCCTTCTTCGTTTTCTTGTTGTAGCCAGTGAAAGAAAGTACTGCTTAACACAGCAGGTAATAATCGTCGAAAGCGCATTATCTCGAGAGGTGGTCCTGGCGGGATGCAGAAATGCCGTTTCCGAAGGGTCCAGGCAGCTTGATGAGTGACAGGACAGGAAGTTCAGTGAGGGAGGCCAGGCGGAGCATCCTTGCCCTCCTAGGCCCTGCCCCTTGGAGTTGTTGTGGGCAAGAGCATGTGACCTGGGGATCTGACCCGTTTCAGGGGGTTTTATTCTCCCAGCCAATGGAGGACTCTGTACGGCGCTGTGCTGTTGGGTGTCCAGGCACCCATCACTCTATGTCTCCTTCCCACCCCTCTGCAAGGTTGTGTTTCCTGATGCTGCAGTTTTTTGTCATTATTCCAGGGCTGCGCTCCAGGGGCTCCTGAACCCTAACAGCTGCCCTGGGCAGTTCAGTTCCTGTGTTTCAGATTCCGGTCTTAACCCAGCTTGACTTTTCTCTCCTCCTGGGAGCCAGTCAGCGCTCTCCACCCTCATACTGTTGGCGTTCCTTGGCATCTCTCTGGTCCTGTCAGCGGGAAGGTTTTGCTGTCTGGCGCTCTCCCAGAGCCACATCTTTTAAAATCTTTCCCCCCAACGGAACTGGCATACTTAACACCTTTCGCCCAGGGCTTTGTGTCTCAAGGATGGCGTCAGTGCGAGAGGTGACCGTGAAGTCTCTCCTTGAGTGTTTCTGGCTCATGTCCTGGAGAACCAGCGTTGGTTATCACTCCTGACACGGGCCTTTCCTCTTGGGTCTTCCACTGTTTTCAACACGAGGCAGTTCTCGCCAAGTTCTTCCTGTCTTCCAGGTCTGTAGCGTTTGTTAGCGGAGAGTACATTTTGTTTTGCTCCAGCAGGGACTCGGTGGCGAGCCCATGCTGATGGCACGCCATTGAGATCATCTTCCCTTTCCAAATAGATGTCCCTTTCCCTGTTCTGCCTGGCCCTGGGCAGTCGGTAGTTAGACTGCAAACATTTAGTCACGTGACTGTAAACCCGTGGGAGGGGTGGGGACATCTGGTTGAAGAGGAGGGATTCCGTGCTTACCCATCGCTGAATGACAGTGTTGGAAGATCCTGTGTATAAAGTAAATAGTACCGTGTAGCTTCCTCTTTTAAAAATTGCAGTCCTTTAGCAGCGTAGGCTACGTTTATTCTATCCCAGTTCAAGAAATTCTAATGTATGACATGGTATTGTTTTAAAACCCGTGGGTTTTAGATCCATCTTACAGATGTGGATGATACGGTAACTTACTCAAGATCAGCGAATGGGTGTGGATTTGTGTCAAAATCCACGTGATTCAAAACCCGTGCTCTTTCCGAAATGAGCAATTTCGGTAAGCGGTGATGGTAGTGGTAGTGATGCCGGTGAATGACAGCCCATGCCGCACTGGAGTGAGCCGGTTAGCCTCTGGGCCTGTTTGAGAATGTTTGGAGTTGAAGTAACTTTGGAAGTGGCAAGATTCAGTCGGGCATCTGAGCGTCTGCAGTGTGCAAGGTGCTGTGTCAGGTCCTCGGCCCTGCATGAAGCACATCTGAATGTGGTCCTCCTGCCTACACGGAGCTTCAAGTCCTGGATAAGCTTGAATAGAGCTGTGGTCCTGAACAGTTGTTAGGACTGTAAGGTTTCATGTGCTGTCGGTTCCCCCACCGGGTTCCTGAATCCCGTATGCCTGACCTTAAACAAAACACAGACCCGGAGACCCTTCTCTACTTAGAGCATCCGCCCGCCACCTTGTGATCCCTCATGTCTCAGAGCCAACCTGGGCAAGGCCATTGGATCGATGGCTTGCTTTTACCGTTAGGATTTGTAGCCTCAGGTGCATGGTGAAGAAAGGACATTATGTTTTTTAGAGCAGGCTCTCCCAACGTTGGCCCTGCTGACATTCGGGGCCAGATGATTTTTTTTTTGTTGTGGGTCTGCTGTGTGAATTACAGTGTGCCTCTCATCATCCCTGGCCTCTACCCACACCGTCATTTAGCATCCCATTCTGCAGTTGTGAGACTCAAAAAACGTCTCCATACATTGCTCACGGTCCCTTGAGGCGGGGACTCAAGGGAGACAGTTGCCCCAGTTGGGAATTTTCAGGAGGAAGAACGACATTCCAGTAACGTTAATCCCTCAAGACGGCTCTTGCTAATAAGTTCAGAACTGTTGTGGAGGTTCAGTGGGACTTTTCTGCTCGTGTTGTGGTCCATGGACCAATAACATTGTCATCGCCTGGGAGCTTGTTAGAGACGCGGAGCCTCGGTCCTAAGTCGGAAGCTGCTTTTTAATAAGATCCCTCGGTGATCCCCGTGCATATTAGTGTACGAAGCTACCGAGGAGGAGAAAAATCAGATGTGTCAGGCCTAGCATTTCTTGCTCATCTTTGTGGGTCTTCCTCATTTTGACTTCTAGGCTCAGGATGAGGGGAGGCTGCTCTCTGGTTAGGGACTCCCATGGTGGATGTAACCGTTTAGAATGGTTGGCTTAATTTTTAAAAATTACATTTATTTATTTACGTGAGTATGTGTGTGGGGTCAGAGGACACCTGGTGGGAATCGGTTTCTTCCTTTCACCTTGTGGGTCCTGGGACTCGAACTCAGGTTCCCAGACTTGGCAGCAGGCACCTTTACCTGATGAGCCATCTCCATGGCCCAGAACTGTTGGATTTTATGCTATACCTTTGTTTTGTTGTTGTTTCGAAACAGGGTTTGGTCCGCCTGCCTCTGCCTCCCGAGTGCTGGCATTAAAGGTGTGCACCACCACTGCCCGGCTTTGCTATACCTTTGAGGAGTGAATTTAAAGCTTTTCTTTCAGGTAGACTTCACATCCCTCAAGATGATGGTGTACCTCTTCTTCGTCTGATAGCAAAAGGGAATTTGCGTATCTCTCCCGTTTACTCTTTGTTTTTTGTTTTTTTGTTTTTCGAGACAGGGTTTCTCTATGTAGCTTTGTGCCTTTCCTGGAACTCACTTGGTAGCCCAGGCTAGCCTCGAACTCACAGAGATCCGCCTGGCTCTGCCTCCCAAGTGCTGGGATTAAAGGCGTGCGCCACCACCGCCCGGCCCTCTCCCGTTTACTCTTGTCTAGATCCCTATTGATGGAGGATGCATTAAGTGCCCTTCATTATTACTTCTTAGGCAAGTTATTGGAAGGCTAAGCACCCACCATGTGCCAAGGCTCTGCAAAGCACACTGTGCACCTTACTGCCTCTTTTGTTCTTCTCCATTCATGCCTAGAATGAATCCCACAATACACACGACGACGACGACACTGGGGCTTGAAGACATGAGCCCTTGGTGTCGGTCACGGATCGTGTAGTTGTCTGTGGTAGGTGTGGAATTCAGGTCCTTCCATCTCTAGCCATTTTATTTTGCTTTTATGTTGTTTGTGAAGGCTGCTTATTGTTGTTGTTGTTTTAAAGATAGAATCTTACTATGTGGCCTGTGATGTCCTCAGATTTATGATCCTCCTGCCTCAGCCTCCCAAGTGCTAGGAATTTCAGTAGATACCACCAGTCTACCTCAAATACCACTAAATAAAATGTACCTCTTTAGCTTTTGTTTATTTTGAGAATGCTGGAGTGGTGGAAGTTTTGAGCGATACCAGGGGCTGGAAATAGAGCTAAGCACTTAGGAGCACTTGTTGCTCTTGCAGAGAAGCTGGGTTCGGTTCCCAGTGCCCTATGGTAGCTCAGAATGGTCTCTAACTCAACTCTAGTTCCAGGAGAGCTGACATCCTCTTCCTACCTCCTTGGACACCAGGCACACATGTGATGCACATACATTATGCAGACAAAACCCTCATACACATAAAAATAAATCTAAAAAAAAAATAAATCTCAAAAAACTAATTGATACAGACAGTTGTAGGGTCAGTAATATCTCCCATCTCATGTCCAGTCTCTGTAGCTGGAGTTTTCCTGCCTTGCCCACAGTCAGGACAAATCTCTGTCACCCGCCAGTCCCACAGCCGCTCAGACCCAACCAAGTAAACACAGAGACTTATATTGCTTACAAACTGTATGGCCGTGGCAGACTTCTTGCTAACTGTTCTTATAGCTTAAATTAATCCATATCCATAAATCTATACCTTGCCACATGGCTTGTGGCTTACTGGCATCTTCACATACTGCTGGTCATGGCGGCAGCTGGCAGTGACTCCCTCTGCCTTCCTGTTCTCTCAATTCTCCTCTCTGTTAGTCCCGCCTACACTTCCTGCCTGGCCACTGGCCAATCAGTGTTTCATTTATTGACCAATCAGAGCAATTTGACATACAGACCATCCCACAGCAAGTCTCTCCTTTTATGAGTTTCTTGTGTAACTTTCTGGAGAATTCTATGGTGATATAAATTATCATCGCCTCCTGTACTCTAGATGGCATCTTTGTTCTGCTTCTTAAAAATATAGGTGTTCAGCTGGGCAGTGGTGACGCACACCTTGAATCCCAGCACTCTGGAGGCAAAAGTAGAAGGATCTCTGAGTTCGAGGCCAGCCTGGTCTACAGAGTGAGTTCCAGGATAGCCAGGGCCACACAGTGAAACCCTGTCTCAAACAAAACAAAACAAAACAAAACCAGCCAACCAGACAAACAAAAATTTAGACGTTCTTATTGGCAGGGTGTTTTCGTGTATCACTGGAAAAGAATGAAGCCAAGGCTTTATAAGACTACTGCTCTGAAGTCAATTTCTTGTGGACAGCTCTTGTCTTAATCTCGAATAAAATTCCCTTATAGTTTTGGGGCTGGAGAGATGGCTCAGTGGTTAAGCGCACTGGCTGCTCTTCCAGAGGACCCAGGTTCAAGTCCTAGCACCCACACGGCAGCTCACAACTGTCTGTAACTCCAGTTCCAGGGGGTCAGACACCTTCACACAGACACACATTCAGGCAAAACACCAATGTATGTAAAATTAAAAATAAATAAAAATTTAAAAAATTCCCTTATAGTCTTACCACTTGTCTTCCATTTCTGTACTTCAGCATTTTGCCTGTAGGATAGCATTATCTCTACGGGACATGTGACGTGATTGCTCACATGCTTCCAACCTCTTTAAAAGCTGCCAGATTCAAAGTTGCCGTTGCCTGAGCCAGGTATCTGGCAGGGTTTTGTTTTGATAACCATTTGGAGGAGGACAGAGGTGAGCTTCTTTGTTAGGCTTGGTTGACGCTGAAATGTGTCCCTCTGCCAGTCTCCTGGTCTCTGTAGGGACAGGAGGAAGGAAGGAAGAGGAATGGAGGCCCCTTGGGTGTCAGCAGTGGGAGGGGGAGCCGAGGGAGACAGTGGGCTGCC
This sequence comes from Peromyscus maniculatus bairdii, assembly GCF_049852395.1. Classification (NCBI taxonomy): domain Eukaryota; kingdom Metazoa; phylum Chordata; class Mammalia; order Rodentia; family Cricetidae; genus Peromyscus; species Peromyscus maniculatus. The sequence goes on from NC_134874.1 coordinate 7,330,470, forward strand.
ATCGAGCAGTGCAGGAACCAGCCGGCCAGAACATGGAGAAGGAATGATGAAGAGAGGCAGACTAGCCTCTTAGGGAATATTCGGGAATATTTATGCATCTCTTGGGGGCTGTTCTGTTTTTAGAGGGTAAGTGATTAAGGGGAAGAATAGGCTAAAGGGAGCTAAATGCTTATGAATTAGGATTATAGGCCTTTTCTCCTCTAGCGTGAGTTTGGAGGCCACAGCCAGAGATATTGAAAGTATATCTCCTACGTTATAAATGGAGGTAACTTATTCTAGAGACAACTGCAATATTAAGATGGAGTGGGTGTAGGGCATCTGAGTGAAGGGTGTATCCGGTTCAGGAAATAAAATACTGGTTCAGAGCAAAACAAGGGATTTCCTAGTATGTTGCTGAGGATGATCACCTAGCTTCCTGGTGGCCTAAGTAGGAGTCAGTAGGAGTCCTGCTTCATGAGGAGTACGAGTCTAGAGTGGTTTGTTCTTCAACAACGTGGTTTTCCAAATATTGACCTTTGGAGAATTTCCACACTGGATGTTCCATAAATAAAGCTTCCTGTGATATGATGGACCATATCCCTTCAAAGTGTGCCCCTCCATGAGTCTCCGTTTTCTTATGCCTCTTTGTGGTACAGTGCCAGGTTTCAACTGGATAAATGAGGTAGGATAATGCCTTTCCATGGAGGAGATGGGAGATGGGAATAGGTTTGTTAGGGAACAGAGAAATTAGAGTCCCCCCACCATTCAGCTCCTGCTCGCTGAAAGCCCTTTCACAGAAAAGCAAGCATGGAGATGATTTGGCCCACGATTCAAAATGATATTAAACATCTGGGACTCTGTTCAGCAGCCAGCTTTCCAATCAATTCTGTGAAGTGTGTTGATTGCATTTACGCTCATTTTCTGAGGGTGAAGGTTGGATGGGACTAAAGGGGACCGTTGGCGGGAGTCACATGAGATGACAGCGTGAGGACACAGTGGGAGGCACAGGTGTCCATGACTGAGGGTTGGGGACAGTTTCCAGTGCATAAATGTGGCTAGCTCTACGCACCCCGGGAGTGGATGCTCAACTGTAGCGCCCATGGTTTGGGACATATGCAAAGGACTGACCCCCGAGATGTTAATGTTCAGTGACCTTTGATGCTGACAAATTTGCCCATCCCACAGAAGAATAGTAAACCTTGCTTCATAGGTGGGTTGGCCTTGCCGAAGAGGCCTCTGGGAGCAAGGACAAGAGTGGCCAGTTGGCTGAGTGCCTGCCAAGTCTGGATGCAGGCATGGAGAAGAGGGCCTGCTGAGCCGGGATCTTAGGAGGCACACAGTTCTGCCTCCTAGTAAAACAGTGACCCCTCTGCTCTGGGGAATGCAGTGAGCTCTTCCCTCGGTGACCTCCTACCTCGTGGTGACCTCCTCCCTCGGTGACCTCCTACCTCGTGGTGACCTCCTCCCTCGTGGAAGGTGTGAGGGGGAAAGAGACTGGGTGTGCTTGTCTAATATTTCTGCCTTGCAGGAAGAAATGAATGGGGTAGTCACTCCCTAGCCAGGACAGGATAAAGAATAAAAGATCTCCCAGCAGTTGGACACAGCTTTGTTGAGGAATAACAGGCGTACAAAGTCTACAAAATGTACACAGCTTTACAGTTTAAAACTTGGATATGTGTATAGACCTGTGAAGTCACCACCAGGCTTAAGCAAAACAAACATGTCCCAAAACTTGATGTGCCCCATGACTCTCCCTGCCATCCTCCCCCATCCCTTCCTCTGTTTCTAGAAACCGCAGAACTAGTTCCAAGCATGGGTAGTTTCGTTGTGTTTTCTAGAGTTCTGTGAACTGAATCGTGCAGCGTGTGCTGTCAGCCGTCCCGTGTCACCGTTCTCAAGTGCCTCCATGCTGATGCATGGGTCATAGTTCGTCCCTGGGGTGGGGGGGTCTGCTGGTTATCTCACCACCTACTAGTGAACGTTTGGGCTGTCTCCCATTTTTTGGCCACTTGAAATAAGATTGCTCTTATCACGTGGGCACCCGTCTACAGACGCATGCATTCATTTCTCTGGACTAGAGCAGGGATGGAACGGCCAGACCACATGGCAGGCATGTTTAACTTTCAGAGAGGCCACCGACTTTTCCCACAGTGGTTGTTCCATCTTACATCCTCAGCAGCAGGGTCTGTGAGGCTCCCTATTATGCCAGACAGTTGGACCCAGAGTCGTTGGGGTCGTGGGATATAGTTAGCCGTGGAGATAGGCTTACGTCGTCTGCCCCACACCCCTGGTTTAAAAAGTTTTAGAGGTCTGGGGAGTCGGCTCAGCTGGAAGAGTGTTTTCTGTGCAAGCAGGAGGGACCCGAGTTTGCGTCCCAGCTGGATGTCAAAAGTCAGGCTTGGCAATGCTGCTGTAACCCAGTGCTGGGGAGGTGGGGACACGAGGGTCCCTGGGATGTGCTGGCCAAGTAGTCTAGCCAAACTGGTAAGTTCCAGGGTTAGTGACAGACTGTTTATCAAGGAAGACATGTGGCATTGACCTTTGGCCCTACGCTTGCATGCATGTGCACACACACACACCCCTGTACCCACAATTACATATACCCACATACAAAACACACACACACACACACACACACACACACACACACACACACACACACACACACACGAGAACTCCTGAACATTCATATGTATATATATTCATGACATTGACTTGGCAAAGAAGCTGTGTCATTGTCCTTTAGATATGCCCACATTCTGGATTGGTCTCCCTCACCCCAGGAAGGGGTAGAGAGGCTCGGTACTTACTCTTCTGGCTCCTGTAAACTGAAACATTAACTCCACTGGCCTAGCCTGGAACAGTCAAAAAGACTGCAATGTCTTGAAACACACCAAACACATTAAAAAAAAAAAAATGAGTGCATAATGATGCGCAGAAGGAATCTCGCTGGTCACTCTTCGAGGTTGCCAAGACCCCAATTTCACTGCTCTGATGTAAATACAGAAAGCCAAGTGTCCATCCCATCTTCCCAGTTGATCGTGTGACAGAGCAGCCGAACTGTTGATGTGCTAATCCATGTGGGCTGAAGGGGGGTGTCTGAAAGCCTCCTCTTGGCAGCCACTTCTGAAGTAACGGCTCAGAGATAATGATCGCCGTGGCTGCTGAACCCATTAGGTGAAGGATTGGAGAGAACATTCTGGTGGGGGGAATCAGGGTGGTATCATCAACTAATGGATCGATTTTCACATCACAAAAATCGAGGTCAGGTGCTCTGTCCTCCCTAATGTCATATGATAGCAAGGTGACAATCCCGGGTGATGCTCACAGAAAAAAAAAAAATTGCATGTGAATATTCAGAAGGCCCTGGGATTATCTACCAGACACGTTACATGATGCTCCAAGGAAACCGCCAGCCAAGTCCAGATGTGAGAAATTCTGCACGGTTCCTTAAACAAATAAATGGCTTTCCTTCCTTCCTTCCTTCCTTCCTTCCTTCCTTCCTTCCTTCCTTCCTTCCTTCCTTCCTTCCTTCCTTCCTTCCTTCCTTCCTTCCTTCCTTCCTTCCTTCCTTCCTTCCTTCTTTTCTCAAGGAAGAAGAGTGTTCAGGTTAAAAGAGACATCAGCTTGCTGGTTCATGACTTAAAGAGGCATCTTTTGGAACATGGGGGAAAAATTGAGCAAAGACATGGGTGTGAAGCGGACAGCTGTCCCAGTGGGTGTGAAGCGGACAGCTGTCCCAGTGGGTGTGAAGCGGACAGCTGTCCCAGTGGGTGTGAAGCGGACAGCTGTCCCAGTGGGTGTGAAGTGGACAGCTGTCCCAGTGGGTGTGAAGCGGACAGCTGTCCCAGTGGGTGTGAAGTGGACAGCTGTCTCAGTGGGTGTGAAGTGGACAGCTGTCTCAGTGGGTGTGAAGTGGACAGCTGTCCCAGTGGGTGGAAGTGGACAGCTGTCTCAGTGGGTGTGAAGTGGACAGCTGTCTCAGTGGGTGTGGTGCTGGACCTGTGGTTATGCATCTTTTGTCTTTTGTCTTTAAGCTTTTTATTACATTTGCGTGCGTGCGTGCGTGCGTGCGTGCGTGTGTGTGTGTGTGTGTGTGTGTGTGTGTGTGTGTATGTGCGCGCTGTGAGGACAGCTTTTGAGTGTTGTGACAGCTCTGGTTGTCAGCCCTCACGGGAGTGTTCTCACCTGCTGGGCCACTGCACAGGCACTGGTTATGTTTCTTCCAAGGTCGTCTCTAGGACGGGCGACCCGGGTCAGCACGTGAAAACACCCTCCGGAGTGTACATGGTGGAAGGTGAGAGCTGACTCCTGAGAGCCGTCCTCTGACCTCCACACCACCCCTGCTCTTGTGCACCCCACACACGTACTACACGTGCATGGAATAACCATCACGACGATACTTGTTAAAAATCCTTATCTGTAGAGGAGTCGCTTTCAATGGGTGGTGGACATGGTGGTGTTCAAGACAGTTTTGATGAGTTGGGGGGGTGCCATTGCGGGCAGAGACCAAGGATATTATTGCTGAGCACTCTGATAAATGTAACTGTGCCAACCCCATCAACAGGGACTTTCCTGTTCTTGAATGTCAGCAAACCACCGGTGGGAAACCCTGGACTAGAGCTTTCTAGCTGCAGTAACAGTGGGTGTGCCGTCTCGGTCAGCAGATAAGCCAGGTGAGGGGGGGGGATGAAATGAGGGGGCGCTGCCGAGGGTGGAGCTGGGCGATGGACACGTGAGGGGGTTACTTTGCTTCTTAGCTACTTCAGGGCATGAACATTTTGGTTTATAATCAACATTTAAGAGTAAAAAGCTTTAGCCAGGTGTGGTGGCACGTGCCTTTAATCCCGACAGTCAGGAGGGTAATAAGGCAGGCATTGAGTTCAAGACCAGCCTGACCTACACAGTGAGCTGAGGCCAGCCAAGGCTACAGAGTGAGTGAGACCCTGTCTCGAAAGAAGAGTAAAAACTTTTAAGTGTTGGAGAAGCAGAGACCGGGGCAAAGAGGACGGCACAGCAGAGACCGAGGCGCATCTGTGCTCGTGGATGTGGGGATTCAGGGGAAAGTGTCAGAAGTGAAGATTGCTGGGGTCTGCGGTGGCAGGTCCCAGGGCATGGAAGCCGCGAAGCCCCTCCCTCCCTCCTTCTGAAATGTGTCCCCGTGGACATCCCCTGATGGAAACACTCCGAATCCAGGCCCCCAGAGAAGTGCAGTCATGACTCTTTCCACTGGAAATGTTCCTCTGTTGAGTATTTCTAGCCTAATGTAGGTGGCTCACAGATTGCTGACTACCTAGCCAAGGGGGAGGGAGGAAAAGTCAATCTATAGAGAAGAAATCTGGTTCAATTGCACCCCGGAGGTGGGGGAATGCAGCTCCAAGTGTATAAGCTTTTGGGAAAAATGTAAGTCAATTACAAATACTTAATACTGTTTTTTTGTTTTTTGTTTTTTTCAAGGCAGTTTTCTCTGTGTAGCTTTGGAGCCCATCCTGGACCTCACTCTGTAGACCAGGCTGGCCTCGAACTCACAGAGATCCTCCTGCCTCTGCCTCCTGGGTGCTGGGATTAAAGGTGTGCGCCACCACTGCCTGGCAAAATACTTACTTACTACTTTTAAAGATGTATTTATTTTTAAGACCTTTTACCTTATGTATATGGGTGTTTGTCTTGCATGGATATCTATGCACCACATGCTATCGGTGCCCTTGGAGGTGAGGAGAAGGCATTGCATCTCCTGGGACTGGAGTTACAGATGCGAGCTGCCACGTGGATGATAGGAATTGAACTTAGGACCTCTGGAGGAGCAGCCATCTCTCCAGCCTGATTTATTTGATTTTTAATCATCACTGTCTGTGTGTGTAGGGGGTGTATTTATTTGTGTGGGTGTGTGTGCACATGTCAGTGTAGATGCCAGTAGAGGCCAGCAGAGGGCGTCAGATCCTCTGGAGCCAGACTTACAGGTGGTTGTGAGCCACCAGATGTGGGTGCTTGAAACGGAACTGTGAGCCTTTGGGAGATCCAGATGTTCTTAACCACTGTGCCATCTTTCCAGCCCCTAAGCACTTAATATTAAGCCACTTGGAGGAGGAACATGGCCTGGGGTACGGTAGGTCAGAACACACAAACCCGAGATCCATTGCAATCGCCAATGGTAGGGCAGTTAGCTTAGCTGTTACAGACAGGTGCCAGCGTTCTTTAGATGGATTAATTGATTGACACACGCTTTCCCGTGCTAACTTCTTCATTTATCTCCAAGACAGCACGGCAAAAAATTGATCGCCAAAACAGTGTTACCTTCAATAAAGCCTTCTTCTGTCTCTTTGGGGAGTCAAAGAGATGAGGTCATTTTTTACTTAAGGTGGCTGCTGTAAACTGGATCTGCTCTGTCGGATTCCCGAATTTCTTGTATGATATTGTATGTTGTTGGGTGGTCATACCATACTCTCTACCCCGAAGAAAGAAATCGGGGTGGGTCTGAGGCTCTGGGCAATGCCATCTCTTCTCACAGGCTGATTTACATGTGTCTGTTTGTGAACCGGTTTTGTTTGCTCATCCCGTAACTTAACTTATTTGCCTGCATCATTCCCATGAGTCCTCAGATGCTGTCTGCATTCCCCATCTTTCCATCACAGCCCCTTTTCTCGTAGTAAGAGCTCGTCACTGGGTATTTCTAAGATCTCCGCTCTTGCGGCAAGCATCAGGTTTTCCCTGCTCACCACCTCTTCCCTCTCTGTTATCACTCGCTTCCCGAGTGTGGAATGTGTCATGTTGACTATTAGAAACCTGTCCATTATGGGCGGAATTCTAGCACTGACCCCTTCTGACCATGACTACTGAAAGATTGCATCTGTCCAGTCCGCTAAGACCTTCCCTGATATTATTTTCAATCTCGTTGAATCCGGGGCTTCCTCTTCGAGGTCAGCCTCCTTACCCATGGCTTTCTTGGGGCCACTGCTCAAGCTACCAGCCTTTTAAAAGTACCTCTTTTCTCCACTTGAGCTCATGAGAATACCTTTTAGCCAATTCTTGAGATTCAGTCCTCTCTGTGCTCCTTGCTTAGTGGAACATGCAGAAATCCACTTCTTCCTCATTAGCCAAACTGGCCACCTCTCTCTTTGTGTACCCTCTGCTTCTCAGACCTACTGTCCAACACTTAAGTGATGCCATCAGCCTTTTACTAGTGCCAAAGCTTCCTTCGTCATACAGGTAAGAAAGCTTTAATTTTATTATTATTATTATTTGTAATCTTCATTTTTGAGTATAGCATCTACTTTGTCCAGTGAGGAGCAGGACATCATGTAGCTGGGACGAACTGAAAGTGCCTTTGATTGTAGCGCATTAGTTGAACATTATCGAGCGCGGTCCCCAGTCCTGATTCGTGGCATTATCATACACTCTACTTAGGCGCCTTTGTCCTCTGGGACATGGCGCTTGCTAGCTGCCCTTCATCTTGCAATTCGGTACAATACAGCAATCTGTCAGTGGCTCAGACTGATGATGACTCAGAGTTTCGGAGTAGGCTTAGCCCCCTCTTTTCTCCTCCCTTTTTCTCTCCTTCCTCCATTCTTTCTTTCTTTTTATTTTTTAAAGCTGTGTAGCCCTCGTCGGCCTTGTAACTCCTGACCCTCCTGCCTCAGCCTCCCGAGCTGTGGGATACAGGCACGCGCCACCACGCCCGGCGGTTTCCCAACATCCTCTCTTTAAATGTGTCAGTTCTTCACGACCGGTCGGATACTCCGAAGTATATCACGCATTGCGTTCCGTAAAGTGGCACGTTTCCTGGAGGAGCAAGTCTGAGAAACTAGACCGCACTCCAGGTTGCCGTCACGAACTGCTCCGCCGGAATCCATATTAAATGAACACCGAGGGCGGCCACGGGATGCTCTGATAGGTGTGTAGCAGCGAGAATGCAGCTGTGCAGGAAGCTTGAAACGCTAGGCCCAAACCAGACAATCGCAGTCTTCATCTGTTAGGTTGAAAAACTAAATGTGGGGACGGGAGGGCTGCGGGGGGGGTGGGGGGGGGTGGGTGGGGTGGGGGGGCATGCTGGAAAGAGGCAGAGCCGGGAGGTGAGGGCACGTGCCTCTTACTTCACGGCTGTTGAAAAGGAAACAGTTTTGAAGACAATAAATTTTTCCCCTAAAGCTTTTAATGAATGTCAGGATTAGAGAAGGAGAGGGAGAGAGAGGGACAGAGAGGGAGAGGGGATTTATGAAGGGAAATTAACTTCGGTTCTTAAAATAGCCTTTGTTCCCCTGTCTGTCTTGTAACTGGGGATGGAGGTGGGGCTCCCCTCAAAGTTACCTCTGTCACTAAGGAGAGAGCGCCCCGCTGTCACCTCCAACATGTTAATTAATATTAAAGACGCAGGGAAACACTCCCCCCTACCTTGTTTTTCTTCTTGTCTTTTGTGATGAACAAAGAGCTTAATATCTGACTTCATATGCGTTTGTCATGGGGTAGTGTGGTAGGCATGTTGCGTGCGGAGAGCCGTTGATACCACGACACTGTATAGGAAAATACTAATATAGGGGCTCATTAACATATTTTTCAGACAGAACAATCTTGACTTTAAAGCGTTCTCGTTTGATCCAAACACCAGGTATCTTCTTCAAGTTCAGCACTACGCTACGTCTTCTCTTCGCAAGGTCCATGATCAAGTCATTCGGTCATAGATTCGCTCATTAAACATTCATTGTATACCGACTACGTGCCTGGCAGTATTGCTGTGTGCCGGGTCAGCATAAACTTAAGACTAATCATCAAGAAGATTTCAATGACCTACTAATTCTTCTTTTTTGGGTGTGTGTGTGGGGGGGGGGGCGGGTTCGAGACAGGGTTTCCCAGTGTAGTTTTGGTGCCTGTCCTGGATCTCACTCTGTAGATCAGGCTGGCTTCGAACTCGCAGAGATCCGCCCGGCTCTGCCTCCTGGTGCTGGGATTAAAGGCGTGCGCTACTGCCACCTGGCAATTTTTTTTTTTTAAAGCCAAAGGAAAAACATAATCTTATTTATTTACGTGTGTGGAAGTGTGGGTGCTCCGTGTGGAAGTCAGAGGGCCCCTCAAGTGGTCAGCCCTCGCTGCTTTCCGCCCTCTCTCCCGTTTTTTTTTTGGCCACCCTGCTGCGCTCCCCAGGCCGCCTCGCCTGTAAGCCTTTAGACAGCTCTCCCGTCTCCATCTCCCATTGCATCGTGTGCTGAGACTGCACATGTGTTCCTGGGGTCTGAGCTCGGGTGGCCAGGCTCACGTGCGTAGCGTTTACCCTCTGGGCTCCCTCCAGCCTCACCCTCCCCTCCCAAAGTGTATAAAGGCCGAAAAAGAAACCTTTTCCACGTGTCGTACGAAGTCTAAGAATGATTCCCCGCGTCCTGCCTGCCTCCCCCTTCAGTGTGGTCTCCTACATGGTAGGCTTTAGACTTGACCCGGGTTTTGGTTTGTGGTTTGTTTCTATAGGTAGGAGAAGTGAGGGGGAGGGGCAGAGAGGACTAAGGGCCGCCTCACCCCTCCTTTGGCAAGAAGGGAAACAAAAGCAAGGTGACCTTTGTGGGAGCATGCCCCCTTGGCTGAGTGAAGCTCAGGGAGACTTCCCTGTGCGCCCTCCCATATGCTGATCTCTGGGACTTCCCCTCTCCCTGTCCCCCCACCTCTGTTCCCGCGGAGAATTGTGGTCCATGGCACTGGAGGGCCAGGATTCTTCCATGCCGACGGTGGGTGTAGTCCCCGCCTAAGAGGGACCACCAGACTCCCCCCCCCCCCCCCCCCCCCCCCCGTTGCATCTAACGGACTTGGCCAGGCCCTACAGGGTCGTTTTAAGATGTGGCATCCAGGTGTTTACCTTTTTTCATTCTGCCTGTGTCTCAGAGTTCCAGTGACTCCCACCTCTTGGTCTGTGGACTGCGGGCACACACCGGCACACCCGGCTTAGATTGCTCTTCTTTTCAGGCCCTGGCACACTGATTCTCTCACCAGTCCCAGTGGGCTTTGTATGGAAGAAGGGGCGCCCTCCTGTGTGTCCTGGGTTGCGTGTGTTTGTGCGGTCTTTCCCGACCTGTGTCTGCCGGCGTTCACGTTCATCTCCCAAGTCCTGGTGCCCGCTCCCGGGACACTACAAACGTAGACAGGCTGGCCCAGTTGCTGTTTTCCTTGGCTGCCACAGGGCCTAGAGAAGGGGAGCATCCTCATCCTTCCTGGAGAGGAGACTAACTTCCGGACCACTTCTCTTTGGCTTCGAGGCTGTGGCTTTTCACGCTGTGTGAATGATGCCCCACAAAGACGCTTGTTTTCAGAGGATTCTGTTGTCCTGACTTGTGGTGGTATTGTGTTCCCCAAAATATTGTGTACCTTAATAAACTTACCTGGGGTCAGAGAACAGACAAGCCACTAGATAGTCAGTGATAGCACACGCCTTTAATCCTAGCATTCCAGAGATAGAAATCCCTCTGGATCTCTGTGAGTTCAAGGCCACGTTGGAAATAGCCAAGTATGGTGACACACGCCTTTAATCCCAGAAAGCCAGCCTTTAATCCCAGGGAGTGGTGGTAGAAAGCAGAAAGATATATAAGGCGTGAGGACCAGAAACTAGAAGCATTTGGCTGGTTAAGCATTTGGCTAATTAAGCATTCAGGCTATGGAGCAACACAGTTCAGCTGAGAGCCATTGGGATGAGGACACAGAAGCTTCCAGTCTGAGGAAACAGGACCAGCTGAGGAACTGGCAAGGTGAGATAGCTGTGGCTTGTTCTGTCTCTCTGATCTACCAGCATTGACCCCAATAACTCGGCTCGGGTCTGATTTTATTAATAAGAACTTTTAAGATTCCTGCTACACTGACTAGTGGTTGACGTCTCTAGCTTTTAGTCTGTTACTGTGAGTTCTCCAACTTCGCAACTTGAAAATTGACTGACCTTTTTGTATTCTCTCTCTCTCTGTGCCAGGGATTGAACCCAGGGTCTTGCTCATGCTAGGCAGCTTTCTACCATTGAACTATAATCTCAGTCTCCTTTGTGTGTGTGTGTGTACACATGTGTGCTTATGCACTCGGAGGCCAGGGGACAGCCTGTGTCATTCATTAGGTACCATTCACTTAAAAAAAAATGAAAAAAATTTATATGGTTTTGTCTGCATATATGCTCATGCACCTCGTGAACGCCCGATGCTGGTGGAGGCCAGAAGAGGGCGCCAGTTCATCTGGAACTGGAGTTACAGGTAGTTATGAGCTGCCGTGTGGGTGCTGGGAGTTGAACCCCTGTCCTGGAAGGGTAGGAAGTGCTCCTAACCACAGAGCCATCTCTTTAGCCTCGGTCCTTTTTGTTTTTGAGACAGGATCTCTCGCTGGCCTGGAACTCACCAAGCAGGCTGGGCTGGCTGCCATGGAGCACCAGAGATCTTCCAGTCTACCTCCCAGCACTGATATGTTTATGCCATCCTACTTGGCTTTGTTGTTGTTTGTTTGTATATTTGTTTTTTAACATGTAGGGATTGAACTCAGGTCCTCCTGTTTCTAATGCAAACACTTTATCATCTGATTTATCCCCCTCGCCTACTACATGGGTCTCACTAAGTTACCCAGGTTACTTAGTTACCTGGCCTGAAGCTCATCCGTAGCTCAGGCAAATGGTCCTCCTGTGATCCTCCTGCCTCCACCTCATGAGTAATTGGGGTGACAGGCCTGTGCTGTCAGCCCTGGCCCTCTTTCTAATCTTGACCACAGTTAGCTAGCTTTGAGCATGGCAGAGTTTTCCAGATGAATCTTGTTTCATAGTACAGAAATTCAAAAATCATAATTACTTCACCGAGGGTGGCTCCTAACCCTCTATTAATCATCCTCCTCACGCAGAAATGGAATTCTATTTTAGTCTCCAACAGATAAATTAGTATATAGTGGAAAGGGAATTCAACTTCTGCGAGGAACTAAACGCTATGATAGAATTAACACAAACATCCACCTTGATGTGTCTGTGCCTTGTGCAGCAGAGACTTCAATGCCGATGCAGCTGTGTCTAGAGTCACTAGACTGCCACCACTGTAAGATCTGCCACCCGCGTGCCCGCTACACCAGCAGCAATCGTAACGACCACAGGTCACCTTCATGGGTGTTTGTTGTGTGTGAAGAGCCATCATAAGCACCTTAGACAGATCAATAAAACTCAAAAGGAAACCATCCAACAGGTGTAGTGGGGGCACACCTGTCACCCCAATGCCCAGGAAGCGGAGACAAGAGGGTCACGAGTTTGAGGGCAGCTGCAATGCTTAGGGAGACTTTTTCAAAACCGGAAATGACCCGGCAACCTGCCCTGCTTAGAGAGGTCAAGTGACTTTCCCTGGGTCCCACAGCTCGTGAGTGGGTGGAACTGGGACTCAGTTTCCCATTGCAAGCCATGAGCCACTAGCCACCACACATGTGTATTAGCGCCACCTACGTATTTCTGTCAGTAAGTCTCCAGTCTTTATCTGAGTTTCCTTATTTTGGGATGGAAAACACTTTTTTTTTTTTTTTTGATCCTCATACATCATAATTTCTGTTATTTTAATCTTTTTTTTTTTTTTTTTTTTTTTTTTTTTTTTTTTGAGACAGGGTTTCTCTGTGTAGCTTTGCGCCTTTCCTGCAATTCGCTCTGTAGCCCAGGCTGGCCTCGAACTTGCAGAGTTCCGCCTGCCTCTGCCTCCCGAGTGCTGGGATTAAAGGCGTGCGCCACCACCGCCCGGCTAATTTTAATCTTTTCCTTTTAAAGAAGCCATTGGGTGACCACGGTCCGATTGGTTTGCACCCAAGTTGATGGCTGTGCACATGGGATGTGAGCTGATGCTTTTTCAATCTGTTTTCTTCCAGTAAGCTAACATTTCAAGCGTTAAAGCTTGTAGCTTCTGACTCCAGCAGGGAAGATGCTCCCGAGAGAGCCTGGAGGTGTTAAATCATTTTCTGCTAGTGCACATTTTACATTTTTGATCTTCTCTTTTCCACCTCACCTCAGTGCACCTGAAGCCCCGAGAATGTTCTTTTGCTTCCCAGAAGCAGCCAGCCCTGTTGTGCTCATCTCTCCCTCTCCTCCACATCCCTCCAACATTCCAGTTCCTTCTCTGCACTGCTTTGGCTACTGTCCTTGGGGAAGCCTCGGGAACGGCCAGATTCTTAGGAGTCTGTAGGCTGGGGACATGCTTGCTGCTCATTTACCCAGCACAGAACTCTGTCCGGAAGATAAGAGGTTAAAAAAGAAGTCTGGACCGTGAAGGGCTGTGACTGCTGTCCTAGGGGGAGCTCTAGCGAGCCCTGGCGGGCAGTGACTCATGCTGCTCTGTCACTCAGATCAGCATTGGCCCCTGCCACGCAGGCGGCCAGGTGGGGTTACAGCCAGAGCGCGCACTGAGGAGTGGGGAGCAGGCAGCCTGCACTGCGGGGGATGGGATGCCGGCTTGCCGACTTCCCTCTGCCTGGTCCACTGCAGACGCCTTAGCCTGCAACCATGGTAACACTTCTGGCTGGGAATGCCCCCGGGACCCCCCTACGATGGGCAGCCTCCTGGTGACGGATGGACAGCTGCTCACATCCCTGAGTGAGAGCGCCTAGTAGGTCGGCAGGCAGCAGAGACGATGTGATGCCCCCCCCCCCCCCCCAGCTGGGAGTCATGCCGTAAGGAGGTAGGAGCCTTGCCGCAGATGTGCGTCTGTGGGTCTCTGTGTCCCTTCCTCGGTGCTGGGTGCTGTAAATCACGGCAACTTTATTTGGCTGTTTTTGATTATACCGATGGAGCCGTGGTGGATTCAATGGGCAGGATTGTGCTGGGGAGGGGAGATGATGAACTAAAAAGAAAAGTGGTTAATAGGATCTCCAAGTAGACTCATCTGGCTATGAATGAACCAGACTGCAGTGGTAACCCAGCAGCAGTTCCAAAGCCTCCCAAGCCCCCTGACCTGTCCTCCTCGCCTCTCATTCTGGCTAAGTCATGAGACATACACGTCTTCCATCCTGACAGCGATGAACACCCCTGATCATTAATCATTTAGACCCGTCTGGAAGAGGGGCTCCATGGGTTCAGGTCATCTGGCATCCTGGCATGTTAGCCAGCTGACATGGAGTGGAAGCCTCCTGGAGAGAGCAGGCAGGAGTTGCCTGCCCCGGTGAGTTAGTTACCCAGGTGCTGCTGCTGTAGGAACCCAGTGAGTGGCCTGTTGGAGTTCATCTCCCACTTTACCCCCTGCCCGGGGAAGGCAAGCTGTCTGCGGGTTGGTGGCCATGTTGGCAGTGAAGGGGTTAATCTCTTGTTGCTGTAGGAGCCGAGGCTGGGTCTGCCTGCGCTAGGAGCTGGGTTGAAAGCAGCAGGCGCTGCAGTGCCTCCAACGCCGAAGGAGTAAGGCGCTTTTTTTTTTTTTCTTCTCCGCAACAGTGTGGAATTCGTCTGAATTTTTCTCTCCCCCCCTTCTTGTTTTTCTTTTAACCAGCTCCTCCCCCCTTCGTTCCCACCCTCAAGTCTGACGATGACACCTCCAATTTTGATGAACCAGAGAAGAATTCGTGGGTTTCATCCTCTCCGTGCCAGCTGAGCCCCTCGGGTTTCTCGGGCGAAGAACTGCCGTTTGTGGGGTTTTCATACAGCAAAGCCCTAGGGCTGCTTGGTAGAGCTGAGTAAGTGACAATGTGACTTTCTGGGGGGACTTGCATGGATGCCTGGCACACAGAGCCAAAGGTGGCGGTGGCGGTGGCGGCAGCGGTGGCGGCAGCGGTGGCGGTGGCGGCGGTGGGAGGGTGGGGGAGTGCAGTGGAGGGAAGCCTCCGAGCTGCCTGCGTTTTTTTTTTTTTTTTTTTTTTTTTTTTTTTGGAAAGCGGTCTACCTGTTTGGGGCTTGTGGGGCTAGACTGTCGATGTTCTGTTTTGCATGATGTGTTAGGTACCTGTTCCTGTCTTTGGCATTCTTAGTGGTCAACTGGGTACTTTGGGGTTAGTTTTTCCCATCTTCTGGTCTTCTTTAGAGGGAGGAGAGAGTGGGAGATCTCTAGCCCTGTGGCTCCTTGGTTAAAGGGGAACCGTGTCTGAGTTAAACTGAGCTGCCCATCCATATCTGTGCATCCATCTCGGGAGGACGGATGGCTGGTATCTTGGCTGTACTGAAGGGATCCTAAACGCCGTATCTCACAAGCTAAAGGTTTCCCGATGGGTTTAACTGAGCTGCAAGTGGCTGAACCAGAGCTCTAGCTGAGAGATGATGCTCGGCTCCTGTCCAAGTATGCTGCAAGATCAGAGATCTGGCAGCTGAGCCGTTCTGAGCAGGGAAGAGCACCAGCGGCCAGAGGAAGCCCCATTCCTGCGAGCCCCCAGGAGGGAGTGTGATGTAGCCGCCACTGATTCACAGAAATTGGGCTTCACAAGAGGGTGGAAAAAAAAAAACAACACAACAACAAACAAACCTTAAACAAACTAAGAGACTAGAATTAGAAATAGAAACATTTTAGTAAACCTCTTGACCTGGGGATGATTCCCTAGTCGTATAGGATGCATTTAGAAGATGTGGCACCCAGGGCTTATTGGAGGGTCCTGCTTTCCAGACTCTTAGAATTTATGTAAAAGGTAGTCACCTGGGTTGTGGGAGCTTGAAGACATTCTGTTTTCAGGGGAGCAAGTTTCCCTTCGGAAGGTCTCAGCACAGCTGTATTCCCCAGATTCCCTGGCGCCCTCGCGCTGAGCCTCTTAGGGCAATGTTGGGTAACTAGTTGCTGCCCACTTAAGGAGAACACATTTTAATTTTTTAAAAATTCTCCTTGGTAGATCCATTCATACCTGTTTGTTGTATTTGTAGCTTCGATATTTGACTTGAAGAGATATAGTATTGGCTCCTGGATGGTGTCACCCCACAGATGCAGTTTTGAGGTTCTTTAAAAGCTATCAGATTTCCTGCCGGGAACTGAGCATTTCATATAAGCTAGGAGAGTGTGGGCTGTTCTTGATTTTTGACAGGGGCTTTTACAATGAAAGATGCCAAGGTGGGCTTCCTCTCTTACCTTGCCTGCGGTCTGGGTTTAAAATCCAGGCGATGTTGGTATTATTAGATGTGCCTTTCTTGCCGATCTGTTCCACCACCCAAAGCAGCCCAGAGGATGGTTAAGGGAGGCAAAAATCTAACTAGCTGTTGAATGTGGCATCAGACAGATTTGCAATGGCCCCAAGCAGGGCCAGGAGGTTTGGCGTTGGTCTCAAGGATCCAGGAAGGAGTGGAGGCCCGGTGGGGAAGGATGCATGGTTAGTGGGCAGAGTAACCTTGATACAGTCAGCATACTGAAGGTCACAGATCTGAACTGGGAGAAGACGTGCGGGCAGTTGCGGGTCTGGTCGGTAATGGGCTGGATGTCTTGAGAGAAAAGCTGTCAGAGGGTGTTGATCAGTGATCTCAAAAAACCTGGGAGGCCTTGGGGGAGTCAGGTTTTCGGGGGCAGAGGGAGGATGATGTGAGGGAGCTCGGGCACTGAGGTTGATCTGAAGCAGAGGGTGATTAATTGCCTGTTGTTCAGGAAGACCCTAATTGCTTCTTTCTGCTTCCCAGAAAGCTGAGTAAAGGGACGCCTCAGCGTTAGGGCCCAGGCACTGGATAAATGTTTGTTGACTGAATTTACTTATGAGCCTTCCATAGCCCCCAGAATGTGTGTGTGTGTTGCTTTCCGAATTTGAAGGTTTGCGATTTCACCTTTGGCTGTCCAGAAATCTCTCTCTAATGCAGCAGCTGCTGAGCTTCCCTTTGTGGCCCGGCAGAACGTTTAATAAGATCCTCATAAAAAATAAAATTCCCTTTAACAAAGCCGTGCATTTGTTACCTGGAAGATGTAACCGGAGGCGTCTTATCTTTGGGGAACTCAATGCTCTTCCCACGGCAGTTCAGGGCTGGAGTTAGCAGCTTCCCTTCCGTCTCGAGTCTTGGTGTGTGGTACCGCTGTTGGACCTGGCCTCTTCGCCAGAGGTGGTTCAGTGGGTGAAACCGGTGGCTGCATTTTTCAAACTCCTCTCCACCTGTTGGTTGTAGGTGACCTCGGGCATGTTGTCTGTAGGTGAGCCTGCGCGTGCTGGGGCGTAGTTAACCGTTGTGAAGCCGCTCCGAGAGTCTCAGAGGTGAAATGGCCCTGCACCTCCTGCCGTTTCATGGATGTGCAGTCACGGGACCCATCGCAGGCCGTGTGGGCTTGTCTCTGGGTACCACCTTTGCCCTGCGGTGACCTCAGTTTTCTCCCCGAGTTTCCCTTCTCCCGCCTCTCGTTTCCAGCATCACAGGTTTTTATTTACACGGCTGTTACTCTTCACACCACCGAGGAAACCGTAGACGCTAGCTCGTGCCGCCGCGCTAGGGAGAAACTGACCCCAGATCTGTTGCCAGTGAGCTGAATGAAACGTTCCGAGGTGGGGCTGAATGAGCGAGGGCTTTCCACGGGGGACTGTGGCCGCGAGAACGATTCATACTGTTGCGTTGCGGTCCCTCCTCACGTTTTAGGCTCTTTCTCTTTTTTGCAGGGACCCCAGGCTATTTTTAAGCCAGCCATTGAGCGCATCGTTAATTTTAGGTTGAGCAAGAAGCCCAATCTCGGCGTGTTGACGAATGAGGTGTAGGGGGGGAGTTCCTTCCTGCTCAAGTTGAGAGCAGGGGAGCTTGGGGAGAACCAGATGGATTTGGTTGGTTGTCTTTGGAGACTCACCTGCACCAGTGAGTCTGTTCATGTACCCCCACCCCCACCCCCATGTGGTGGTGCTGGGCAGTGAACCGAGGGCCTTGTCCATGCTAGGCAAGCATTCTGCCACAGTGACCACTGAGCCACACCCCCAGCCAGACTCGCTTCCCTTTTGCTCAACAAGGACCCGATTTCAACGCTTTGCCTTGAGCCCCCGTTTGCTTGAACTTTACAATAGTGGGGTAGAAACAGGAATCGGGAAAGTGGGAGGTTTTCGGCCTCTTCCCCGGGTTGTCAGTGTGGGGTGAGGTTCTTCCAGCCCTTCCTTCTTCAGAATATTCCTGCAAGGCCATGTGATCTTGATGGGGCTGGATTTGTGGGTTTGTGGGTTCTGGGTTCTGGGTGAGCTGTCTGAGGAAGGGTGCTCTCTCTTCCTTTTCTCCTCTGGGCACTTTCCTTCGAGTGGATCTGGAGATACAAGGATGGAGCCATCCCTTCAGGCATGGTGAAGGAATGAAGGCTGTCTGATATCGTTTGTCCTCCCGAATTTCGGACGGCCAGTTTTCAGTGCCTCTTCCTTTTGTGGTTGGGAGTTCTTTCCACGGTAGTTGTCTCGATGGTAGCATGGTAACCAGGATGCCTTTCTAAAGGGCTTCTAAGAGGATGGAACGAAACATATAAAGCATTTATGCTAATTAATACCTGGCACATGAAAAGACCTTAGTAAATATCCGCGGCTCTGTTTCTTACGATCTCTAACATACCAGTCTATATTTACATAGAACTCTTCCATGTGTGCCAACAGGCTGTGGAGAGGACTCACCAGTAATTAGGGAGTTCCAAGTCTGGCCAGACCCAAACTCAGTTCCCCAGGCCTTGGGAGTTTTTCTCCGGGGAATTCTTGAATGTTCAAGCCAGCTAGCTACAAGAGCTAACTTCCGGTGGACAAGAGGTGTTCTTTGTGGAGGAGAAGGTTAGAGGACAGAAGGACAAGATTAAGTCCCAGACAGGAGCTTTCCCATCAGGTTGACTAGTCAAAGCAGATTTGCTGAAACAGTTCATAGACCTGAGCAGGCACTTAGCTGAGGACTGCTAGGGTACCAGGAGTGAAGTCAACCCATGCTTTCTTGCTAATGAACGGCGATGCTCCTCCTTGGAATGCCCGTCCATCTCCCCAGGCAGGCTGGGGTCTGCAGGCCAGGCTGGGTCTCATTGGTCCTCATGGTCCCGGACACAGGAAGGCATGCCAGGCCCTCAGTGAATATGCGTGTGGAATGAGCTTACCCACGTCCTGATGGAGGGTGGGTGTTAGGGGTCAGCTCTGCAAAAGACAGCGGAGAAGAAGGTGGCGAGAGCTTCATGGGACAGGGGGTTAACCAAAGCCTATTTCTCACAGGGTGATCAGTGCTCAGGCTCGGTTCTAAGCACTGCACACAGATCAACTCACTCCAACAACATAGCAGTCCAAGAGGAAGGCATGGTCACTTTTCTCCCGCTCTGCATGTGGGGAAACTGAGGCAAGGAGAGTGTGAACTTGTCCAAGGTCCTCAAGTCCAGATGATGTAGAGCTTCAGTGGCCCTTGCCCACTGTACTGTGATGCTGTGCCATATAAACGCCCCGGGTGGGAGAAGTTAGGAAATGCTTGTAGGATGCCCAAGAAGTAGACGCCATTCTGGGGAATGGAGAGCCATGAGGTTGGGGCAGGTGTGAAGAGAGATGACAAGCTGGCCATAGTGTTGCCTTTGTTTTCGGCTTTTATGGGTTTATTGAGTAGATGAGTTAGTATGTATGTCTCAGACATCTCATTGAGAGACACCTACTTGTGTGTGTGTGTGTGTGTGTGTGAGAGAGAGAGAGAGAGAGGGAGAGGGAGAGGGAGAGGGAGAGGGAGAGGGAGAGAGAGAGCTCATTCACATTCTGACTCTCTAGAGAAGTTCGTTTAGGACAGGGAATGGCACTGCCCCTGGTCTTGAGGCTGATTGTTCATAAGCTGCAGAGTAAACATCCCAGAGGGTGATCCAAGTCATCCCCCCGCCTCTCACTTCTGTAGTAGTGTCTTTTATGTAGCCCAGGCTCAGCCTCCTGAGTGCTGGGATTACAGGTGTGCACCACTGTGCCCAGTCAGATCACTCCTGAGTGCTGGGATTACAGGTGTGCACCACTCACTGTGCCCAGTCAGATCACTCACTCCTGAGTGCTGGGATTACAGGTGTGCACACTCACTGTGCCCAGTCACATCACCCTCATAGCTGCAGCTGGTGACTCTGTGATTGAGTGTCTTCAGAGTTTCCTTTGTCTTTCCAGGTGCCTCCCGTCTCACCTCCTGTGATTTACTCCAAAGAGGGGATGGAGGGAGGATTCTCCCATGAGTCCTACTTCAGTAGGAGTAGGGGGACTCTTCTTTGAAAAACTGTTTCCCCCAGAATGAGCGGAAGCACAGCGTCTAATCACAGTGCTGCCGAGAGGGGAGGCTGAGACGGAGAGTCTCTGTAGACTCTCCGAGCGGATGACAGGAGGTGAGGACCAACACCATAGCTGTCATCCCACCTCCATATACACGCTGTGGCATGCATGCACAAACCAACGCTCAGACACTGAACACACAGAAAGACAGAGAGGCAGGGAGAGACAGACAGAAAGAGAAAGGGACACAGACGAGAGAGGTAGAAACAGAGAGAGACGGACACATGGGGGAGAGAGACAGAGACAGAGAGAGAAGAAATCGTTTTCCTTCTGCATCCAGCCAAAAGCTCCTTGGCATTGAGCTTTCTACCCACATCCCTGTTGCAAGGAGTCTCATCTGTGATTTGGGTTTTTTTATATATATATCGTCAACAACAACAATGGCAGCCTCCTCTTACAATTCCTAAAGGCGCCCAATGCTATATTCCCTTGACTTCATGGTAACTGCCCTCCAGTGCCTGGGGCTCTTTGTCTCCCACTGTTCACTGGATCTTGATCTAGTTTCTCGCCTCTGGGGATTGTCTTGGGTTTTCTCCTCTTGCTCCTTCGGTTCCTCTTCCCTCTAGTCAAGCACACCTTGTCCTCCGGCTCATCTCACCCTGCCTTCTCATTTGTCTTAAAGACACCTTTAGGAACTCAGATCTACATAGTCCCGTCCCAGTCCTTAAGATCCGGCTCTAGAAGGTCTGGCGAGTGTGTGCTTTGGTGGCCCCCACAGGCTCCTCTGTGTGGTTGTCTTGGGTTCCTTAAGAAGGTAGTCTGACGAAGTGTGCTTTATGTTCCCAAGCCTGGCCGAGCAAATTCCTCTTGGTTCTCTCTTCTCTCCCTTTGCCTTTTGTCTCCTGGCCTCTCTCTGATGGGTCATACATGCTCAGCTCCTCTTTTTTCCTCCACCCCCAGAGTTCAAGGACCATCTCAAAAGCTATCGACTACCCTCAACCAACCAAGCAAGCCACTGGACGCTGTTAATCATCCCGTCCCTGGACAGCTTTCTGCTTCGTCCTCTGCGTCTCAGACACTTGATTTACCCCCACCTCTGACTACTCCTTCATTATTTTGTTTAGGCTCCTTGGAACGTGCATACCACCCACTGTCCCGTGAGCAATCCCATTCAGTTCTTGACTTGATCTCCTATTTCCTCCCCTATCTCCCCTCTCCTGCTCTTCCTCAGCCTAGAAACTAACCACTTCCCCTACCCTTCTAGGCAAGAAAGTGGTGTCACCTGAAGCACGCTTCTGCCTCTTGCCCCTCCCTTTATTGGCAAGGCCTCTAGGTTGCTCCTCTGAGGCCGCTCACATCTGTGCCCATTGCTCTGTCCTCAACGTCAACCCGATGGACGTTTGCTCAGACTGCTGCAGCAGCATCCCAAACAAGCCCTCTGCCTCTGGGTTTCCTGGCTGCCATCCATTCTCCACGGAGAGTGGAATTCCTCCAAAGCCCAGGCTAGATGATGTCATTCTCCTGTGGGGACCTTCAGCAGCATCTTGGTGTGCACAGAATTAATGGCCTCTCCTGAACTTGACATTCAAGCTCAGTGTGCCAAGACCCTAGCTTGTGTTCCCAGTCCTACCTCCTCTTGTCCCCTGTGTCTGGCCAAATGGCCCAGGGCTCCCTGAGGACAGGGCCTTGTCTTCCTTTTGCCACAAACAGTGCTTTGCCCCCTGGCAGGTCAGACTTCTGTCAGATTGAATTAGACTAAAGTGGTCAGGGTTGTACCACCAGTTCCTTCTGCACAGAGTATACAGCATCTGCAGAGCGCTTCCCGTGGGCCTAGAACTCTTTACTCTAAGGACTTTCCCGCAGCCCCGCCATGGTACACGGCTACACACCGAGACTCAAGGATGTCCCTCTGAAGGCCGAGACAGCTCTAAGACCCGGCCCGTGTCTGGTGACCTCCAGACCTCTGTACTTGAACCTCTAATGGTCACAGCTTTGCCAGTTCCTGTAAGAATGACACATCTGTCTAAACAGGGTGAAGGGACAGCTCTGGGGGGGGGGGTGTCCTCCACCCAGGCTAAGTGTTAGTAGGCACTGTCTCATAGCTCAGTTGTCTCCACCATGTCTCGATGCTAAAGCTGGAGACAGCCAAGCCTGGGTTCCCCTCCGAGGCTTACATAGCTCACCTCTTAGCTTTAGCGGTCATAAAAGCGGTCTTTGTTGGGGAGGGGACTGACTACAGCACCCCTGGGAAAAGCCCAGGCTTGAGAACCGGACAGGCAGGGGTTCCTACCCAGGATCCACCCCTTCCTACCCAGTTTTGTGAACGGGGCATTTAACTTCTTTCAGATCCCATTTGCTCGTCTCTCTTGTGGGGTTGTGACTGTCTGTCTGATAGGTTTCCTGCGGAGCCGGGTGGCAGGCTCAGCTCCCGCACCCGCAGCAGGGCAGGTGTTCATTTTATGTTGGCTCTTGTTGTCAAGGGGTGCGGATGGAGCCGCAGCGCTTTCGGCTCCCCTCCCCTCCCCGCTTCCACTTTATAAAGACATTTCACTGGTTTCTGTCCGTTGAGAGAATTCAGTTGCATGTGGGGGTGCCCGATGGAGACCCTAGTGTCTGCATCCAGTTTTGGACTCTTCGCAGTCTGTGGTACATCAGTGAAGCCTGAATTTCCCATAAAACACTCTTTTGTCAAGATCTAGTTACGGTGGGCCCTGCGCCTTGTGCTCTGTCTCCAACAAAGATGTCATCTGTTCCCTCCTCCCCTTGGGCACTTGAGTGTCCCCCAGATGGGTGTGTGTCATGGTGATGCTGCTGCCTTAGGACCAAGCATGTCACCTCTGATGTGGGGTCTCGCAACCTCTCTGTACAGCCTTGACCCTGCACAGAGATTCTCATTTTGGATCCCTTTATCCATGATGATCTGTATACTGTACTTGCCTGATGTCCACACGCCATTCATTTGTTCATTCAGTCAGTCAGTCACTAACCTAATGGATTCACAGTTCTAGACCTTATGGGCATACACGTGAGCCGGACAGATGGCATCCCTGTCTTCAGAAAGCCACCATACACAAGGGACAGGTTCATATGTTGGCAGGGGTTCTATAGAAATCAGACCCAAATGGGGACCAAAGTGGCATGGCCAATTTAGACACTTCAGGACGGCCTCCCTGACATGAGCACCAGGGGTCTGTTGGAGAAGGTTGAGTCACCTGAGGTGACACTTCTGGCCACCCGTCAGCTGCCCTACAAGTCTACACAGGTTCTGTGAGGTACCGAGCTCTGTTCTAGAGACTGGGTGTGGCAGTCTCTCTCTTCACAAGGCTCATGTCCTGGTGGTACAGGTGAACATCCTTCATTTGATCATTCACTCAACAGCCCTGCTAGCCTACTGTGTGCCATGCACTTTTTAGGCTACACTGAGGCTTCAGCCGTGAATATGAGGAGGCAAAAATTCCTGCCTCCATGAGTGTGATCTGTCAGTGTCAGAGAGTTGGTTCTTGGTGGCAAGTGGATAAGTTATTCCTTGGTAGAGGGGAAGAGGCAGACCTTGAAGCCAGGACGGCACTCCTGTGAGTACCCAGCCAACAGAAAGCCTGTCAGAGCATTGGAAAGCTGGAGCTCCCAGCTCCTTGGACAGCGTGGTCCTGGTTGAGGTTAAGAGCCTGGATTTAAAGCGTGGAATCACACTGAGTAGGAAGGCTTGGTAGGGTTTTGAGTAGGAGCATGGTAAAGCTCATCTGATGAAGGATCTCTTTGACCATTCTTGGAGGGTAGACAGCAGAGGGGCGAGAGTTGAATTCAGGGAGGATTAATTAGGCCGTTGTCTTCATTCAGAGAAGCAGTGAGAATATGTCAACAAAATCCTCAAAGCGGGGCTCTCACACAGAGCTGGGAACGGTATTAAAAAACCACATGTCTGGCTATATTTTAATGAGTAGTGAGAGTTTTGATAAATGATTTTTGAGCTACCTATTAATCATTCTAGAGCAAATGTTTCCATTCATCTGGAACCCATTGGCGGCGGCAGTGGCGGTGGAGTGTGTGGGGTGGGTTATCTCGATGTAGTTGAGTGTATCACCCCACAGCCGGGCCAGGGTCTGCAGCTCTTCAGGAGAGAGGCATTTTTCACATTTCCAAGAGCCTGTGATGGGCACCACTGTGTATTTTAAAATGGGCTTATAAAGTTAGTTCATAAATTTCAGAATGTACAATCTTAAAAGCCAGTGTATTTTTGGAAACAGAATGCTGATGGTTTTTAAATTCTCTTGTACCACGTTACAGCTTGCAGTTACATATATTTTTAGTGCTGTTGGCCACAATTAAGGTGAGGCCCTCGGCTGAGCTAATTTCGATGACTCTGGTTTTAGCATTGAGTCTCTACCCTTGGCTGTCTCTGAAGCATGTGTGACCTGTGGTCTGTGCTAGGGTGACGGGTTTTTCAGCAGGGGTCTACTTCCTAAGGAAGCAGGCGGATGGCTCGATACTCACACAAGATTCTAGGCCTGTAGGTTAGATATAACCTAATCCATGCTCTACTTTGTGGGGTGGAAGTACCGTAATCTCATTAGATATGAAGTATTCTGTTAATAGCTTTCACAGATTTTTTTCTAAGTTATATGGATTATTTATAGGCACGCGATTGGGAAAACTTCATTTTATCATTTTTCTTAAATGTGGAGGTCCCATGTAAAACAGTTTTTGGGGTCAAATGTAATGTTAAGTAAACACGTTCTCTAGGCTGTAGAAGTACTGGCAAACCCCACTTTCTCACTCTGTCTTATACTGTCCGTCCTCTCTCTCTCGACACTCTCTGGGCCTCTATAATTATAAAGCAGATGTATATAACAGGAAGAGATGTTGATTTCAGAGTAAAATTTTCTAGAAAATAGAAGCTGGGGAAAAAAAGGAAAACCCAAACTTGGCTCAGCGCTGGAAGAGGCCGCACCGCTGTGTGTGGGCGGGTGGCTGCATGCACCCGCTTCTCCGAGGAGCGGCTCCTCTCCATGGGGGCCACTGCTGTGCATCCAAGATGTGGCCAGGGCGGGCAGGCAGGGAACGCGTGGGCAGGCTGCATGTCCTTTTATTAGCATCTTCATTGTGCTGCATCCCATCCAGAGCACGAGCTGGCCTAGACTTCCGACATCTTTCCTGTTTCTCATTTAATTGTCCCCTGCCCCCCAAGCCATGGAGCAGTGGAAGCAGAGAGTTGCTTTTGTGTGTGTGGGTTTAACTGTGTCTGGGGGTGGCTGTGGACCGACATGGCTTGTGGATGCTTTTGGGTTCCTAGACTGTTTTGAGCTCAGGCTTAGCATCAGATGCAGCCACTCGTGGATAGAGGTCACCTTATCCCGTACGGCCCACCCTCTCTTTCCTCCGTGACTCTGCCCCTCTCAACGTCCTTGGCCCTGTCTGTCGGGTCGTCCAGTGCTGTCCAGCCCTGGAGAAGCTGAGTTGAGATTTTAACTCAATGATTGTAAACCTCCCTCCACTTTTAACTGTCTGGCACTCACACAAACAGGTTAAGTGTGTGTAGAGACTGTAAGATGAGCTCTAAATTACCCCCTGTGCTGTGAGGATAGAACACTCATCTCACAGGTTTGCAGGGATCAGTGAGGTAGTCTGTGGGGTGCCTGCACACAAGAACATGTTTCATAAGTGGTGTTTCATGATGTTCCCTCCTGGATGCTCCCTGAGGTGTGGAATAGTGGCCTTCTTACCTTACAGCTTCCACACTAGGGTTTCTAAGTGTTGACACTGTGGACTGGGCAACTCCTACAGGTCCCTCCTGTATGGTATAGATTGTTGAGCAATGTCTCTGGCTTCCTCATACTGAATGCTAATAACATGCATATATGCGCGGGCACACATACACACACACACACACACACACACACACACACACACACACACCCTCACCCCATCCTGCCCCAGCCCTCCTTGACCCCCACCCTGTCCCCAACACGTCCCACACCTTCAACATGCCCCCCCATCCCACCCCTACTTCTCCCTTAATGCACCCTCCACCTCCACCCCACCCCCGCCATTAAGATCAAAGAACATTCTAAAGATCACCAAGTGTATTCCGGGGAAGAGCCACTGGGCTGTAAGAGAGGATTAAACTTCTTTTAAAACTAAATTTACTCGTTCATTTTATGTTGAGTGTTTTAATGCATGTGCGTCTGATTTCCTCACTTCTGGGCCACAGGCCTCAAAAATTCTGATGAAGAGCCCTGTGTAGGGGAGTGGCCTCGTTTTGGCTTTCCTTCAGCAATATAACCTCTAAATAATGCCGTGCTCGAGTTTTGGGAAGACATTAGACTTGATGTTTGAACAACCAAGCTGTGTGAGGTGATTGATAGTTGGGTTGTTCTCAGGCGAACTTGGTTCCTTCCAGGAAATGCCATCGTCAGTCACCGTCCGCTGCTCCTTGGGAAGTCAGAAGGATAGTTAGTGGCAGTCCTAGAGAAAATCACTTGAGGTCACGTTTGGTGGGGCACGTGGATCTGCTGCATCAAAAGATGCGGATGGGGGCCGGAGAGTTGGCTGCGTGCTTAGGAGCACTTCCTGCTTTTGCAGAGGACCCAGGTTTGGTTCCCAGCACCCACATGGTACTTAGAACTGCTTCTAACTCCAGGTCCAGGAGATCAGATGACCTGTCTGCTGGCTTCTTCATGCTTCTGCGTGTCCTTGGTAGACATAAACTCCCTCAGGCAAAACACTTAAACGCATAAACTTAAAAAAAAAAAAAAAAAAACGTTGTAAACAATTTCTGTTGGGGCTCGTCATTGGTACTGTGAACTGAATTGCCTTCGTTGTGTGAAAGATAAACAGCATGTAAGTGTTTTGAGATATATATATATATATATATTATATATATATATATATAAATATATATATATATATATATTTTTTTTTTTTTCTCTAGAAACCAGCTCTTTACTTAAATTAATTTACAAAGTTGGGCATCGTGGCCCATACCTATAATCCCGCCCTTTGCAGGCTGAGATAGGATCATGAGTTTGAGGCCCGCCTAAGGCTACATAGTGAGACCTTGTCTTAAAAAAAACAAAACAGGGCCAGTAGAATGGCTCAGCTGGCAAATGAGGAGTTGAGTTTGATTGTCGGAACCGACGTGGGGGAAGGAAAGGGCCAGTCCCCTAAAGTTGTCCCCTGCCCTCCACACGTGCGTCACGGTGCACACACGTACACAACACACCTGCTCCACAGCTAAGGCAGTGGGGACACATTATAAACGGTATGGAATGCTGTTCTTAAATTCAGAACCCAGTTCCCACTCAGAGAGTGACACAAAGTGCCGTCCTCAAATGACCAAAGTTCCACACAGAAGCTGACGCCGAGGCTGGCCATCCTGGAGCCCCGAAAGCCTCGACTGGACACCACAGCACGTGGTTCTCATCAGCACTCGGGTTTCCCATCCCAACCATCCTTCCGAGTCATTATGGAGTTAGATGAAAATGAGCGCTAGGTCCCTGCTCCAGGTTGAACTGGTCTGGGTGGGCCCCGCCCCAGCCTGGGTTACACGCACGCACGCACGCACGCACGCACGCACGCACGCACGCCATCTCCAGGGGATGCTGCTGTTCATCTGGGTACAGGAAGTTGCCCAAAGCTTCGATGACCCTCGCCCCCCATCTCCTCTCGTTGTTTCTGCAGTTGTGGCCACGGGCCGAGTTTAGTCACAGCGTTCCTACCAGAGCTTTTTTTAGATGTGATTTTTATTTATTCCTTTTTAAAAAAAAAAGGTTTTCTTTAGCATATTTATTCTGAAGAGCTCTTAATTGCCGTACTTAGAACTCTTAAACGTGAACATTTGTCAGGCATCGAAATAGCGGAGTGAGCGAGTGGACTTGAGGTGACTGCCGCATTGTCTCCCCAGCACTCGCCTCCTGGATCCTGGGCCCTATTAACCAGTGACCTAGAAACGCTTTTTCTTTCTTGCTTGCTTTTTCGGTGAATAAGCAATCTGTTTTGTACCCACACCAGTGAATGTTCAACACGAAGCTCCGCGGAGCCCTCCCTCCACGTGTCATCAAGCTTCATGAGCCACACACATCCCCCTCCGCCATCACAAGACCCATGCTGTACCTAGAGTTTTCCTGCCTTGCCCACAGTCAGGACAAATCTCTGTCACCCGCCAGTCCCACAGCCGCTCAGACCCAACCAAGTAAACACAGAGACTTAAATTGCTTACAAACTGTATGGCCGTGGCAGGCTTCTTGCTAGCTGTTCTTATAGCTTAAATTAATCCATTTCCATAAATCTGTACCTTGCCACGTGGCTCGTGGCTTACCGGCATCTTCACATGCTGCTTGTCATGGCGGCGGCTGGCAGTGACTCCTTCCGCCTTCCTGTTCTTTCTTTTCTCCTCTCTGTTAGTCCCGCCTATACTTCCTGCCTAGCCACTGGCCAATCAGTGTTTTATTTATTGACCAATCAGAGCAACTTGACATACAGACCATCCCCCAGCACCATGCCGTCGTTTTCCTAAAAGGGTGCCACCGGTTCATGTTCAGGGGCCAAGAACTGCGACCTGTGTTGTCATCCCTGACGTATGTCATGTGTGCCCCTTTGTGACATGTGGGTGACCCTTGATTACTAAAGGACCAGGGGGCCATCTCTGCCTCCTCAGGTGGCCTGGGGCTTGTCTCTAGTCTGCCTACTGACGTACAGTTGGCAATGAGGGAAACTCAAGGCCACCCCAAGCAATCCCTATGAAGGCAGGAAGAGGGTGCGTGCGTGTGTGGGTGTATGTATGCGTGTGCACATGTGTGTGCGTGTGTGTATTTTGGCTAGAATGTAGGCTTGTGAGAAGTGTTAAAATTTCGAGCCCAATGTAAGAGTTTAAAAAAAAAAGATTTATTTCTGGGTTTTAATCCTTGTGGCCCATTTCTATGAATAATCACTGTTTGTCTTGATGTGAATAACAGCACACAGCACATTCAGCCCCCTGAGTGTTACCATTTCAAGCGACTGTTTTAGGCCTGTGAGGCATGTGCTGTTTGCACAGTGGCAGGGACCGTAATAAAAATGGCAGCAGCCATAGTAATGGTTGACGTTTGTCAAGCCCTCAGGGTGCCAGGGATGTGCCTAGGGCTCCACGTGCGCGGTCTCGCTTAATTGTTCCGAGGACTCCCAGCTGATTTGAGAATTGCCCCCATTTTACAGGTGAGGAACCTGAGGTTCAGGGAGGCCACCCAGCCCACAGGGGATGGGTCAGACTGCACCCAGAGCGGCCTGACTCTGGTTGCTTCTCTTGCCTGCCACCGAGTGTAGAGAGCTGTCACACCTCTCTGTCACCGGGTTGGCAGCTGTGGCGGGGGTGGGGGTGGGGGTGGGGCGGCTGATCTCTTTTAGGCTGAAAAGTAGTCTGGGGCAACAGAAAAACAGAACTTCCACCTGCTGGGAAGACCCCCGAGTGCTCATCAGTAAGCAGCTTCTGCAGTCCTGTTACCAAGGCAACAAAGATGGGACTGTGGGGCCGCAGTGGTCACCGCCATGTCCCTCCCTGCGTAAGAACCTTCGCTGGCGGTGGCCTTGGCTTTGTCCTTCACCCGATGTTTAACCTCCCCGCCGGGGCCTCGTTCTCTTCTGCATCCGCAGTTAACCCCGGAACACCTCCGTGGGTGCGAGAGGGTTCCTTCTAGTCTGCTCCCTGCATAGCCTGCCGTGCAGATTTTTGTGACGTTTCCCGAGCACGGCATCAGGTGCATCCAGCCGTTCAGTCCCTCACTCCCTATAGACTAACAGAAACCGTTTATCAGCCAGCGGGGTCTTTCCTCCCCCTGGGCTTCCCTTTTCTCACGTGGAGCATGAGGATAGTAAATTGTGTCTGCCCCAGAGAGTTGAGTTAAAACCTGTCTGACATTCAGATAGCACCAGGCGTGTCCCAGAGCTCAGAGAGCGGATGAGCTTCACGCCGATGCTGTAACAAGTCGGCACAGACCCAGAGGCGTAAAAGAACATGCACTTATCATCTTGCAGTTCTGGGGTCAGAATCCCACGTGAGTTTCTCTGGGCTGAAGTCAGCCCAGATGAGGGTGTGCTCTGCCTACGGGCTTTGAGGAGAATCAGCCTCCTTGTCTTGTCCAGCTCCTGGAGTGCCCCCCCCTCCCCGTTTGTGACTTGGTGGCGGGTGGCTCCCCATCTTTATGTTTGTGTATGGTGCGTGTGTACGTGCGCATATACATACATACATACATACATACATACATACATACATACATACATACATACGTGCATGTGTTATCACACCTGTGTGGAAGACAGGATACAACCTGTTGGTCCTTGCTCTCTACCTGGTTTGAGATCAGTCTCTTTCTTTGCTGCTCCACAAGCCTGGGAGCTTCCAGGGAGGTTCTTGTCTCTGTCCCCTACCCGGCCGTGGAATACTGGGTGGTCCATACATGGGTGGTGCTTCATGTGGGCTCTGGGGATTCTAACTGGGTTCTTCACCCTTGCACAGCAAAGCACTTCAGCCACTGAGGCACCCCTCCTCAGTCTCAATATCTTGCAGTGTATTCACATCTCTGGCCCTGCGCCCTCCTCCATGTTTGCCCTTCTGTACCCCACACCTCCACGTCTATCTTATGAGGACCTTTCTGAGGCTATTGGACCTTTCCAGGTAATCCAGGATAATCTCTGCCTTTCAAGACCATTAGCTTAATCACAAGGGCTGAGTCTGTTCACGTGTGGTAAGGTCTTGGAAGCTTCTGGATTGGACATCAGCGTCTTTGGGGAGTGTGAGCGCCGTGTAGCTCTCCATCATAAGCATAAGCTGTTTACAGAAAACACAGCAGAATGGAACTGGCTAGCTTGGGGGAGGTTCAGACAGAACTTTACAGTGGGTTGTTGCTAAAATCACTCAGTCTTGTCTGTCCTGCCTCAGGGCCAGCATGGCTGCCATCCCCTGTCCCCATAGCTTCCTTCCTCCCAGATCCTTGGGTATCTAGAACCTTCTCATCCTTCAGGTCTCAAATGCCTCCCTCTCTAAAGAAGTCCTCCCGGGTCACACTTCCTCTCTCCACTAAGATAGGTCCCCAGCCTCACTTATTCCACCGTATCATCAGATCCCATCCCTGTTTCTGCTCTCAAGAAGTCTTTCTCAGCCATAAGCTTTGGGTTTCTGAATCTTCCTGATGCGTCCTGTCTGCTCTCTGTAGAGCATCAGCTTCGGGAGGAGCGGGGACCCTGTGTGCCATGTGCACTCCGCTGGGTGCCGGGGAGCACGGAGCGAGTGTTGGATCCATTACCTGTTGCCTGTGTCAGCGAAGGGAGCCGCCAGGCCAGGCCCAGGGCTGTGCGATGAATGCTCACACTCTCTTGTGTGAATGGTTCTGTTCTCATCCTTCCACTGGAAGGCTGTATAAATCGGGGCTCCAAGAAGCCACTTTTGGTCCTGGGTTCCCTTGCATCAGCACCAAGTTTACCCGCCACAGCCTGCCTTCTGCCTCTTTGCCCCGTGGTTTTAATGCCGCCAGAAGATGCTTGAGCCAGCTTCGCTGCAGAACGCGGGCGGGTCTGCCTTTCCTGCCGCAGTGTCCAAACACAGCTCCCAGGCTGACATGCACACCGCTTGACTTTTCTCTCTCTCTCTCTCTCTTTTTTTTAATTATTATTTTTATATTTAGGTCAGTTGTGTCGGGTCTGGACTCCCCTGCCAAGACTAGCTCCATGGAAAAGAAACTTCTCATCAAAAGCAAAGAGCTGCAAGACTCTCAGGACAAGTGTCACAAGGTATTTATCTCCGCAGCCGGCCTCCGTCCTTGCTCCAGGATCCTCCCGTCAGTATATACCAAGGGATCCGTCGGGGGCCACTGCTGCTGCCGCCGGCACTGAGCCTCCTGATCCGTAGAGAGCGAGGTGCCGCCCCCCCCTCGCCGAAGTCGCGCCTCCAGCAGCTCAGAGGGAGATGAATTCGGGCCTAGACTTTGCCATAAATCCTTTAAATCTTAACCAGAGGCGGCCCTGGATTTAAAACGGCCCGGCCCGTGTCTCAGCATGACCCAGCCCGATGTCTGCTTCTTCCGGCAGGTGGCCTGGGTCCTCACCTGTGGCTGAGATGCATCCCATCTGCTTGGAGTGAGGCGACGTCTCTCTTCCTAGTCTTTTAAAACTCCTGCCTATGTCACTGCGGCCACTGTGTTGATTATGCTCCACGTCTCTTAATACTCACTGTTCCTGCCCAGAGGCAACTCTCTGAGAACTTAATAAAAAAAAAAAAAAACCACCACTGCTTGTGTGGGACTCCTAAGAGTGCAGAGGAATAATTTTCTCTCGGCCTTGTCCTGGATTTGTCCTCTAGATCTTTGCAAGGAGATGGGGGGGGATCAAGATGGATTTAGGATAAAATTAAAGTGACGTCTGTATAAGCCAAACCAATACCCAAAAAACAAAAAAACAAACAAACAAAAAAAAAAAGCAAGGCAAACAGGTGACAAAGGATGACGGTGGCTTTGCTAAGGGGGTTAGAGAAGTGATCTCTCGAAGCGGGACTTGGATGACAGGAGTGACCTAGCGTTTGGTGACTGTCTTTTTGAAGAACTGTATGCTCCTGGGCGAAGAAGCAATGGTATTTCCATCCCAGCTCTTGGTGAATTAGCGGTAACCCCCCCTCCCCCGCCCCCACCCCAGACCACCAGGTGGCCTAGGGGCCTGCTTGCCCTGCGCTTGCTCCCACGGAACCTCCCCCGTCCCGCCGGGCCGTTTTTTTTAACCCGTCCCGTGTGTTTATTTCAGATGGAGCAGGAAATGACCCGGTTACATCGGAGAGTGTCAGAGGTGGAGGCTGTGCTTAGTCAGAAGGAGGTGGAGCTGAAGGCCTCTGAGACTCAGAGATCTCTCCTGGAGCAGGACCTTGCCACCTACATCACAGAATGCAGTGTGAGCCTTCCCCCCCGAAGCCCCCTTCCCTCGGAGGTGGCACTTCCTGTCCTGTGTGTCTCATCCTGTTCCATGACAGCTCCATGAGGCACATCACAGCCAATGGCAGAGAGTAGAGAGAGAGAGAGAGAGAGAGAGAGAGGGAAAAAAAGCAAGATCCGTGGTTGGCAGAGTAGCATGAGCTAGGCGTGAGGCTCCTAGAAAGGAACTGCTTTTCAACAGAAAGCCCAGGAGGGCTGCTGGGCATTAATCACAGATCCTGGAGATGGGAGTCACCTGTCACCGAAGGTGACCTTCTGCAGAGGGTCCTGACATCTCCTGTCCCCCACCCTCTCTGGTCTGCGCTTTGTCTGGCATGATCAGCCTTGAGGACCAGACTCCCAAATCTGTACCAGAAAACGTAATTCGAATCTGTCTGAAATCAATTTTTCATTCCCTTAGCAGCATTGTAGTGCCGAGGAAATTCAGCCTTTGAGATCCAGACCCTCTGTCATTATTTCGCATACGACTCCATTTTTTTTTTCTTTCCTTCACAAGAGTAGATTGTCTTCTTCATTGTCTTGTGGAATTTTTTTCATTCAGGTGTTTTTCTAATGTGCCCAATTAAACAATCTTAAGAGGTTGATCCACACATTTACAAAGTTGTTTTTTTTTTTTAATTTTCCTCCCAAGGGAGAGGAAATCTATAGACTGTGGCTGATTAAGAATAACTGCTATGTTTGTGTTCCAGACTTGGCTGCCTTTCAGTGGTGGGTGAAGTTATTCAGCTGTGTGGCTTTCAGATGTCTCTATCAGTGCCACTGAAGTGTGGAGGGAAACTGATGGGATGCTAGGCAGGTCAGTCAGGAGCTAGGTAGTCCACTGGACTCTGAAACGACAGCTGGATAGACAGATGTATGCCCTTGAGAGTCCGGAAGAGCTTCTCCTAGTCTAGAATACACTAGATAGCCATGGAGGTGGAGGTTGTGACAGACACAGGATCTTACTGGTTTTCAGTCCTGAACATACAAGTAAGTACCAGCCAGCATAGGTAGACGCCGCCACCAGGCGGTTTAGCTGGTAGAGTTTCAGGCTCAGCCCGTAAGGTTGTGAGCTTTCGATGACGTTTCTTCCAGCAAGTGGCCTTTACAGGGTGAAACATGGAATCAACAACCGCTTCGAGTTGTCAACTCTGGTCTGTCGCCCGAGACCATCCTGGTGTCTTGGAAGCAGCTGGCTCCTGTCCTAAGGAACCTCTTCCACTGGAACAGGATCCACGGGCATCCCTATTAAAATCTTTGCTTTCCGCAGAGTCTAAAGCGAAGTTTGGAGCAAGCACGGATGGAGGTATCCCAGGAGGATGACAAAGCGCTGCAGCTTCTCCACGACATTCGAGAGCAGAGCCGGAAGCTCCAAGAGATCAAGGAGCAGGTATGACCGACCGCTCACTCAGAGCCCAGTGGCCCTGCAGTTGGCTGGAACCACCGACTTGAGGCGTGTTTGAGAGGCAGAGGTTGCCAGAGTAAAGGGTAGGGACAGAGAGGGAGTGAGAAAGGCAGGCAGGTCATATGGAGTCTTCAGCTCCTCCATGATTATGATTATGTAGATCACACCAGCTTGCTTGTTCTGCTCCTTTTGAAGGCCTCAACTAATAATATCTACTGCTTTTTATGAAGACTACAAGCGAGAAAACCAGCCTAGGGGACAGATCTGGTCTCCTTCCTATTTTATCTATCTATCTATCTATCTATCTATCTATCTATCTATCTATCTATCTATCTATCTATCTATCCATCCATCCATCCATCCATCCATCCATCCATCCATCCATCCATAATGTATACAGTGTTCTGCCTGCATGCCAGACCATCCGTCCATCCATCCATCCATCCATCCATCCATCCATCCATCCATCCATCCATCCATCCATCATCCATCCATCCATTTACTATGTATACAGTGTTCTGCCTGCAGGCCAGAAGAGGGCACCAGATCTCACTACAGGTGGTTGTGAGCCACCATGTGGTTGCTGGGAATTGAATTCAGGACCTCTGGAAGAGCAGTCAGTGCTCCTAACCTCTGAGCCATCTCTATAAACTGACTTTTATGTTCTTAAATGATTAGACAAAAAATAAATAAATAAATAAATAAGAAAGAAAGAAAAGGAAAGGAAAGGAAAAAAAGTATTTTGTGACATGTAATTTTCTAAAATTTAAATGTCAGTTTGCATAAAGATTTATTGGAACACAACCATGCTCATTTCATTTATGGTGACCTTTATGTTACAGAGGCAAAAGCAAATGGTTTTCAGAGTGTGTGTCTATAAAGCTAAGGCTGCTTATTGTAACTTTTTACCACAAGTTTACCAACCCTTTCTTTGGATGGTCCCAAAAGAATTTGGTATTTATATAGCTTTTCAGATACGCTTTCCATTGTTGAGAGACCAAGATCATTCAGTCTCTCTCTGTCTCTGTCTCTGTCTCTCTGTCTCTGTCTCTGTCTCTCTCTCTCTCTCTCTCTCTCACACACACACACACACACACACACACACACACACACACACACACACACATCCTAGAAGAAAAGTTTGAGCCGTTGAGAGCGTTCAGAATGAACACAGCGAATCTGAGTACACAAACCCGTCCCCTGAGTTTCCAGAAGAGAAGAGAGCAGAGACCTTTAAATAGTCCCTTCACCCTCCACCTTTCTAAAAGGGTTTTCTCTTTAGAGGCTCATTTTTCTATCGCCTCATTGTTTTCTTTTTTAGCTTGGGTTTTTTTTTTTTTTTTTTCTGTCTTCTGAAGACACTGTAAATAGAAACTTTAATGAAGAGATGGAAATGAGTAATTGGAGAGCTGAACTATCAGCTGCCAGGCAACTCCCATTCACTCAGGAAACCTAACGGGAGTGCTGACGGAAGTGAGCGTGCGTTCTCATCTCTGGGTAGCGCAAACTTGGCCATCTGGGTGACTCAAGTGAAAGAAATTCCTGCAGATAGCTCAACCCGTTCGCTGTTCTTTAAATAAATGGATTATCTCGGGAGGTTTGTTGGCATATTCTCCCTGTCACCTCTTTTTTTTTTCGAGACAGGGTTTCTCTGTGTAGCCCTGGCTGTCCTGGATCTCACTCTGTAGACCAGGCTGGCCTCAAACTCACAGAGATCTGTCTGCCTCTGCCTCTGTTGGGATTAAAGATGTGCGCCACCACTGCCCGGCTTCAATAATTTTTAGATGGTGGGTTGACGCCCTCCTGCTGTGTAAGAAATTATAAATCAATATGCACAGGGAACTTTGCAAATGGGTCATACCGTCTCTGCATGGTATCCCCTGGGAGGCTCTGAAGGGCACACGCATGCTCTGAGACTTCTGCTTTGACAGGTGACTCACGCTGCGTTATCAACATGGTTTTTCTTCTTTTCTTTTCTTTTTCTTTTTTTTTTTTGTTCTGAAGGCTGTGGGAGGCAGGGTTCTTTATCTCCCATCAGTCCATTGTGTTTGGAAATTAATTTTGGGGACATCCTGGGGAAATGAAAGCTGCCTTTGGCCACCAGAGGGAGCAGCTGGTGTCCGTGAGTTCCAGCGTATGAGAATTAATCAGGACATTTTGAAAAGCTCAGTGCTGGTGGCTGAGTTCAAAGCGATGTCCTTTGTGAGTCACACCACAGCCGGCGTGCATGTGGAGTTTCAGATTTAATGACTAGGAAAAGTTCCGACGGGGCCAGAGAAAACTTTTCGGTTCCGGATTTCACTTCTCGTTAAAGAAGGGTATGTTTAAAAAGACGTGTTTTTGTAGGCGAGGGATGTTTGTAGACAGAGTGCTTTTAAGGCTTATGACAAACACGTAGTATTTAGTTTTTGGCACACTGACTTCTCTCGGGTTTAGGATGAGTCCCCAGATTTTCCTTTCAGAAGTCAGCTCTTTATTTTTTTTTATTTCTTATTTATTTTGTACACCTGCTCATTTTTGTTTTTAATCCCGTTTTTACCCACTTATTTCTTCTGGAGCATGCCTAGCAGGCCCTTCTCATAGTTGGACTCCAATACCACAGAACAGTGACAGTTCTTCTCGGAAGTCATTTGTGTCCCCCAGGTCTTCTGGGGATAGGACCACATGGGCTCCTTCCTCCACAAAGTCCCGAGGCTCTGTGCGGAAGACTTTGCTGTAGATGGACAGTCAGTGGTCTCTGTTTCCCTGTTCTGACCCATTCAGTTCAGTGCCTGTGAGTCATTCCATGCTGAGCTACAGTAGCAAACAGACCTCATGGTCCGGGCTCAGCTCCCTCACGAAGCCCGGATTTGTTGGCTTTACAGGATTTCCTCGGCGTCTGCATCATAACAGAAGTCCGGCTGATGAAACAGAGCTTTCTGCGGCCTGTAGTGGTTGGCCATGACTCCAAGGGATGCCGTTGGTGTTTATTTTTCCTAACACTGCAGGCAGCTCAGGAAACGGAGGTGTCAGGGTAGGGATAGGGGCCAGGTGCTTTCGCCCTTGCTCTGGAAAAAACACAAAAGTCACACGTGAGTTTGAGGGCAGTTAGAGATGGCTCTGTGGATAAAGACGCTTGCCTCCGAGCATGAAGGGTCCTGAGTTTGATCCCTGGGGCCCGCACGGTGGAGGAACAGGCCCAACTCCTACATGTGTCCTCTGACCTCCACAGGCCACACACACCGTGGGACGGACAGACAGACACACAAATGAATGTCATACTTTTTTTTTAAAAGAAGAGTTTGAGAACAAAATATGCCAAAGATCTTCTAGATCTTTGTGTCTTTACGCCTTGAAGGGTCTTGTCTGTCTGCTGGCAGGCTCCTGTTTACCTTCAGCACAACAGGCTTGGGGACAGGGGACCACTGCACTTTTAAGGGGGCACAATGACATATCAGACATGGGAACATAATTTGGAGTAATAAATATCACATAAGACTTGAATATTTTAATCTTCTTTTATATGTAGCCCAGGCTGGCCTTCAACTTAGGATCCTCCTGCCTCTGTCTCCAAAGTGCTCAGATAACAGCAATGTGCCATCACACCTGGCTGAATTTTTTTCCCCTTTAATTTGAATGTTAAAAATTGAGCTATTAGTTCATAAGTATTACTTTTATAAGGTAATGTTAACATTTAAATGCTTATATGAATGTAGTCTTAAAGTATAGTAATATAAAATATATGTGAGTGTATATATGTAATGTATATTTGTGTGTGTGTATGTGTATTTACATATATGTAAATATATATGTTTTTTGGGGGGGTGTTTCTGAGACAGGGTCCCATATAGCCCGGGCTGGCCTCTCACTTGCTATGTAGCTGAGGATGACCTTGAACTCCTGATTCTCCTGCCTGGAGCTCCTCAGTACTGGGATTACAGACATGTACCACTTCACTAGACTCTTGTTCCGGTTTTTTTTTTTTTTTTCCCTAATGGATGGAAGGGTCAAGAGTCATGAGAGTTATAAGGTATCCCCAGATACCTAAGAGAATCTCAAGGAACTCCAAGGAAAGGCTCTACCATTTCACCTATGGCCTGTGTCCCCCCGTCAGATATCTGAAGATGTTCTGGCATCTGGCACTGTCTGCTTTGTGTCTGTATACCACACAGGACACCCATGTGCCCACCCATGAGTCCAAGGTTGGCCTTCAGCAACCACTGCTAGGTGGAAGGGGGTGTGGTGATGTCTGTGCGTCTGTGCCCCCCCCCCCCACTTCTCGTAGGGTGAGTTTTGTTACCTGAACTCTGTGCAGATTTTGTAACACCACCTCCCCAGTGCCTGCTGGGGGAAGATCTGCTATCGTGAGCTCAAATAGGTCCCTAACACCCTGCTATTACAAAAGGGTAAACTGGACTGGCCCACATGGCCCAGGAGTTAAAAAGCGCTTGCCACTTAAGTGTGATGACTTTAGTTTGAAACCAAAACCCGAGAGAGAGAGAGAGAGAGAGAGAGAGAGAGAGAGAGAGAGAGAGAGAGAGAGAGAGAGAGGAAACAGAGGGAGGGAGGGAGGGAGGGAGGTGGGGAGCGGGAGAGAGAGAGAAAGTTCTACCATAAGTGGCTGGGATTGTACTTTTGTGGTGGAGCACTTACCCAGCACACGCCAAGGTAGCTCCCATCTCCAGCAACAAAACAAAACAACCCAAGATGATGTTGCAATATGCTGAGTTAAAGCCCAGCAGCCAACATCTGTCTCAGCTGTTGCCTCACCTTGCAGATGTCACTGGAGCTGATGAATGCCAACGACAGTGCTGGCCTAATGTCTTGTCCTTCTCGTATTTTACCTACCCCCTCCTATCCTGGCCACGTTAGACAGGGCATCATCCTTTAGCCTTGGTTTTGCTATTGAAGAGCCTTTCTATACTTGGCTCCTAAGTTCTCAAGGCTGTTGCCTGTTTCTTCTGGTAAATCTCATTGTGTGTGGGTGGGTAGGGGGTGGGAAGCCTTGATTCAAATGTTCTGGTTTGGTTTTAAAATTCATTTTGGAAAGCATCGGACTGTTTGGATCATTTTAAGGCTTTTTGCTTCAGGGAACAAGATAATTTTTCTTGGGGAAACAATTTTTTTTTTTTCCCCCTGCAAGTTATTTTCTCGGTCCAGCGTCTTGTGACTCTTCCAGATTTCAGGGTGACTTGCATTGCAGGAGCGACACTAAGCTCAGCCTTCCGTTTTGAGCCCAGAAAAATTAATGGTGAGAGGCTGACAATGATGAGTTTCACCTTCCCAGATGATTTCCTCCGAGGTTTCCAATTACCCTCTGGTGCTGTCTGAAAGGTTAATTTCAAAGCTAGTACCATATCTAATTGTGTTAGGACCACGTGGCGTCCGAAGGACAAATCTGTAGACATGAGCACCCTTGGAGGAGAACCACACAGGCACTTCATCTTCGTGCAGAGAACACAGCTCTCTCCGCGTGTCCGCTCACCCCTGGGGGTGTTCTGAGTCTGTGTGGTTGTTTGTTCAGTCTCTGATTCAGCACGTGTGTTCCTGGTGGGGTTGCTCTAGACACGTGTTCTGCATTAAAACAATTTAATAGTCTTTCCCCCTTCCCCGTCTCCTGATCCCCCCCCCCCCCCCCCCCCGTTCTGCCTCTGTCTCTAGATGATTCCACTCACATCTTTCTCTGTCTGCCCATCTGTCCTTTGACACGTTTTCTTCCAACGTACATCCTCCTCCGTGGTTGATCTGCATCCATCTCCACCGTCCAGCCTTGGCTGTGGCGCTGCTCCAGGGCTCACCCTCCGCCCCTCTGCCTGCTCTTTAGGAGTACCAGGCTCAGGTGGAGGAGATGAGGCTGATGATGAGCCAGTTGGAAGAAGACCTCGTGTCCGCCCGGAGACGCAGCGATCTCTACGAATCTGAGCTGAGAGAGTCTCGGCTTGCCGCCGAGGAATTCAAGCGGAAGGCGACCGAATGTCAGCACAAACTGATGAAGGTAGTCAGCCACCCTCCGCGAGGGGACTCTGGGGGCCCAGCCCCGGATGATCTTCACAAGATGCAAGGCCACGCTGGCTCGATGAGTGTAGGTTGGAGACACAGTGAGATTCTTTAGAAAACTCCCCGCCTTTATTTATAGATAACATTATCATT
Organism: Peromyscus maniculatus bairdii; assembly: GCF_049852395.1. Lineage (NCBI taxonomy): Eukaryota > Metazoa > Chordata > Mammalia > Rodentia > Cricetidae > Peromyscus > Peromyscus maniculatus. Next base: position 7,370,949 of record NC_134874.1, read on the forward strand.
GTTTGTTAATGATGGCCACTGAGGCCAAGAACGAACATACAACGGGTAATGTACGTGGGTCGTTGAGATTTCCCAGTATGTTGTCTCTTCTTACTTACAGGCTAAGGACCAAGGGAAGCCTGAAGTGGGAGAATATTCCAAACTTGAGAAGGTGTGTCTTCTGTGATTGGGTTTACTGTTTGGAACAGTTGTTTTTGTAAGATTATCAGTGACTGCTTACCACATAAGAACACTTTTGTAGAGACTTGATACATCTATCATATCTTATTTATTTTTTGGTGTTGGTGAGGGGGATTTCATGAATGCAAGCATGTACTGTTACCACTGCCCCTCCATTTTAATGGCTTCTCAATGACCATGCTAACTTTTAGCTGTGGTTCTAAAGAGATAAAAACATACTGAGAGAGAGAGAGAGAGAGAGAGAGAGAGAGAGAGAGAGAGAGAGAGAGAGAGAGAGAGAGAGAGAGATTGATTCATGTGGTCCAGGTAAGCCCCTGCTCACTGTATAGTTGAGGATGACCTGTTCTCCTGATCCTTTTGACTCCATCTCCCAAGTGCTGGGATTTCAGGCACATGCCACCATGCTTAGCTGAAATACCCTCCTCTTTCCTGTCTCTCTCTCTCTCTCTCTCTCTCTCTCTCTCTCTCTCTCCTTCATTTTCTTTTTTTGTAGGGGGCTGTCATACTTCATTCACATTAACACATTAACCCAGGCACTTGGTAAATTTTTTATTGTGTTAAAGCACTGGGCAACTTTCTCTTCATAGATGTTGCTCGTCCTACAGAAATAAATAGTCCACCCCACAGTTCATGTTGGGACACCCCCACGCTTCTCCGACAGGCCCATGTTCTTTCAGTGCTAGTAAGTTCTAGAAAACAAACCCTGGAGGCTCCACCGAGCCCTGGAGGAAATAGGACCACGCTGCAGGTAGCAAGGCGCGGGCTCTGATCGCCGTCTGCTCTCTCTCCCGGGCTTTAATTATAGATCAATGCTGAGCAGCAGCTGAAGATCCAGGAGCTCCAGGAGAAGCTGGAAAAGGTAGGTCCAGGTGAGGGGGCTGTGAGGGGGCTCCCCCTTTCCCACGTCCCTGTCTGCCTCACCCCGGAGCTGTAAAGAAGGGAGAAGCTGTCAGTCACCAGCACTAGTGACGGCAAAGACTGTGTGTGTGTGTATGGATGTATGTACTGTATGTACTCAGATATCAGGGGGGTCTGGATTTAAGTTTTCCTTTTGGGACATGTCTGCAGTGTTTGTTTTTAAAAACCAAACCTGTGTGAGACTCTGGGACAGAAACCTGATATACGTATTCAGTTTTGATGTGGTCAGGCTAATTAGCATCTCTGTCATAGTTCTCCCTGTTCTGTGATGGGGACCCTTAAGGTTCACTCCCCACAATTTCAAGGCCTCTCTAGCTGAACGCCAGAAGTGCCCAGCAGAAGGGCAGAGGGACCGCGGTTCGTGACATGGTTTCTACATCAGATTGTCTGGGTGCATGCTTGCCGGTTGATTTAATAAGGACAGTTCTTTAAAAACGTACTGTGGTAACCACAGCAGTGGTGTTGTGTTTCCGTTTTAGCTCTTTCCAAGTCACTAAGCACATCCATGTGGCTGGACGACGCATCTCTGGGAAATTTTCACCATCTACCATTGAAAGTCTACGCCATCCTTTTATTTGAGTGAAATAATTAAAGTTAGCTTAAAAAACTTTTCTATCACATTTCAGGGCCGCTCCCATTTGACATTTTGCCCGTCTTAGAATTGGTGTTTTCTTATAGTTTCCATTTTTTTTTTTATTTTACTAGAGTCTTGCTATGTAGCCCAGGCTGGCACTGAACTCCTTATCCTTCTTCTAGATGCTGGGATCACAGGCCTGTACCAGCCAACTGGCTGCACTTGTTAAAATTTCAGTTCAAGTGATACAGATGAGAATGCTTTATATATAATATATATATATTATATACAGACATATAGACATGCATATATAAATATATATGCATCCTATATATGTGAGTAAATAAAATGTACATATAATATATATATTTACATTTTATTTGTCTCCTAAATTCACATGTCATCCATAGTGCTGTAAGAGCTGTAGTGCAGGTTAGACCAAAATAAAAGTTAATAAATTGCAAAATTAAGAGGCTTAGCCTTCTCTCTTTTTGCCTTGTTGATTGTCACAGACCCGAGACTATTCCAGTCTTTGAAAGGTCACGTTTCGGCTAGCATTTGACCTTGTTTTCCTGTTGTAATTGTTTACACATTCCCCACGGGCGGAGTAGTTGGAGGGAACTAGATTAATGCTGGGCACCTTTTTGTTTGGTTCTCTGTGTTGCATTGAATTGGAGAGATGAAAGATTGTCAGTCACCCCACGAAAGAGGAGTGCATCAGTTGTCACTATGGGATTGTTCCGAACAGTGATAATAAAAAACAGTGTACCTGATATATACGGAATATGCAGTAAATGAATGCTTACGTTTTGAAGAATGGATCTGATGTGCTCAGTATCACCTGCTTTTCTGTTCCTCCCTCCCTCGGCCCCCCCCCCCCCCCCCGCCCCCATACACACAAATACATGTAGACATCAGTGTCCTGTCCCCTTCCTCCCGCCAGGCTGTAAAAGCCAGCACAGAGGCCACCGAGCTCCTGCAGAACATCCGCCAGGCAAAGGAGCGAGCCGAGCGGGAGCTGGAGAAGCTGCACAATCGGGAAGACTCCTCCGAAGGCATCAAAAAGAAGCTGGTAGAAGCCGAGGTGAGCGGGGGGCCCTTTCCTCGGCCGGAGCTGGTCTGACACCGGCTGACCTCGAGTTAGACCCTGGTCGTGCCGAGGTAAAGAAACCGTGGCCATCACCTGTTCATGTCTGACCAAACTTCTTCCCCTCCGAAGATCCCTCCCACGCCGGTCCCAGCAGCTCTGAGGCGAGCGATGCCTGGACGGGTTGTCCCGACTGCTCCCCTGCGGCCTCCGGACTGATGTGGGTTCTATTTTCTCTAGGCTCACCAGGTTTCCCTTTTCTTCCCTGTGTTTTGCTGTCTCTAACACGATGCGGATCTAACAGATCGTTCTCCACGGCTTCGCCGGCTACCCCAGTCGGCAACTCAGGGCCTGTCCTTTGGGCCCTTTCCCCGTCAGGTTCTTTTGTTGTTGTTGTTGTTGAAATCATTTATATAATTATACTGAAAATCCGAGTGGCTTTTCCCTGTCAGAACTTAAACAGTGCACACCAACAGAGAGAGTACCAAGTGAGACTCCGCTCCCTGTCTCTGCCTCTCCGCTGCCCTCCCCAGTGTTTGTCTCCCCGCGTCGATTGTGACATAACCAGCTCACTGTCCTGTCTGCCCCGGGGTCCTCCACTTCTCCACCGCAGTCTGCATGTGACAGACTCATGGCTGTCTGGGGTCTGTCCTCACCTGCATTCCAGGCCGTTGCCCACCATTGTCCTGAAATCCCAAGTGTATGTGTGTGTGAACAGTGCCTCAAGTCCAGAGTGACCCCAACACTGTCTCCGGAAACTGGCTTTCCTTTTTTAGTTTCTTCATGCCAGCTGGGGCTAGCAGCATTCTTCTGGTTGTCCCATTCTTGAAACCCTGGCATCATCTGCTGGTCCGTGACCATTGCCCGTTAGTGAACCACTGAGGCCTATAAATACAAACAAAGCTTACTCTCTTCTTTTGCCCTCTTTGTAGACTCCTCGATGGTCCAGACCCCTTTCCCTGTTAGTTAAGCCGATGAAGTGGTTTCCTGTTCTCCAGCTCCAAATCTTACCCCACCTGGATTACATATGATAAAGGCTGGAGAGATGGCTCAGCGGTTGAGAGCATCTGGCTGCTCTTCCAGAGGTCCTGAGTTCAATTCCCGGCAACCACATGGTGGCTCACAGTCATCTGTAATGAGATCTGGCGCCTTCTTCTGGTCTGCAGGCATACATGCAGGCAGAACACAGTATACATAATAAATTAATTAATCTTAAAAAAAAATTGTGGACCCCCAAGTACTGTTGCCCCATTCCCAGTCTTTGAGGGTCTCTGTATATCTTAGGTGCGCCCTTGAGGTTGGATGCCCCTGAGCCCCACGGAACAGCCATTTGACCCACAAATGCCCTGTGACCACCTCTGTGTTTCTTTTGTTCATAAGACTGTTGTGTGTGTCAGTGGCCTGCTCCCCGACCCCCGTCCTCTCCCGCTGCCCTCCTCACTCCAAATGCTCCCCAGAGCTCATGCCTCTTCACCCCACGCCTCCCCTGTGCGTTAAACGTACCCCCCTCTCGCCCTTCAGTCCCCACGGGGACTTTGTGCCTGTTCGCTCTGTGGCTCTCCCCGCCTCACCCGTGTTGTGTTTGTGTGTTGTCTGTCTTATCTTTCCAAGGGCAGAGTGACATCATCTTCCTCTCTGTATTTCCCATGATGCCTAGTGTGGTACTTTGCAGATAGTAGGTGCTTGGTAAATATTTGAATGAATGAATGCACTCTTGCAATCCGCGCAGCTGAGCACCCGAATTCTAGACTTGTCTTCCTCGCCGTGGCTTCTGGTGGCCGAGATTTTTTTTTTTCCTCCTCCCGACTCGACTGTCTGCTTCTTGAGGGCTCTTTTCCTCGGGGCAGGTGGTATGCCCACAGCAGCTGCTCCATTAAAACTCTCTGATTGATTCACGACCTACAGGAACGCCGCCATTCTCTGGAGAACAAGGTAAAGAGACTAGAGACCATGGAGCGTAGAGAAAACAGACTGAAGGATGACATCCAGACAAAGTCCCAACAGATCCAGCAGATGGCTGATAAAATTCTGGTGAGCAGGAATGCAAGTTGCAAAGTTCAAAGATGAGAGGTCAGAGGTCTCACAGGGAAGGGGGCAAGAAGGCTTGAACGCCATCCCATGGGAGGTGTCACCAAGTAGGTGAATGGAGAGAGGTGGTTTCGGAGAGAGCCACGTGGAGAGTAGCATGGATGAGCCAATACTGGACATTTCGGCACCGGTAACAGACCCATCATGGCTTGTGGCTGTTAGTTCTCTGTTCGCTCTCACCTGGCATTTTAAAGAGTGAAATCGTGCATTTGTGGGTTTCTTTTTGTTGTTGTTGTTGTTGTTATTCTGATGTTCTCCTCTTTGTAGAGTTTCGTTTGGCCATTCATGTGGCAAAACCAGTGCAAAAATCCATTGGGGGTTTTAGACGTCTAAGGCCAAAGCCCGGATTCTTGCTTTTAGAAACGAAAGAAGTGAGTCACTCGGATTGTTTTCCTCAGAGTAGTATCTGCCACAGATCGCTGTTCACCCACTCACCATCTCTGCCGGGTTGGCTGTTATTAGTACTTTACCCCATTGCCTCAGCTGGAGCATCTTTTTTTAGGTCTGTCATCATTCGGATTCTGTCTTCGGCACTGATGACCAAATTAACTTAATCAGGGAGTGTGCACTTGGGTGGCTGAGACCGTAGATGTGAGGATGCGCCTCCCCGGCCGGGGGGTGTGGAGTGTGTGTGTGTGGGGGGGTGGGCAGCACCTTCCCGAGTCTTGCTCCCAAAGCCAGGAGTTTGAGGTCATATTTAAGATGCTCAGCAATGGCCTGGGATTCATGCACAACCACTTTTGTCCCCTAGAAGGAGGCGGGGGGGTGTGAATCGGCCACTTGGTCTCTCCTTTCGTTTCGCCGCTTCTGGGAAGTGAGGTGCCCGCAAGTGTATGAACTCAGGAACGGCTGACTCACAGGCTTGTCTAATAGTGCGGGATATCAAAGTCTTTAACACCTGAACAAATGGGCGAAAGAGGAATCGGTTAAATTGTTGGCTTTGCCTCCCAGTCTTTATATCTATGTGCGTATGTGTGTGTGTCTGCACACCAGACAGATGTGGTTGTCCTCTCTCTTCTGATCTTGTTCTGTCATCAAAATCTCTCCCGGCTCTTGTCAAGCACGTGAATTTTACTGTGAACGAGGGTAGATCCTGCCACTGTTAGCCCTTACATGACTAACAAGCAGTTAAAAGAAGGGCTTACCTCTTGTGGTTCCAAAGTGTTTCTCTCTTTAATGGCGATGTGTTCATTCATTCATTCAACAAATATTTAATGAGCTTCTACTATGTGCCAGGCACTGTTCCAGGAGCTAGAAATATAACAGCGAACACCAGTGACTGTGACATAAGGAAGAGTTGCTCTGATACGTACCATAAAAGATATGTTTTTAAAAAGGACAACAACAACAAAAATGTAAATCTACCAAGTAGCGAGGCGTTAGTCGGATTCGGGATTGTCACTTACCGCTCGTACGGTCGTCAGTCTCAGCTGTCTGAGTGGTGGGTTTTTATTTTAACCTGTCTTTAGATTTCTATCCCCACTTCTGAGCTGTCTTCTGAGGACTGAGCCTGAGAAAAGACGATCACCAAGTGACTTGTAACCAAATAGTAAAGTTTCTCTACCCGAATGTATCTCGTCACCTGCCCAAGTGCCTTTGTGTGCGGCTGGCTGTGCCTTGTTTTAACAGAGTGTGCCTCTTGCTCAAGAACCCTGCGCTCAGGCTGCGGCGTATATGGGACGTGGGCCAAGTACGGCCCATCGAGCTGTCACACAGTGATGATGCTGGCAAGCGGGTCCCCAAATGTCCTTGCTTTAAAACACTTGCCGTGCTGATGAGCAGGTTCAAAATAGCTAACCGGGGCCTCCTTACGGCACCGCCTGCTTTAATCAAAGGCCTGCGGTCCTTTAGTGAACGTGCACAAAGCCCGCAACATGTTCTTATTAATTGGACTCCTGTTCACATTCAGCTTCCCACAAGCACATCTGGTAGATTGCAGTGGGTTTTGTGCACCTGGTCTTGAGACCGACCATTTCAATGGCCCTCCAAGCAAAGCCTGCATCTACAGACTTGCGGGCTGTTGTGTGCATGCGACTCTCAAAAGTATTCCCCCACCTTCCGTCTTGTGCACATATCCCATATAATTTCCTCATTCCTCAAAACTCCTTATCATTGTTTCTACTTCACAGAAGGAAACTCACAGTAGTGTGAAGAGAAGAGAACTTGGGAGTCATGGCTTGGGTGTCAGTAATTAACTAATGGGTCCAGAGTCCTGGCCCAGATGCAACTGTGTCTGCATTTAGCGTGTTTTTTAGTGAATTGGATGCTGTGTTTCCTCAAAGGTCGGTTTAAAATACACAGGCAAATGAGTTGGTATAATTTTCAAATGAATCACGATTTTGTTTAAAGGCAGAAAAAGCGGTAAAGGAAGCGAGAGAGCCTTCAGCTTGAGCCGCGTGTGTGACTCCAGCTTCTCTTCTCGTGTGCACGCATGCGTTTTCACCGTCACTGCCCGTGCTTCATGTTGTCTCCATTCCCAACCGTTAGCGCTGCTTCACGTAAACATTGCATCACGTGTCCATCTCCAGCGTTCACACTCTCCACATGCCAGTTACAGTAATCACTCAAAACGCCACGGTTATTTTTATACTTATGCTAATTGTAACATTAGCTTTCCTTTTTAGCGAGGGTTCTTGAGCAATGCTTTTATGAATGAGGAAGACCCAAAGTATTGTTTATCTTCATAATACATTAAAATCTTTTTTTTTTTTAAATTTAAGGCATATGAACATTAACAATGAAAATAGCCCAAGGCTCAAGACAGTGGTCAGGGTCTCTGTGCCATGCTGAACTCTCGAATGTTGCCTTTGTTTCCTTTATTTCTCTGTATAAAGTGGAGCCGCTGCCCCTGTCTGACCTGTCACACAACTGATCCTGCCTCACAGCCCACCAGCTGTGTCTACGTGCGTGCGTGCGTGCGTGCGTGCGTGCGTGCGTGCGTGCGTGCGTGCGTGTGTGTGTGTGTGTGTGTGTGTGTGTGTGTGTGTGTCTGCTTGGACTTGGGAGAGCCAGAGCCACACAGTGGCCGCGGTTTCCCTCCCAAGAGCCTTAGTCTAGTACTGGAGGAGCAGCGGCTGCCTGTCCCCCCGCGGTGCCTGTAGCGGGGTCCTGTTTCTCTGTGAGTGTCTCGTGTGCAGCGGTGCCCTCCCTTCCCGGAGCACGCCTGACTGACTGTTGTCTTGTGTCCAGGAGCTGGAGGAGAAGCACCGGGAGGCCCAGGTGTCAGCCCAGCACCTCGAAGTGCACTTGAAGCAGAAGGAACAGCACTATGAGGAGAAGATCAAAGTAAAGCCACCCTCTTGGTCTTGTCCCCAGCCTTCCCTAGCGTGCGCACGTGGCTTCCCGGCATCCTCGGGCCCTCGGGCTCCCTGCTTGCTAGAGCAAAGGGCGGTTTAGGGTAAACACTGTCCTTACTGCACGATGCGAGATGTTCAAGTCGGGAGCTTAAAATGTTCTTCATTCCATATTGTGATTCCATCTTTATTTATTCATTTTTAGCTCACGGTGATTCAGGGCATGATTATTTAGATTTGGCCATGTATTCACCATATTCTTTGCTTTTAATTTTCTTTCTGTGCCTCTGACTTCGTTCAGTACCTTTTCCTTTTGTTCAAAGTACATCCTTGAGAGCTTAATTTTGTGAAGATCTAATGTTCTGAAAGTGTGTTTGTTTTATCCTCATTTAAATTTTTTTTTTTTTAAGTTTGTGTGTGTGTGTATTTGAGTTTGGGTATGTGCTTGTGAGTGCAGTACCTGAGGAGGCCAGAAGAGGGCATCGGATTTTTCTGGAGCTGGAGTTACAGGTGGTTATGAGTCACCTGACGTGGGTGTTGGGAATCAAAGCCAGGTCCTCCACAAGAGCGGCCAGCACTCTTAACCGTTGGACCATCTCTTCAGCTCCTTAGTGTCATGTTCTAGAAATGGCATAGATTTCTGGTACAAAATAATGGCATTCATCATGACATTTTTTTACATGTCTAATCATCTGCTTTTTTCACATCTCTTCCATTTCCCTCCCTTGTGTCTTTGGCACCCTTGTTGGTTTCCTTCCGCCTCTCAAACAGTCTCCCTCCCACTTTCGTGTTATCTATTTTTTGAATGTGCATTTTATTTTTTATATTTTTTGGTTTTTCGAGACAGGGTCTCTCTGTGTAGCTTTGGCGCCTTTCCTGGAACTCACTCTGTAGCCCAGGCTGGCCTCGAACTCACCGAGATCCACCTGGCTCTGCCTCCCGAGTGCTGGGATTAAAGGCATGCGCCGCCACCGCCCGGCTTGAATGTGTATTTTAAATTAGTGTATTTGTTGTGTGTAACAGTGTCCATCCCCATTCTTCTTCTTTTTTTTTTTTAAGAAAAATACTTTTTATTATCTGAGAATTTGATACTTGCATATAATCGTGCAATGCATTGTTATCACTTTTGTCCATACTTTTTCCCCAACCACCCCCAAGTTCAGTTTGTGCTACTCATGTACACATGCCAGCCTCATTCTTAGGGGCACTGTGTTCTCCACTGGCTGCCACGACGCTCCTTGGCTGCCCAACCCCATAGCCATTTGGCTTTTATTTTGAAGTCATCTTCTGTCAATCTTGCTGTTACCTCCTTGAAAATGAACCTAAGCTTGTGTGTGTGTGTGTGTGTGTGTGTGTGTGTGTGTGTGTGTGTGTGTGTTTCCTTCTGACTTTAATTCTTCTCAAGTCTTGCTCTGAGTTGTTGGGATGTTGATTTCCTCTCATTTATCCCACTTGAAATTTGGAGTAGATTGGCACATTTGTACTCAATACCCAGGAAATCAGTGTTGAATATGTTTCAAGTATTCTTCTGCCATCCATCTTTTTGTCTTTGCTGCCGTTTTTGAGAACTTAAATAGACATGGGCTAGAGCTCCTGGGATCCACCCTCTCCCTTGTTTTCCGTTTTGGTCTCTCTGAGCTATACCCAAGGTAAGTTCTACAGCTGCTTTCCACTTTGCCAACCCTCTCATAACTGTGTCTAAACTGCCAGCAAACCAACCTGTTGGGGTTTTAATTTCAGGAGTATGTTTTATTTCTAGGCAAATGTTCTATTTGCTTAATTCCCAAGGTTACTCGATGATGGAAAATATTTCTGATTCTGTATGTTTACCTTCGGGTTTTTCTCTCTCGAACCAAATTAGGCATGGCTATCTGATGAGTAGTCTTTCGGAGGTTGGCTTTAGCGCCTCCCTTGTTCTCTCTCGTGATGTCTGTTTCCTTCCGTGTGTCTGTCAGGCTGCCCGTTTCAGTCTCCCCTCATGCTTGACGCTATCAACAAGCTTCAGTTCACTTGGTTCAGCAGATGCCTCCCGTTAGAAACAGCTCTGTCTTAGCTGTTCTTACTTGGTCTGCTTTTGCTTGGCTTTTGGTCTGAAATATTTTCATTCTCTTGTCAGCCCTGCCCCGTCCCCACCCCCCTGAGAACTCAGCCTCGGTCACACAACTTTGGTCATTATATCGTAGTTGACATCTTCTCTGCCCAAACATTGCAAGAGGCTGTTAGTGTTTGTGATGAACCTGTCCTGGGTTTGTTTGCATCGTCAGCATTAAGAGGTCCTCTCTTGGCAAGTCCAACACGTATGTCCTCACCCAGTGGCATCACCATCACCGCCCTGCCATATCTCTTACCTGTGGCAATTTTCAGTTACTTTTTATTAAAGGACTATAGAAAAGTGTCCAGATGTGGCCTCAAAGGCAGTGTAACCTCTTAAATTTATCGAGCTCAACTTTTAGTTTAGAATTTGTGGTGGTTTCCAAACTTTAATGTTACGACTGAGACTGTATACAGTAGTCTCCCAGCACGCCTGCACGGTGACAGTGACCACCGTGCGGAATCCACTGGGCGGTTTGAATGCTGCTGCTGAAGGGCCCGGCAAAGCCATGTCTGTCTCACATCTCTGTCCCCATCGACGTGATCCTCTTCCTGCCAGTTGAGCTGCGTCAAAGCCGAGATGCTTTCGTTCTGGGTGGAGGCTTGTCCCTCCTGGTCCGCATGCTGGTCGTGTGGGGACCCATCGCTGCCAAGAACTGTCATCCTGAGCAGCCATCTTCCCTTGCATTAGGCACCCTGGGGAGGGGGGCTTCCTTAGCCTGGGCATTGTGCGTGTTACACTGCATCCAGTCCTTTCTAGCTAGACAGAACTCTATTTTATAGAACCCAGGGAATGTTCAGGAAAAGCTCTGTTTTCTTCTGCCTTCTCTACTGGGATCCAGACAAACTGTTCCTTGTGAACTCTTCTGTATTGTGCTGCTGGTTGCTGGTTCCAGCTTCTGTAAGGGCCATTTTGGTCATAGCTCTGATCATACCCCGGATCCACTGTGTTCTTGCTCATAATTTTAGAATCTCCCTCAGACATCCAACAGAACTTTATTGTCCCACTGAGCGCTCTGCTCCCTCATGACCCTGCTCGCCACCTTCCGGTCTTCTCCACCAACTTTCATTCTATTTTTCTTCTTTCTTCATCAGTGAATTCTAGATTAAAGCCCTCTTTGATATTTGTCCTTTCCTTTATCGTGTGGACCCCTTCCCTGCTGACTGGCTGGCTCTCTTTTAGGGACGATGTCCCTAGAAGCCGCAGAGGGCCCCTCACAATAGACATTGTGGGAGAGGCATATTTCAGATCCCATCTGTGTCCCCAATTCTGGCAGCTTTATTCCCAGTCTCCTGTTGGAGGTTTGGATGGCAGTGGGCGTTACTCACAAAAGCAAAGTGCGTTCTCTGCGGTGAGGAGCAGAGGTTCTTGCTCGGTCAAAGGCTCGGGAGCTCAGTGTCGTCCTCTCTGTCCCTCGGGGTTCTGGCGACTAGGAGGGCTGAATGCCTTGCAGAACATTAGGTCAAGCTGGTGGTTGGTGACACCGTACTGTTTTATTTTCCTCTTCGGGGATAGGTGCCCACAGCAGCCTGAGCCCTGAGAACACAGGGTTTCTCCCTTCCTGAGAACAGCGTCTTTTTCCAGGGACTCCTGATCCCGGTTACATCAGAGGAAAAAGGCATCTTTGCCTTTCTCTTTTATGTTATTTCCCACCCACATACAGCGGGCAGCACCCTCTTGTTGTCCCTGGCTGTGGCAGAGCATCAGCCCCAGTCACCCAGACTCTCTGGCCCTTCAGCTCTTCTCTTTCCGAGATGCACGGCTTGGGAGTCTCCAGAATGCATTTCGTGCAAATTAGGAGCAAGGCATGTTCTGAAAGCCACTGGTATATTGGCTGAGAAAAACGCCCCCAGGTAATGTTCTCAGAGGCTAGGAGCTTCACTGTCTAGGCCTAGGTGCTGAGTGCTCTCTCTCTCTCTTCCCACTCATTCTGGGGTCAGCTTTGTTTTGGTCACTGCCCTTCGGTCTTTGGAGCTGCTGCCCGACTTTATGACAGGCTCCTCATTCCCACCCACCTGTGTTTTGGCATTTGGTGGCGATGCTCACTTCTTCCTGTCATCTTGGTGAATAAATAGGCTTCACCTTCTCTCTGCCCCAGAGTCTGGAGGCCTGGCGCCTCTGCTGACTCCTCCTCCCCCCCTTCCCCCCCAGTTTAGTTTCCCGGGATGTTTACATCTTATGTCTCCGTAGGTGTTGGACAATCAGATAAAGAAAGACCTGGCCGACAAGGAGAGCCTGGAGAACATGATGCAGAGACACGAAGAGGAGGCCCATGAGAAGGGCAAGATCCTCAGCGAGCAGAAAGCGGTAGGTAGCGAGACTCCAAGCCAAGTCGCTCCATCTCATCCGGTAACTTGTTCTCTCCACGGCATCGTCCGGGGTTTATGGGTACTAGGAAGCTCTGTCAGAAACTGCTTCCTGTCCCGAAAGAACAGTGGCCCATTTATGCTCCGTGATAACTGTCACTGCAGGGTGGTCCTTCAGATTGTCTCGGACAGCACCCAGTGGCCCTCAGTCTCCCACATCTCTCCCTTTTTTAAATTTGCTGATTTCTCTCCCATCAGACTTGCTGGGGCATGGGACTGGCCTGTGATGCATGTAAATCCATATTATCCCAGACGCCCATGGGGCCTTTCCACCCCGGAACCCCCCAAGAGAAGGACTGGGGTGTAGCTCAAGCTCATGCACTGGCGTTGTATGCGTAAGGACACGGGGTTTGATGACCTCCTCCCCTAATCTCGCCAAAGGAGGGTCCTGTCCAAGTTATATTTTTAACCTGACCCCACCCTCAACTAAGCTGAGAAAACGTTCCTGTAGAGAAATACGTTATAATATTTATGTAGCTGAGTGTTCAAGTTCGAAGCCCCTAAAGGCCCAGGTTGTATGTAAATGACACTGGAATGTGCAGAGACCTGCTTCCATGCAGGATGGCAGCTCCCAGATCGGCCTGCTGTGTGGGCTTTTTTTTGTTTTTGTTTTTGTTTTTGTTTTTTGTTTTTTCGAGACAGGGTTTCTCTGTGTAGTTTTGCGCCTGTCCTGGATCTCGCTCTGTAGACCAGGCTGGCCTCGAACTCACAGAGATCCACCTGCCTCTGCCTCCCGAGCGCTGGGATTAAAGGCGTGCGCCGCCACCACCGCCCCTCAACTGTGTGGTTTTGATACAAGCGTGGAGACCCTGGTTTCAGTTGGAAAAACAACTGAATACCATCCAAATTCATCCGTTCATCCATTGATGAACACCATCCGGCGAGCAGCGACCCCTGTGACCTTCAGGGCACAGCCCTGTGGAGTCCCTCTGGCCCGCCGGCCGGTGGGCGTTTGTAAGGGCGCTTTCAGTTTGGCTCCCAAGGCTCAGCTCCACCCCTCTCTGCCGTGATTGTCCGTGTGTGTGTGTGTGTGTGTGTCCGTGTGTGTCCGTGTCTGTGTGTGTGTGTGATCGTCCGTGTGTATGTGTGTGTGTCCGTCCGTGTGTCCGTGTGTCCGTGTGTCCGTGTGTGTGTGTGTGTGTGTGTGTGTGTGTGTGTGTGTGTGTGTGTGTGTGAGCGAGCGCTCTCGGGTCTCCTGTGTTTCAGATGATCAACGCTATGGATTCCAAGATCAGGTCCCTGGAGCAGAGGATTGTGGAACTGTCCGAGGCCAACAAGCTTGCGGCCAACAGCAGTCTCTTCACGCAGAGGAACATGTAAGCACGACCGCTGCGCTCGCCTCCGCTCCTCTTTGCTATGATGGAACCACCGCAGGTTCAGTCGCGTGTGCGCATCGGCTCAGCCTTCCTGAGCACACTTGCGTAGTTTTGCTCTCCTTTGAATGCCTCACTCCTGCGCGGCCTCTCTTTTGAGTCAGGCATTCTTTTGGTTTCTTTGAGACAGGGTTCCTCTGGGTAGCCCTGGCTGTCCTGGAACTCAACTCTGTAGCCCAGGCTGGCCTCGAACTCACAGAGATCCGCCTGCCTCTGCCTCCTGAGTGCTGGGATTAAAGTCGTGTGCCGCCGCCACCACCACTTGGCATGAGTCAGGTTTTCTTATGTACCTCAGATTCCTGCCAGACCACAGGGTACTTTCCTGTGGCTGTGAGGCTGGTTGGAGTTTGGTTCTGGAAAGCTGCTGTCCCTGTTCCCCACCCTGGCCTGCTGCTGTCAGTCAGTCACGGGAGGTGACCTTGTGTGCACCTAGTTCAGCCGTTTGTCCTGCTCTAGGGAGCTGTGCCTTGGGGGTCAGCAAGGGTCGGCCGAGTTCACAAGTGCTCCGATCACACAGTCTCCCTGCCTGAAATGACAATCTCCGGAAATGGTTTCCCTTGTCTCATCCCTTCAGAGATCTTTGGAAACATTCCCGTCTTACTATGAAGCAGTCGGGGAACCTGCTCTCTAGTCTCAGGTTCTCGGTTCCGATACTTGTCGCAGCTGACGGGAAGGCGAGGACGCACCACAGGGTTCTAGAAGGAGCAAAGTTCTTTTTTCTCAAATGCGTCGTCTTTCACAGAGTGTGCATTATGAGGCCTCTTTCTACTCTGTGTATAGACTCTAAAAGAAAAAAAGGAAAAGGTCTACCCAAGGATTGAAATGTTAGCATCTGTTGCTTAACCATCCTTAACCCAGTAGGTGAGGATCTCAGAGCACCCGTGACTAGAAGGGCTCCGGTTCCTCGTGCTATTCCCTTGCCTATGAGGCCGGATTAGGAAGGGCGGTGGCCTTGTAATGCCTACAGCCCACTTTCCGAAGACTCACCTTCCCACTCCATTTCTGCCCGCCGTGTCAAGGAGACATGTTTACCTCTGATGATTCTGTTTGGATTCCCCCCCTCTCCCACCCCTACCAGGAAGGCCCAGGAAGAGATGATTTCAGAACTCAGGCAGCAGAAGTTTTACCTGGAGACACAGGCCGGGAAACTGGAGGCCCAGAACCGAAAGCTAGAAGAGCAACTGGAGAAAATCAGCCATCAGGATCACAGCGACAAGAGCCGGCTGCTGGAACTGGAGACGAGGCTGAGGGAGGTGAGGTGAAGGGTGGTCCCTGGAGAGGTTTTGCTGCGGGAATCCAGTCCCTGAGCCAGCCGGCTCCCAAGCGTGAATCAGTGCACACTAGAGGCCTTGCACATGGTGACTAGGAATATAGAGTGGGCCGCATGGTTCCGGGTTTGAATTCACCTTTATTTGTTACTACTTTAGAAAACAGTTTTTTGTGTGTGTGTGTGTGTGTGTGTGTGTGTGTGTGTGTGTGTGTATGTGTGTGCACATGGATCTTTGCACACACCACAGCACGCCTGTGGCGGTCAGAGGACAACTTTGGGGAGTTTGGGTTTCTCCTTCTACCACGTGGGCTCTGGAGAGCAAACTCCGGTTGCTCAGGCTTGGCTACACACACTTTAGCCTGCTGTGCCCTCTTGCCAGCCCCCTAGTTTTCTGTTCATAGCTGATATGTCCGTGCTTCAAGACTCCTTATCTCTAAAGTGTCGGTGGTGATGTCTCTCTCTCCCTTTTAGGGCTCTGTGGGGGTCGTATAGATTGGTGCGCCTGTCCCACAGTGGCTGAGCAGTTCCCCCTTCAGCAGGATTTAGTGAGGGCCACGAGATGTACAGTACATGCATGGGCTGGCTACAGGCCTGTGACTGAGGCGGAGGTCTGTCTCATTCTGACAGGAGATTGAAAGACAACCAGGTTAAGGTTTGCCTGATGGAGGAAACTAGGAAGAAGCCATGCTTTTCAGAGGCGAATATAGCAAGTCTGGTTGGGACTAATGCTGAGTTTCGTTTAAGCCAGAGTGTTAGATGCAGGTATCGATTGTGTATTTATTAAACACCTACTGTGTGTCAGCTAGTAGCCAGGGTATACAGCGGTAATATCAGATGACTGTTCCTGACCTGGGGGGCGCATCTAGTGAGCTGGTCCCAAATAAGTGAGACTGGAAAGCTGTTCTTTAAAGTCAGACACCTGGGCCAGGAGCGAGGACAGTGTCTCATGCAGAGTAGGTGCTCAGATATTTACGGTGGGGTCTGTCGAAGAGCAGCTGGTCTGTCTCAAGGAAAAGACTGCTGAGCATTGGCGGACGGACCCGTGGAGAAGGAAGTCTCATGCAGACTCATGGCTACACGTGTCTGTTAAAACTGGGCTCCAAAGACAGACCCTAATCCCCTTTCCAGGGCTTGTCAAGGTGTGGGTGCATCAGTAGCATCATCCAGAGCTTTATAATGCACTCTTTGGCATTGCCTTCAGCTTTTTATTGCAAGTTCTTTGAGACAGTGACCACCCTGTCTCAGCCTCCTGAGTCAGCCGTAGATGTGAGCCACAAAGCCTGGTTTACTGTTTTTAAAAAAGGAACTGGAAAGGGGAATGGAGTTTGCAGATTTTTAGGTTTTTGTTTGTTTGTTTGTAGCAAGTACTCTGTATGATTGCATCTGGGAATCGGTCTCCCTTGAACTATCCAGGCTACACTTACATTTTTCCCAGTAGAGTCAGCCGTGAGGGTGTTGGTACAGACACCCAGACAGACAGGCGCCTTCAGGCTGTCTTTCCTCTTTCCTTTCCACATAGTCTGTCTTCTGGAGCCTGCAAGTGCAGTAGGTCATCTGGGAAACCAGTCTCCTCGGGGAAGCTTGCTGGTGTTTCTTTCTTGAAGAGCTCACTGCTTCCCCCCACCCCCAGGATGATAGGAGAAACTTAAAATGTTTCAAAAGAGGCCCAGAGCTCTCATTCTCCCTGGGAGGTTCGGACTTTAGCTCTAAATAGAATAAGGCCAGTTCATCTTCTCCTGACGACATGCTGGTGCGAGATTCAGGGCAGAGGCCTCCGCCCCAAGTCCGCTCCACCTTAAAGGGCCCCGCGCTTTTCTTTTTAGCCCCGGTATACAGGGGTGGCTCCTTCTCTGACACCTTCAGGACTTCTGGGCTGTGCTCTGAGTGTCCAGCATTTGGCTCCCGGACCTCTCCCTGACTCACTGCCACCCGTGTCTCATGGTTTTGCCAAAGGACATCTGGGGAATCTTCAGGCTCACTGGTGCAGTCCCAGCCTGCACTGACAGCTGGCATTTTAATGAGACAAACAGTAAGATGTGGTGTTTGCAAACATGAACTCCCACCATACTTCCTGGGTTCGAACGCCAGCCCTGCCATCTTTTTATTTTGTGTTTTCTAAAAGCTGTGTAACGTTTGCATAATTGCCTGATCTCTGAGTGCTACAGATTGCTTATCTGTGGAGTGGAGGTAACAGTAACACCTCCCTCATCAGGTTCTTGGGGAGCTGCTCTGAGCGAGGATGCCAGTACCTGGTGTCTCGGGAGCACTGTCTTCTGCAGTTACATCACCCTCGCTATGGTCACTTGAGGATCTTGGACTTGGCTTCGGCTCTCATCAACACATTAAGGACTGATAGCTCTAGACTGGCAGCCACAACCAGGCTGTTCTCTCGAGTGTCGGAGTCCTTGTTGCAGAGGACTTTAGACCTCTGCGCTTGGCCTCCCACGAGGGTGAAGTTCAGTGTGTTCGTACATTGGTCCTGACCCTCCCTCCCCCCACTGGCCCTCTGCCTCTTCCGGAAGCCACCGCTTTGGAAACACCACAGATACCCAGCTCTCCTCTCCCCTTTGTTCCCTGCCCCGTTCAAATTAGCCAACACGTCTTGTTGGTTAAATAGTTTGCCATTCTTCCTTCTCTTTGCTCTGGTGACCTGGGACTCGGTTGTCACCTTTCCTGGGGTGCCTCCTCTGCTGGCTGTGTCCCCATATCTCCCCGTGGGTACACTGAGTTCATCCTGTACCCTTGTCGTCAGTCCCCGTAGATGGCCGCTGATCACGGCAAGCATCTCCTGCTGGTTTGGCGTGGTCCTGGGATGACTTTGTCCATGCCCGTCAGCTCACCTGCTGCGCTCCTCTTCCTATCTTCCATTCCTCTCGGACGCCTCACTCTCCCTGTCTGTAAAAAAAAAAATCCCGGTCAAACTCAGCCAGGGCCTTGTGCATGCTGGGCTCAAGCAAAACCCTGTGTTAGGTCTCCCTTTCCCATCTGATTTGACTCCTGTAAATTGTTACTATTTTTTTTACCATTTGTTTTTCTTTTTGTTGATGTGTTTGTGTGCATGTGTGCCATGCATCTGCAGTGCCCGCAGAGGCCAGAAGAGGGCATCAGAGCTCCCAGAACTAAAGTCACTTGCTCTGTCTTTCCATCTAAGTCCATCTTCCTGACCCTGCTCTGCCCAGGGAGCTCATCTGGGCGCTCAGGGTCCCCGGAAGCTTGTTGCTCTTTGAAATCAGTCTGTGCCTGCCGAGGCCAGTGGAGGACGTCAGATCACACGGAGCAACTGACGTAACAGGTGCTTGTGAGCTGCCTGATGCGGCTTCTGGGGCCTGAGCTCAGTCCTCTGCAGAAGCAGCAAGTGCTCCTCCCTGCTCAGCCCTCTCCACTTCCAGCCCAACTCCTGTAAATTCTTAGCAGAATTTCAGAGATCCCATACCTCGGCTGTTTCTACCGCGTCCTTTCGTGTCCCAGCTATTACACGTGACTACAGAGTGAGGGTGGTTGACGTCATCTCTCTCCTCAACTCGAAGGTAGAGACTGTCTTGCCTCTCCATAGTCTCCTCCACACCGAAAGAGCTCCTTAAATTTTTCTAAAATGAATGCCTAAAACATTGAGTAGATGGATGGATGGATGGTTGGGCAGACAGGGAGAAGAGTGCTTACCTCAGGATAGGACATTCAGGCAGGGCATGTAATGGGGATAAATCAGCATGAGAATATTCAGGAGAATAGAATCCAGCCCCTTGTGGCATTTGGCATTCTAATTATAAGGGTATCTTTGTTATTAATAAGAGTTATTTATATCCACTTACCCTTAAATGTTTTTCTCACCTGGATGATTATTAGAGTTTTTATCCGAGACTCCCACCATCTTGTCTTTCTTTGGAAGCCTTCCTAAGCATCTGCGTTCCTGTGAATTAGGGGTGGTCACTGGGTCATGGCTGTAGGACTCCTCTCAGTGATCCCCAAACCCATGGCTGCATCTGAGTGTGAGTTAGGGGTGGTCACTGGGTCATGGCTCTAGGACTCCCCTCAGTGACAGATAAACCCATAGCTGCTCAAGTTCCCTTTGGAAGACAGGGAAGCATTTTCATATCACCCATACACATCTCACATAAAACACCACTGAGATGCAGTTACTCTCCAAGAAGCTATACTGGCCGGGCAGTGGTGGCACACGCCTTTAATCCCAGCACTCGGGAGGCAGAGGCAGGCGGATCTCTGTGAGTTCGAGGACAGCCTGGTCTACAGAGAGAGAGATCCAGAACAACACAGCTGCACAGAGAAACCCTATCTGGAAAAACAAACACTACATTGTCCTGTTCAGGGGAAGATGACAATTCTCTTCTATGTGTTATGTGTTCAGGCATGTTCAGTACAGACGCAATCTCTCTCTGAATATTTTCAGTCTATGGTTGAATGAATCCACGGAGGCGGAGTCTAAGGGAGAGCTCACTGCACATCTGGCTGTGTTTCTCAGTGCTGTTGCTCTGAGACGCACGTGGTCCCCTCTGACCAGGCTGAGCTGTTGGTCCAAGACCAGGTCTAAGCTTCCGGCTCTGCTGTGTCTTCTCAGTCTCTCTCCCCAGTCCACTGAGCGTGTATCTCCTCCTCAGGTCAGCCTGGAGCACGAGGAGCAGAAGCTGGAGCTGAAGCGCCAGCTCACGGAGCTGCAGCTGTCTCTGCAGGAGCGCGAGTCCCAGCTGACAGCCCTGCAGGCAGCCCGGGCGGCCCTGGAGAGCCAGCTCCGCCAGGCGAAGACGGAGCTGGAGGAGACGACGGCGGAAGCGGAGGAGGAGATCCAGGCACTCACGGTTAGTCTGCGAGCATCTCTGGCAGGTTCAGGAGGTCTCAGCCTGGATGAGAGTAGGCGCCAAGTGTCTTTGTTTACTCTTAGAGATGTCAGGAGAGGGAGAGAGAAAAACCGACTCAGGGGTGTGGACAGTGGGTGGAAAATAGCTCGTGTAGCTTTTGTTGACTAGCTCACCCAGTAAGATCCGCCTTCCTGAGCACTCTGGAAAATTCTTCCTCTTCTCTTTTTCAAGCCATCATTGTTACATGTGAAATTCATTTTCAGCTGGAGTCTGTGCACTTGAGTCTTCTACCTTGGTGTTTAATAATCATAAGAAATTAATCATTTCTGTCTTACAGTAGTCTTTATACCTTGTCCCTGGGAGTTGTTTTTGCTTTGGTTTGGTTTTGGTTTGGCTTTTGTTCCTGCTTGGTCTCATTTGTGTTGCTATTTCTTTTAAGCCATAGATTCTGCTTTGTGTCTTTATTTTATTTTCAGAGCAAGAGTCGTTTTAAGATGAAGGTTTGCTTTGTAGCCCAGGATGGCCTTGTACTTATAATCCTCCTGCCTCTGCTTCCTGATTGCTGGGGTCTCGGGTACACACTCCCATGCTTCATGTGCTCTTTCTTTCTTTCTTTCTTTCTTTCTTTCTTTCTTTCTTTCTTTCTTTCTTTCTTTCTTTCTTTCTTTCTTTCTTTCTTTCTTTCTTTTTTTAAGATTCCTTTTTATTTAGACTTAATGTGTGTCTGTGTGAATATATGCCACGTGAGTGCAGTGCCTGTAGAGGCCAAAAGAGGGCGCCAGAGTCCCTGGAGCTGAGGTCACAGGATGTTGTGAGCCACCTGGCGTGGGTGTTGGCAACCAAACTTGGGTCCTGGAAGAGCAGTACACACTCTTAACTTCTGAGCCATCTTTTCATCCCTATCCATGTCTTTTGTATGCCTCTGGTATGATCTGGGTGGGGAAGAGTCTCCTGGATGGGAGCTGTTACCCTTTCTCTAACAGCAACCTAACATCCCTGCCATTTCTGAGAGACATGTTTACCAAGCTGGAGAGAGTTCTCCCGAGGGTCAGTGTGGGAAGGCATCACTCCATTCTTTCTGAAAGACTTTGTTGGCCATTCTCACTACCACTGACCATTCCACAGGGACCCATCCAGGCTGACAGATGGATAGGCGGAACTCACGAGAGGCTTTCCTGTGGAATGCCAACTCATCAGCTTCCGGAGAGAGGAGCACCTGTTGGTTGACTGGGATGCCCTGGGTGGGGGATCCTGACATCTCCCCATGCAGGGCAGATTACTTAGAAGACCTCATTACTGAAGGCTGGAGAGATGGCTCCATGGTCAAGAGCACTGACATCTATTACATCAAACTAACCCTGAGTTTGGTTCCCGAACCTGTGTTGGGTACCTCTAGCTCTAGGGGATCTGATGCCCTCTTCTGGGCCTCCCCAGGCCCTTTATAGACTGTCTGTCTGTCTGTCTGTCTGTCTGTCTGTCTGTCTGTCTGTCTCACACACACACACACACACACACACACACACACACACACACACACACACACAGATAAAATCAATCTTAAAGAAAGCATGCCCCATTGCTTTTGGAAGGCTGCATGGTGGGCACAGACTCCGAATGGAATGAGCTTTAGTGGCTATATTAGTCAGCCCACACATTTCTCATAGTAACACACTGTTCCTGCCAAGCAGATGGGTGCAGTCACGCCTGCTGGTCAGGGTACCCTTTTCTGTGGGCAGGGCACAATGCAGCTGATTTGTTCAATGTTTTCTTTTTTGTTTGTTTGTTTTTGTTTTTTTTATAATGGGTGCCTTATCAATTCCAATCCCGCTTGGATGCTGTCCCTGTCTGCTTCAGCTAGTATCTCTGCATCTCTTAGAGGAGAATTACTTTTATAGGTTGTTTGCATTCATTGCTTATGACTTACCTTGTTTAATAAAGTGTGTTTGTGTGTGTCTGTCTGTCTGTCCATCTTTAAACTAGTTTTATTGTTACAAGCTGCCTCCTGCTGTTGAGTTTAGGGATACCATTATTTAAACAAGATTGAGAATGTGATCTTCCAGGGACAGGGTCCTCTGGAGACCAACCAGTGGTCGCCACAATGGTTTACATGATACCAGGGATACAGAATGACTCCTGTAAGGAAGGTGCTATGCCGCCTTGGTTTCTGGGACTTCTGCCAAGTCTGGATATTGATCGAGCCCCAAAGTTCTATCATCTCTACCAGAAAACTCATTATGATGCCACCTGCCCCTAACATTTAGTCTGGGGGAAAAAAAGTCATGCCATCTCTTTGTTTATATTCTGCTTTGAGAGTGGATTGAAAGTAGTTTGGCAAGATACAAAGCAGGAGAGCTGGACCCAGTAAGAATGAAAAGGCAACCGTGGGGTAGGCGCCTAGAAGACAAGATGGAGGGAGGGAGGGAGGGAGGGAGGAAATGACCTTGAAGGAGTGTATGCCAAGAAGATGTAAATTTTCACTCTAGTTGGGTGAATGGCAAGGAAGACAGACAGACTTTCTTAGCTGCTATTGGAAGAACCACTGTTAGTTAATGCATTTTGTCATCTGTTTTCTTGGATGCACTCTGAGAACATCCAAGCTCGGAAACAAAGCTCGAGACGTCAGCGCCTTAATCCATTGACAGAGCACTTGCTGTGTGCCTAAGGCTGTGTGGTTAGCCTTTTCTCCCAAGGATTTTAGCCTGTGATCCTCGGTTCATATTTCTCTGCAGGGCCCAAGGCTGACACATGTATTTCTTCTCTGCTCTGTGGGAATCGGGCGGGGGCGGGGTGGGGGGGACAGGCAGTGGTCATGTATCTTTCTGTGCCCGTGTGGACGGAGGAGGACATAAAACAGAGCGTGCGTCACTGCCGTTTATCTGTGGGAAATGAGTCCCTTAAATCCTGCCTTGCCGCTCCGGTTGGAATGTGCTGTGTCTACTGGCTTCTTAGAGCCCTGCACAGCAGCTAGTCACGACTTAATTTAGTCGGATGAGATCACTGCCTTCAACAATCCTTACAAAAAAACCAAAAGACAAAAGCCGTCCCTAGTTCTAGGAACTCGGGCTCTCTCTTGCACATGAAGGTCCATGGAAATATAGGACTTGCTCATACTGATGGTAGACGACGCGGGTCATCACGGCACAGCAGCCCACGAGAGGCTGAGCCCACGAGAGGCTGAGCCCACACAGGAGACCTTGGTCCAAGGAAGAAAGAAAAAGGCAGAAATGCCATGGGTTGGACAGATGCCATGCAGACCTGTCCTGGGGGAGCCTTCCACCTCATCCCTACATGGCTTCCATTCCCTGCTGAGGTCTTGAGCCTTTGCCTGTTTGGCTCTTTCTTGATTGTGTCTCGGACCTGGTTATGGACAGCGTGTGGCTGCCAAGTAAAGGACTTGGTTGGCTTGGTTCTGAAGAGCGTATTTTCTAAGAAAAGGAAAAACGGCCACAAATGCAATACTTCATTACTTTCTCATTGTTTAAGGCCCGCATTTAGATCCAACATGAGCATCAATCAAATTAAATCAGCCAGATCTAGAGCGATCTCGTAGGAGGTGTGTGAGCCTCACGGCGTGATGTTTTTTATCCACGAAAGGGAATGGTCAAATGGGCTATTATGGCTTAATTCAAAGAGGCGGGTCACCACCCAGGCTGGGAAGGGAGCAGTTGCCTGGTCCGGCCTCCACCCCTGGGCGAGATTGGATGGAACACTGTTCCATTAGAGTTCTCCGCTGAAGGATCATGGCAGGAGCAGCTGGGAGGCCTTTGTGTGCTCTCTTTGTTCTCCGCTTCTCACGCTACCCAGCCTGTTGATCGCCTTTCCGTTGAAATTGGCCACTAAGAGCTGAGGTTGGATCAAGCCAGACACCTGCAGCAGAGTCAGACTGTAACCCCGCGCTTTCACAGACAGCTCCTGACTAACAGAAGACAGTCTTCTGCCCGCTCGCAACCCAGAAGACAGTGCCACCCCTCCCTGCAGAACTGGGTCTGCAGACTTCGTAGTGCACAGCTGTGTTTTGGACGTCAGAGTTCCTCTGGCTAGCCTGGGAGAGAAGTGGCATGCACTTTGTATGCACCAGTAAGGCTTCATGGGTGGCGCTGTGGTCCCGACCCCATGTTCTTTTACTCATTTGGTCAAGAGACCGAGCTGAATACTAAGCAGCAGAAAGCTTCGGGCACTGATGAGAAGATCCTCCTCACTGCACAGTGCGATTACGGAAGCCAAAGTTGTCGCCTTTGATTTGTTGGAGTCATTAATCAGTGCGGGCTCTCATCCCTCCACGAGAACATCAAGCCTCGTATTTAATTAGGAAGCTGTTGGCATAATGGTCAAGATGTGAACTTGAGGCATGAAACCAGAAAGGCTAGAGGCCTGAGGGCTGTGGATCCCGGAAGGTGGCCGGCCACCGAGCACTGCCTTCCTGTCTTCCACCCCGCAGTCCATCCCTCTTGCCATTGGGGTTCAGTTACCTTTGCTCATAACTTTCCTTCCAATTAGTGAATGTATAAAGACTCCCAGAGACAACTAGAGTGTCCCTAGCCCTTGGGCCAGGCCTCTAGTCCTGAGGTTCCCAATGGGCCTGGGGATCCCTGCGAGTTCTTGAGGTTCGGCTGTTTTCATAATAATGTTGTCTGGGTGCCATAGTTCACTGTGTTATACTACAATCACTATGTTAACATCTTTACCTTCTGGGGTCCCTGATAATTTTTAGAGCATAAATACTTAATTAGCACCCACTGGTTTCATTGGCCTAATCCAAAGCTTGTCTCAGGTATATCACCTTAAATCCATGTTGTGTGGTTTCTTTCTCCAAGTTTAAAGGAAACTTAAATATCTTGTACTGTTTTCTTTTCAGTTTTTTAAAAGATTTATTATTATTATTATTATTAGTTTTTCAAGACAGGGTTTCTTTGTGTGGCCTTAGCTATCCTGGAACTCACTCTGTAGACCAGCCTGACCTCAAACTCACAGAGATCCGCCTGGCTCTGCCTCCCGAGTGCTAGAATTAAAGGCATGCGCCACCACCGCCCGGCTAGATTTATTGATTTTTATTTTATGTCTATGCGTCTTTTGTCTGCACGTCTGTCTGCGTTACGTGCATGCAGTGCTGGAGGAAGCCATAAGAGGGTATCAGATCCCCTGGAACTAGAGTGGTAGGTGGTTGTGAGCGGCCACGTTGGTGCTGGGAACCAAATCCCCTACAAGAACAAGGGCTCCTAAGTGCCGAGTCACGTCTCCAGCCCCTCTTACTGTTTCCTTTCTGGGGTCAGTGGGGTGGTCAGTAAAGCTGATGGCGGTGCTGACACACAGAACAGGGTCAGTTTTACATTCTGTATTCTTACCTCCCCATCATTGATAAAGCAGAGCCGTGATGTCGTCTACTCAGTACATTTGGCCTCAGTGAGGTTTGGTGTCTGATGGGTCCAGATGATCCAAAGCCCCCATAATGGTGATTTTTTTTTTTTTTTTAAATGGGAATGAATCATCCATGACTGAAACGTCAGATTCCAATGGGACAGTTGAATGAGTTTTTAATGGTGTAGACTTCCCGGAGTCTTTGCTGTTAATAAAGTGTAACAAGGTAGAAAGTGTAAAGGGCTTCGGCTCCCCTGTGTGGCCCAGGGAGCCTTAGCTCTGAAAGAACTCACTCCACACGCTCTGTTTCTTATTTGGGAGTTCATACCAAGTGGGGGCGGGAGGGGGGGGAGGTGTGGTGTATGGATGGATGTGTCTGCATGCGTACGAATGTCATGTGAAGCGGAGGCCAAAGGTCTGAATCAAGGGTGCTCTTCTAGTGCTCGCCACTTGATTTTATTTGAGACAGTGTTTCACTAAACCTGTCGCTTGCCGATTGGCTAGACTGACTGGCCAGTGAGTCCCTGCAATCCTCCTGTCTCTGCCCCCCAGCCCTAGGGTTACAGCTGTGCTTATGGGTGCTCAGCTTCTTAGGTGGGTGCCGGAGAACAAACTTAAGCCGTCTGCCCCGCTTCATTTTCATATTTTCTAGAGTGACCTTAGCCTGGTGAGGGCATATTTAAATAGATCGAATTGGCTCACAGACCAAAAAAATCTCTATTTTCTCTCCCTTTAAAAAGCAACAATAATAACAAAATAAACGACATAAACAACACCCACAAGTTTTGCTGCCCCTGATGTAGAGGTGATTAGTGTGAGAGACTGTTCTTCCTCGATAAAGCCTTCATGTTGTCCATGGTGATCATGGCGAGCATCGGAGAGGGGGGGGGGTCATGGGGCAGACTCTGCTTGGTCATTGGCTGCAAATGAGATCTCAATAGTAGTTAGTACAGATGGCTTTGTCCTGAAGCTGGGTAAATATTATTCTCGCCCCAGCAAATCAGCCTGTTGTTGATGCTGGGTATATTTAGTCAGCAACCCATCATGGTACGAAGTGCCCGAGATAATTCACGTATAAAGAAAAGTATAAAGAAAAGATTGGGTTGGGGTCACAGTTTCGATGGCCCTTGTCCGTGACTGATTGGCTCCTTGTGTTTGGCTCCTTGGCAGAGCAGCGTGTGGTGGTGGTGGTGGTGGTGGTGGTGGTGTGTGTATGTGGGGTGGGGGTGCACACTGAACATGTACTGCTCACCTCGTGACCAGAAAGCAAGGGTGGACAGGGAGAGTAAGGGACTGGACCCACAATCACTTTCAAGGTCATGACTTTCGGGACCTCCCACTAGGCCCTCAGCAACTCTCAGTAGTGGGTCTACATGGACAACATCTAGACACAGATTTCTAGTTGCCGTGGTCCTGCCTGAAGGATTTCTGTGTGGTGTGGGTCTGCTGGGGAGACGTCCCTTTCACCCTGTGTTCGTGGCAGGCCTTCCTCTCATCTTCCCTGGGGAGAGATACTTGTGCTGGCTACCTGAGAACGCTCTTCTGTTGTCCTCAGGCCCAGCCCTCCCACAGCACTGTCTGAGCATCCGACGACCTTGTTCACGTGTGGCTGTGCTGCTCAGGTTTTTTTTTTTTTTTTTTTTTTTTTTTTTTTTTTTTTTTTTTGTTAATTCAACACAAGTCAGGGTCATCCGGGAAGAGGGACCATCCCACGAGAAAATGTTTCCATTAGTTGGGCCTGTGGCATTACCGATGGATGCGGGAGGGCCCAGCCCACTGTGGGTGGTGCCATCCCCTTGGCAGGTGGTCCCTGGTTGTGCAAGAAAGCAGGCTGAGTGAGCCACGGGGGAGCAAGGCTGCTTCGGTTTCTGCCTCCAGCTTCCTATCCTGTCTGAGTTCCTGCCTTGACTTCTTTGGTGAAGGACGGCTTTGGTCGTGATGTTTTACCATAGCAATTGAACCCCCCCCCCCCAAGACAGTGTCTCTTCCTGGGGAGTCTAGTAGGGCAACTGCAGCCCAGAAAAAAAACATTCCACCCATGTCTGGCGCGGCGACCCAATGATTTTATTGTGGTTACTCATATGAACATGGACAGCAGATTATGGACAGCTATACCATCCAGTTCCCTTCTTTCGGCCATCATTTATTGTGTATTCTCAGGAAAGCCTTCCCCTTGCCAATGAAGGGGAATGTTGATACGTCCAGCCCTCTGAGGACCTATCATCATCCAACCTGGAAGATAGCAACCCGGCACTCAGCTTTTTGCTGTGTATAATGGTCTTTATTTGCCTGTTTTGATGTGTTTCTTGTTGCTGGTTTTAAGCAATTTGGTTGTGATGAACTTAAGAATAATTGTCTTCATGTTTCTTTCTTTTCTTTTTTGGGTGGGTTTTTTCGAGGCAGGGTTTCTCCGTGTAGTTTTGGTTCCTCTCCTGGATCTCGCTCTGTAGACCAGGCTGGCCTTGAACTCACAGAGATCCGCCTGGCCCTGCCTCCCGAGTGCTGGGATTAAAGGCGGGCGCCACAGCCGCCTGGTGTGTTCATGTTTCTTAGACTTAAGAGTTTGCCGCAGTTTTTGTATCTGTGGGTTCAAAGCTCTTAGCAGCTTTGGACATCTGTGGCCGTTGCTTCTTGCAGCATATTCTCCAGCTCACCCCAAACCCCTTCAGAGACTCCAGTTAACGCGTGCTCTGCTCCCAGCTGCCTCAGCTCTCTGCTCGCTTTCACAAGTCTTGAAAATTTTATTTCACTGTCATCGCTGGGTTTTATTTTGTATTTTATTTCTATTGCCATGCCTCCGGGTGTACTAGTCTCTATCAACGTGTCTCTAACCTATTATAAACGTCTTGGAAAACAGACACATTAGAGAGAGCCTCATAGTTCTAAGGTTTTTAAGTTGCCTTATAGACTTTGATGGAGAACAAGTTTTGTTTTGTTTTGTATAGGAAAATGACTCCTTTTGCCTCTGCCCGAGACTGGATGGTTTGTTGACTCTAATCCACAGTCTCTGGGGTCTCACGTCCCCCGGGGAGCCCCGCCTCCTCTTCCCCTCAGACCCCGTCTGTTGTCCTTTGAAAGCTTTGCTGATTTCTGCTGCCATCCTGCTCTAAGTCACCATCGTTTGTTTCTTGACTGGCAACCCTGCCCTCCTCAGGGGCTTCCCTGCTCCATGGTCCCTTGGTCCCATTTTGATCTGATTCCCACGACATCCCAACACTATTAAGACAACTGTGAGACCATGTTCTTCTTCCTGTCCTTGGTTTCCAGTTCTTTGGACTTTGAATGAACCCCAGATGCCTTTCTGAGCTATTTTTTTTTCCCCTTTCTCTTGCTTTGATTTTTTTTCTAAAACTGACCACGACTCAGAAGAAAAATCTAGTTTTCCTTACAGTCCAGTGCAAGAGAGAATATACAGTCACCTTTGGAGGTTGGTTTTTCAGGACTTCTCACCGATACCTCAATTAGCAGGTGTTCAAGTCCCTTCCATGGAATGGCCTGGACCTTGGGCATGTCCTCTTCTGTGCTGTGAACCATTTCTAGAGCGCTTGGAATACTAATACAGTACAGATGCTGTGAAGATAGGAGACTGTGTTTTCTCAAGAATAATGAAAGCCCATGTTATATTCAGTACCAGCGCTCTCCCCCCGACCCTGTCCTGGCTGGGGCTTCTCTGCTGTGATAAAACACAGTGACCAAAATCATCAACTGGAGAGGGAAAAGGCTTCTTTCATCCTGCAGCTTGGAGTCCACCATCCCTGGAAGTCAGGGCGGGAACTCAAAGCAGTAACTGAAGCTGAGACCGCGGAGGAACGCTGCTCACTGGCTTGCTCGGCCATGGCTTGCCCTCCATGGCTTGCTCGGCCTGGTTTCTGCCTGCCCAGGTATGGCACCACCCCCAGTGAGCTGGGCTCACCAGCATCATCAAGACAGACTCGCCTGTAGGCAAATCTTACGGGGGCATTTTCTCAATTGAGGCTCCCCTCTTCCCAAATGACTCCAGTTTGTATCAAGTTGACATAAAACGAGCCAGCACGTTCCCCAGAATATTTTCTGTTCATGGCTGGTGGAATGCATGGATGCAGACCCCCCCCCCCACACACACACACAGGGGGTCGCTACCTATGTTTCATGAATTCTAAGGTAACTCAAGTCAGGATGTGTCTTAGAGTCATATGTACACACAGACACGCCAGGGGTTAGTGGGCCCCACTTTTTCTAAATGTCACATAAAGTTGAGACAGCCGATGCCTGTTAAACTGGGTGGATTATGGGTCTAAATCAAAGCTTTTGAAGTCAGTGCTTGCCTTTACCACCCAAGGCACACTGTCTCCTGTCAAGCCCTTCCTGTTTAATGGAATGCAACCAACAGACAGACCGAATCCTTCCTTGACAAGCTGGCTCCTGGGTCAGAGTCTGAAGAACCCGGTTCTGCCCATTTGGCACTTTTTAGTCCATCACCCATGTCAAGGTCTTTCTTGCCTCGGGGTCTTTGTTGCTGTCTTCCCACACCAGAATGAAGATGTAGGTTATGTGTGCGCATATCAGATCTTAGCGCTGATAGGAATTGTGTCGGTCAGCTTCCCGTTACTATGACACAATACCCAGGTTATGCATCCTGAGGAAAAAGTGACTGCTCTTCATGGTACCTGAGATTCTAAGCTCGTGATCCTTTGGCTGTGCTACAGTTTAGTGTTATCAAGATGGGGCATATGGTGGAGGGAGGGAGAGAGAGAGGGAGAGAGAGAGAGAGAGAGAGAGAGAGAGAGAATATGCGTTAGTTGAGGGTTCCGATATCTTCTTCGAGAACCTCCCATGGCCTCACTTCTAGCTAGGCCATATGCCTTGATGGCTTTACCACCTCCCATTAGTGCCGCAGGCTGACTACAAGTCTTTTACACAGGGCCTCTGGAGGGCCTTTAAGATTGAAACTATAGCAGAAATTCTGCTGTTTTAGGATAGCTTTGTCTCAGAGAAAGTTGGGGTGTTTACTCCCAGGTCAGTGTGAGCTGTTGTTGTTTTTTTTTTTGGGGGGGGGCGCTTTTCGAGACAGGGTTTCTCTGTGTAGTTTTGGTGCCTGTCCTGGACTCACTCTGTAGACCAGCCTGGCCTCGAACTCACAGAGATCCACCTGGCTCTGCCTCCCGAGTGCTGGGATTAAAGGTGTGAGCCACCATTGCCCGGCCAGTATGAAGTTTTGTGCATGTTTACTTCCAGGTCAGTGTGAGGTTGTGTGACTCTTAACTTCCAGGTCAGTGTCAAGTTTTATGAATCTCAGCAGCTTTAATTTTTAAAAAGTCTCTGCTTTTCCTAACAATGTCTCTTTCTCATGCATGTCTGTGTCTCTGTCTGTCTGTCTGTCTGTCTACTAGGCTAGAAAGGGGGTCAGTTGGAGGGAAGAGGGAAAGTTGCTCATATTTTCAGAATTTGGGGTTTGGTTTAGGGCCAATGAAGAGGAGTATGGACATCGTCCTTTATTACCTCCCCTTCCCCAGCTCTCCCCTGGTGCTAGTGTGAATATGAAAATGTCTGTCCAGTGTTTGTGATGTGGTCTGAGGAGCTGAACTCACTTAACACAGAACTGTCTGTCCCTGTTACTGATTGCTGATGCTGGGGATGAGGTGATTGATTAGCTCTCCGCAAGGCGGCTGCTGGGGCTGCTGCAGCTGCTGCAGCCGGTCACCTGGCTTCTCAAGCAAAGTGCTGGTCTCTGGATTCGACCCCAAGCACGTAGCATTGCATCCTACCTTCTGAAAAATTCATAATGCGCTTCTTACCTTTTAGGCACATAGAGATGAAATCCAGCGCAAATTTGATGCTCTTCGCAACAGCTGCACTGTGAGTATAAACAAGCCAGAGATGAGCAGACGGGAGCAGAGGGCAGAGGGGAGTCTCTCTCTGGTGTCATTTATTGGTGACTGAGTTTCCGAACACTCTTGCAGCTTGCAGACCAGAGTGCTTTGTCTCGTTTTAGTTTTTCAGGGGGCTACTGGTTTTAAGGATGTTGAAACTATTCTTTAGGTTTGGGAGGGGAAGGTAGTTGGGATGGTTAAACCAGCCCAACAATTCTCACTGTAGCTGGGTGTGGGAGCACACACCTGTACAGGTAGCTGAGGCAGGAGGCTGGTGAGACCAGGGTGAGGCCGGGCTACAGATGAGAACTTAACCTCGAAACAGAAAGCGAAAAACATTTTCTTTTCACCCTCACTATGAAACTGTAAATAGACTTAATAGCTTCCATGATGCTCTCCAGGTAGCCCATCCCCTTCCCTACGTGGGCAAGAAACTATCCAAATGCCAGGGACTGCTTCCCCACATGGCTTCTCCAGCCTGTGGCCTCTACCGAGAAGAAGGGCCAATTCAGCTGTGGACCAAGAAAGTGAATCTTCCTAATGGGGAAAAGTCTTTCCTTTAATATGCAAATTCACCATCTAAGACCCTTGTGGGTGACATCACTTCTGTGAGCATCCCATCAGCAGGCGAGCGTCACTCACGGGTTACATAATCTAGTCAAGTCAGTGAAGAAGCAAGAGTCTATTTTGATCAAAATGAAGGACAGAAATAGGCCCCCGTTAGGAAATAGGACGCCGTCCTGATTGGTGCTTCCGTGTCTTTAGTCTTTTTGTGGATTTTTCACTTTCTCGGTCCTCTGTGGTCCTGTCTCTGCTTGTACTATATACGCCTGTGAATTTCCAGAAACACCCCCTCCCACATGTGTGTACATCTGTCCTTTATCTTCACAAGGACCTCGTCACCAGCTCTAATGGGGCGCTCGGTCTTGGGTGCACTGTCAGAGTTTGGCATCTTAGCCACCTGAGCAGCCACATGTAGATGCAGCCGCAGGACATCCCAGCCCTAGACGGCTCCCACGGTCCACCTGTGAGAACCCTTGGTCCCACAGGGTTCCCGTCATTCTGGCTCCAGAGCTGGGTTTTGTCTGACCTTGAACTTGATGTGAGTGGGACTGGAGAGAGGGCTGAGACTCCCTCCTCTCGCTTTGTGCTGTCTGTGGGGGTCTTTCATGTGGACCTGGCGACAGTTTGCTCTTTTTTTGTTTTCCGTGGTATTTTCAGTGTGTGACTAGAACCTCAGTTAGGTCCATTCAGCTGATGGGCTTTGGATCCTTTCCATGAGGAATAATTCCTTCCATACTTTAAAATTGCAAGTTTGACCATAAGGGAACCTGCCGGTATGTGGAATTAATTTGATTTCTGGTTTAACTTATGTCATGTTTATACTTTCTAAATTTGATTTCTGTGAGACAATGATTTCTAATATTTGTCTCCTTTACCACTGGTATTTGGTGGCAAGGCCTCGGGGCCCCTTTCTGAATTGACGGGGAGGGGGGTAGGCATCCAAACAGAGGGTCCTCCACTCCACGTATCAGCTGGAACAGCTGGGAGACACAGTGGTCCAACCCATGGGCTCTGGAGTCAGGCAGACAGGGTTCGTATTATAAAGTGGCCTCTAGAAGCTTCCATTTCCTCGTTGTAAAATGGGGCTAGCCTGTGTAGCCTCGCTTCCAGCATGACATCGATATTTCTGGTTCACAGTTAACGACAGTGGTTTGGGTGCTGGATGAGGGAAAATGGGAAGCTGCCCGGTTCTGACAAGTATTTGAGTTTCAGAATCAGCAAGACCTCGGGAACAGGGGCCCGTTGGCATTGGAGACAACCTCACCTCCGCAGTCATTAAATGAGATGAGGTGTACAACATGGGTGCATGGGCTTGACCTTTGGAAAGGACCAAGTGATGGTGGCTTCTCCGGTTACCTCAGGCTCCTAGCATTATCTTTGGTTTGGAAAACTGGCCTTTCTATTTTAAAAACCCTGGGAACTACTGCTTCAAGGCATTTAGCCACAGTAGTGGGTATCCATGACACAGTCAAGTTCAAGGCCATTTTAAAGAGGCTGTGGGAGCTTGTCCTGGGTATCCCTTCCCTTTGGATGCTGTCCAAGATGGCCTCTGCCAGGAAGTGTCACCTCTGTTACTGGTAAGAGCTCTATACTAACTCAGGAGTGCCCGGTTAGCGATCTCGCAAAGCTCGGAGGGCAGGAGACTTCCAGGCTCAGACCATTTCTGTGTTTTGAAGGGATTTTAAAAAAAGGATTCGATTCAATCTGGCACCCAAACCCCTCCCTAAGTCTGTTTTAGAGGGGAGCTGGTGGGCAAGCATATGACACAGCTTTAATTATGAATCAATCTGTCAGCTATAAGATTAAAAATAAATAATATTCAAATAGCTGCCTTCGGGAAAGTAGGCATTAAAATAGGATCAGTCCTGAGCCTTCTACTGATGCTCATTGTTTGCCTGGTCCCTCCCACCCTAAAAAACGCCATTGGCCCTCTTTCTTGGTTAGGTGTGATGGGTCAATGTGCAGTTCTGTGGTGGTGAGGTTCACGGGTAACTCCAAATAGAGAGCTTGGGGGTATGTGTGGTATATATATATATATATATATATATATATATATATATATATATATATATATATATATATATATATATTTTCCTGACATTGAGAGTAGACAGTTTGATATTCTTACTTGCTCTTAGAACCATAACAAGATCTGTTGTCTGCAAAACAGCCTGCAAGAAAACCTGGCTGGCCCCATGTGGGGAAGCTACCCCCTGCCCTGTCTTTTTTTTTTTTTTTTTAACTTGTGAAGATAGAATTAGGCTTTCCATTAATTTTTTTTTAACCCTCTGTTCTTGGGGCCTAAAAGTTAAGGAACTCTCATAACTGAGTCTGTCAGTAAACAGACCATCTGCCCTCAGCGTGGAAAGAATTTACTCATGGTTACAAAGATGACCTGGTTGAAAAGCAAGGACACCAGGCATATTGGCACACACCCGTAATCCCAGCCCAGAGGAGGTTGAAGCAGGAGGATGGTGAGTTTGAGGCCAGTCTGGGTTATATATGTCTCAGAAACAAGAGTAAGAGAAGGCCTAAGTGGTCTGTGCATCCTTGTCACCCGTTTCCAAGGACAGCATCACGGAGGGGTAAGAGACGAGGCTTGCGTTTCAGGCTGCGGTCAAGGTTTGACCTCTTCACCTGCTAGCTGCGTGCCCTCGGCGAAGTCACTTAGCCTCCTGGTTGCCCCAATTTTCCCATCTATTAAAATGGAACTAAAACAACCCTTCCCAGAACAGTTGGAGGGATTGCTCGTTATACTTCAGCCCAGTGACAGCGTCTCATGTCAGCTCCGTATCTATAACCTCCAAGCAGGCAGAGACGGGTCTCACACCTCACCTCAGCTGCTTGAAAGGGGCAGAAGCCAGAGTGTTCTGACTTAGGCAGGAGGGACAGTCCAAAGAGCGGGGACGCCCAGTGCACAAAGATGCACGCATGCACACGTGACCCTCTTCTAGTCAAATGAGGAAAATGGCAGATATAGAACCAACCATCAGATGCTGGGAGTAGAAGCCAAGACAGGTCCCTCACAGACCGGATGATACCGGAATGGAGGGACCCTTCCCTCTTGAAGAGACCTACCTCAAGACAGGGAAGAGCCCGGGCTCTGCCACCTCATTAGTTTTTCGCGGGTCTCTTCTTTAGCTCTTTATAATCTTATTTGGGGCAAAAGAGAAGAGATGACAGGAATGGGTTCATAATAAACTGTATTTTTTTTTCTTGTGAATCAAAGAAAGGAAGTAGGTGCCTAAAAGCTTAAATATAACCCTGAATGGCAAGGAAATTATATATTCTCTGTGAATAGATTTTTCTACAGTTGGTCTGTTCCCCAAGAGGCTTTCAGAATGAAACACCATTTTGGTCATTAATTTATATCCCGTATCTCTCTCATGCTGCAGGACTCGAGTAGCTACAAGACAATTTAAAAATAAAAGATTGAGAGTAAATATCGTATATATTTCCTTGTCACAGATGGAGAAACCCACCCAAGTTCAAACTCATTTGAGTTCCATAATCTTCCAGGCTTGCTTGTTCGTCCCCTTCTACTCGTTTTCTCCGGGGAAGGGACAGAAAGAAACGAAACCGTTAGCCAGGCGGTGGTGGCTCACACCTCTGCTCCCAGAGCTCGGAGGCAGAGTCAGGCTTTGAGGCCAGCCTGTTGTACAGAGTTCCAGAACAGCCAGGGCCACACAGAGAAACTCTGTCTGAGACAGAAGAGAGGAGGAGAGGTAGAGAAGGAGGAGGAGGAGCAGGAGGAGGAGAGGAAGAAAGAAAAAAGGAAGAGGGAAATGGTTAAATAGAGACACTTACAGTTTAGGGGAAGGACCTCAAATGGTGGGGTTACTTCATGTAGGATGAAGGCAGGTTGAATGCATGGAGTTGCTGATCTCAACTTAGCCATGGCACCGGAAGGGAGACCTAGGGACCACGTGAGGCAAAACTGTCTGTGGGGAGTGGTACAGCGCACGGATCCGTTTCCGGGTTTCTAAGGAAGCTTGTCCAAGGGCCCGGCCAGACTCTTCTTCATTGCCTACTCATAGCTCACAGTGCGCCTCTAACCAGCTCACAGGGATCAACGTGGATTTCCACGGTCCAAACAGGTCACCGGACCACTTCTACCCTGAGAGGCTAGCTGCCCACTAAAATGGGCTTTCTGGGGTACATCAAAGAAACATCCTTAGTTTACATTCTTTAATTCTGTGTGCCTACGGAGACTTTTTATAGTTTTAAATTGATCAAGAGAGTTGAAATAAAGTATTAGGCGTGATAGCAAAGCTAACAGATCACGAACTATGTCTGTTGTGGGTGTGGAAACCCGAAACAGTTAATAACTGTAGGTTTAAAGACATTTCCTTTTAATTTACTTCTTTTGTTACATAAAATTTAATTTATGGCTCATATGTCGTATCCTAACTATTAGGAGAAAATTACCCTTAACTTCTAAAGTATTTTATATAAATGTTCTCTACAAGCACTGAAGGTAAGCCTCGACAAAGAGAACAGACAAGCTGAACTGAAATTGAAGTCATTCTGCCGTTGAACAGGGAAATAATTTAGTAAAACCAGATTAAATCTCTCTCAATAAAACGACAATTTCATATACTTGGAGACCTCACTGTGTAGCAGAATCCATTAAAGCCGCATCGTGATGCAGTCGGTATTGTATCCTCAGAATTATCCAAGCTCCCCTTAAGATTTCTTCCCCGTCTTTGTTACACAGAATTAAATTCACTGCCTGTGATTTTATTCAAATGACCCTGAGTATCTTTCCTTGTGATTCGTCCCCGATAAAACGTGATTTGGCTTTCTCAGACTGTGGCTGTCTGCGGTGGCGGTGCCCTGTAAGGTGGTGTCAAGGTCAAGTTCAGTTTAATTAGACAATTGCCATACCAGACAGTCCTCTGTCGTGACCCACGTTCCCCTCCTTGCGTAACTCTTCCTGCTATTAACGGGATCTCGTTTGAACTTGCCCTGTCTGTTTAGCACTCGGTTGATTGGCTCTTGGCATGTTTTCCAGATGTACCACAAGTTAGAGAGAGAGGCGACGCCTCCCCCCCACCCCCAATATGCGTGCTGGCGGGGGAGCTTGGGTTGGACCTCAAGTCAGACAGCTGCATGTTGGGTCCCGTTGTCATGCCACGGGACACTGTCCCACTGCAGCTTTCAACACCGCTAGTTCCAGAAGCATTTCCTTGCTGACAGCGACCCCTTTTTTGATCTATAACACCCCCCCTCCTCACCCCCACCCCCACAGGTCATCACTGACCTGGAGGAGCAGCTGAACCAGCTGACCGAGGACAACGCCGAACTCAACAACCAAAACTTCTACTTGTCCAAACAACTTGACGAGGCTTCTGGCGCCAACGATGAGATCGTGCAGCTGCGGAGCGAGGTGGACCACCTCCGCCGTGAGATCACGGAGAGGGAGATGCAGCTCACCAGCCAGAAGCAAGTAAGACGAGAGGCCGGGCCCCGCCCGGGGTCCCCGGAGGACCCTCAGAAGGGTCTGGTGTGTTCTCTCTGGGGCTTCCATGGCCAAGCTGGCTCCTGCAAACAGGCTCCTTGTCGGTCCTGGCTTATAGCCAAGGATTATGGTTTTTAAAATGGCTTTTAAAAGGGGGTCCTGGGGCCAGAGGTGAATCAGAAGTTAAGAGCGCTTACTGCTTTTCCAGAGTATGGGAGTTCAGTTCCCAGCACTCACATGGTGGCTCACAACAGCCTGTAACCTCCAATTCCAGGGGAGCCAATATCATCTCCCAGCCTCCATAGGCACCTGCACACATGTGACTGACTCACACACACACACACACACACACACACACACACACACACACACACAAACACATATAAATAAAAATAACAATAGGAAATCTTTAAAAGTGGATATGAGTGGTTTTTAAAGACAGGGTCTCACTGTGTAACCATACATACCTAGCCAGAACTTACTAGCACAGTCTAGACTGACAGTGAACCCTTGACCTTCTCCTGAGTGCTGGGATTATAGGTGTGTGTCGTGTGTTCGCACGCACGCACGCACGCACGCACGCACGCACGCACGCACGCACGCTGCTTACCCTGTGACTGGCTTTGGGTTGTACCTCTCAGATGGTAGTACTGATAGATGACGTTTGGTCTGTTGTCGTCTGGTCCCCTTTGGGCTGTGGGATAGAGAAACAACCTGCCTGTCTGTGAGTCCGTGGTTAGGATCTGTCCCCGAGTCCGCGGTTAGGAGACTTGTGCTTTCCTGAAGCCGTTTGACCAGAGCCACCTCCGGGGACCCCCATCTGATACAAGCAAGGCACAACTCAGTGCTGCTGACTTGCAGACGATGGAGGCCCTGAAGACCACGTGCACCATGCTGGAGGAGCAGGTCATGGATCTGGAGGCCCTGAACGACGAGCTGCTGGAAAAGGAGCGGCAGTGGGAGGCCTGGAGGAGCGTCCTCGGGGACGAGAAGTCCCAGTTCGAGTGTCGCGTTCGAGAGCTGCAGAGGATGCTGGACACCGAGAAGCAGAGCAGGTGGGGACTCCCCCTTTGTAGAAAAAGCCGGCGCCAGGTGATCGCACCTGAAATATATCCCCCCCCTCCCCCGAGAGCCGCCAACAAGGCGACCAACTGTCCCCGTGTCCTGGGACTGAGCCGTCTCCCCGGATGCAGGACTCTCAGAGTGATGACCAGCAGAGGCGAGCCAGGGAGGGGTGGACATCCTGGCTGTAAATCTGGCCAATGTCACCTGGATCCTGTGGTAGTGGCTGGTGTGTGCTTTTGTCTAGGCAGAGGCCCAGAAATCAAGGCAAATAAAAATATCAGAACTTTTCTGTAGAGACAGCCTTACCAAGATTCTGATCCCAACCCTGTCACCGGGTAGTGAGGTCCCCACCGTTTGAATCCTGGTCGTGAGGACTCTCTCATTTCTCTGCTCTAGAGTTCCACTATCAGCCTTGGTGTGTGTGTGTGTGTGTGTGTGTGTGTGTGTGTGTGTGTGTGTGTGTGTGTGTGTGTGTGTGTGCTTTGTATTATAGGACAGCCCGCATCTTGCCTGGCTTCTTTTCACTAGATGCCAGCAACAACTTACTTCTCAAGCTGTGACAGCTAAAAACAATCCCAGAAGTCACCCAGTGTCCCCTGGGGTGAGCATGGAATTGCACCCACTCCCTTCTCCTGTCTCTCCCCTCATCCCCTGTCTTTCTTTTAAACAGTCGTTTATTCTCTATACTCCTGCCCGGACTTCAGTTCCCTCCCTGCTGGGTCCATCACAGTTCAGGGAGTACTGGTCTCACGGAACATGCCACCCACCTGAAGAGTTTTAATGCTCAGTTTGTAACCCGTGGCAGCACACCACCATGTCCCATAAAGATGACCAGCAATTGCCGTGAAATCCCAGGGCCCTGTTTCACTTTTTCCCATGGGCCAGCATTAGCCAGTGACTTCACGTCTCTTCCTGCATGGTGTCTATCCTTCAGAACTCTGCCGATGTCACCTCCCCGAGGGTCTCTCCATCCCATAAGCACAGTGATCTAATCAGATGGCATCAGTCAATTTTGTGTCCTCCACGATGATTTGGTGGCCATAGAATATATAACAAAATATGCTGGCTGCATGGTCCTTAGAATATATAATAAAATATGTTGGCTGCATGGTCCTTAGAATAGATAATAAAATGTGCTGGCTGAGTGGCCTGATTCCTATTTGAGTTGAAATAGAAAAGATGGCAGGCAGAAGATGAGAACTCTGACACTGCAAGAGAATCTGGGAGCAACGGTTGCTTTGGGCATGTTAGTGTGTTTGATGTGAAGGACAGCGGTCTTCAAAGCCTGTCCTGTCCCTCCCTCCTGCTCCTCAGGGATGACCCCCTCCCCCCACCCCCCCGGAAGTGCTGGCCACTCTCCCACAGAGACCTTCCAGCCCACACTCAGCTCAGCTTCTGTCTGAGCTGTCCCTTCAGTCTGTCAGGGAGTGGACAGAGAGACAGCCACACCTGGAGAGTGTGTGGACCGAATCATTCCAAGTCTGCCTCCGGGGCAGCTGTGAAAGGTCCTGGGCTGCTTTTCTATGCTTGTCTGGTATTACGCAGCCAAACAAAATATACTTTTTGATCTTTGTCCTCATCCTCGAAAAGCCAAGAGTCACCTACCTGGCTGTGTGTTTCGATGTCTGTTACCTCGAGTAGAGAGTGCCGCCTGCTTGGAGAGAAGTGGGTTTGTGCTTTGGGTGAGAACAAGGAGGCCTGACTTCTGAGAGATGAGCTAGGGCAGCCTGCACGTGGGTTTATCCACGACGGCTAAGACGTTGCACACACAAGCCAAAGGTGCAAGGTGAGAACACATAGGCCTTAGATGTGGGGAAAGAAGTGCTTTTTCCTCCCTTTTACATTTGAATTTTTGTCGTCTTTAGTGGTTACATTCATCAGGTTCACGTTTCAACTTTTTATGAGCTCTCAAAACACTTGGGGGAGACTTGTCACTCAGATTCCAATGGGGTCTCCCTCCCACGGTCAACCTTGGTGGCGGTACGGGCGGGGGCCGTTCC
Organism: Peromyscus maniculatus bairdii; assembly: GCF_049852395.1. NCBI lineage: Eukaryota > Metazoa > Chordata > Mammalia > Rodentia > Cricetidae > Peromyscus > Peromyscus maniculatus. The sequence continues at coordinate 7,411,295 of NC_134874.1, forward strand.
GCACTCACTGCCCTGCAGGGAAGCTGTGCTACTCTGGACACATCCCCCGTTCAGTCCGGTTGCATTTGAGAATAGCTTTTTCCTCTCCAGCCTGAGCCTTCCCACAGTCAGTCCCCACAGGAACTTTTATTACTTCAGGGCAGTTTTAACCCAAGTCTGAAATGGGTCAGATTTCTGCTCCGTAAGCTGTCAGGAAGGAAGAGAACATTTAAGGTAGAGTCCACGGTTGGGCATCTGTCCAGCCTGCAGCCTGTTTAGAAGTGGACCAGCCTCCTCCCTCCAGGTCTGTGGTGTGGGGCTCCTGAAAGCAGGCCTGTGCTTCTCTGGCAGGGCGAGAGCCGATCAGCGGATCACCGAGTCCCGCCAGGTGGTGGAGTTGGCCGTGAAGGAACACAAGGCCGAGATTCTCGCTCTGCAGCAAGCTCTCAAAGAACAGAAACTGAAAGCGGAGAGCCTGTCGGACAAGGTTAGTGCCCATCCCTTCTGCCTTGTCGGAAAATGTCTTTGTTTCCCCCTTTAAAGGCAGGGTTAACACAAATTCAGACACAGCCCGAGGTAAACTTATTTGTAAGCATTCCATTGCTCTCTCCCAAAATGTCAGATAAGATTCACTAAGGGGCATTATTGGTTGGCATTGGCATAGCTGGGTGTGGTGGGTATTGAGTTATCCTGATTGGATGGTGACTTTTTTATTCATTTATTTTCTTTGGTTTTTTGAGACGGGGTTTCTCCGTGCAGTTTAGGTACCTGTCCTGGATCTCGTTCAGTAGACCAGGCTGGCCTGGAACTCACAGAGATCCGCCTGGCTCTGCCTCCTGAGTGCTGGGATTAAAGGTGTGCGCCACCACCACCCGGCTTGGATGGTGACTTTTTAACAACTACCTATCTGGGCCCCAAAAGTCCAACACTGGGACCACAACACTTTATAAGCCTCATGTTGTTCATTTTTTCAGAAGAGCACAGCAGTGACTTGTGCTTTTTGGTGTGATTGCAGGCACACGTATTTTTTTTTCCCTTCCCGTCCTCTGTTGCTATAACCAAGTACTTGGGATGAGGTAATTTTTAAAGAATGTATCTGGCTAACAGTTGTAGGGGCTGGAAAGTCCAAGATGGTGGTACCTGCATCTGTTGAGGTCCCTCTTGCTCTGTGGTATCGATGGCGGATACTGCGTGGTGAGGCAGAACACTCACGCCAGCTTAAACATCTCTGTAGGGAACCACTAATGCCTCCGTGGGCCTCACCCTTGGAGCCTCATGTAATACTAATACCTCCCGAAGGCCCCACTTCCAGGCGTCATCCACCTGTGAGCTAGATTTAGCTTCTAATACAAGAACCTTGGGGGCCATTGAGACCACAGTAGGGCCTAATGCACACGGCCCTCGGCGTACGCCACGCCCCGTGGTCCACAGCACATGTACGGTGATAACGCAGTGTTTGGCGCTTCTGTCTAACAGACTTGAAAAAATGTAGACAAGGCGCTTGGTAGCCAAAGGAGATGTCAGAGAAACGCTAGTTCCTTCTTCACGCCTGTGCACGTAAAATGGCGATCGGGATTACGCAGGTTAAATAACACTTATTCATGTTCATAAAAGTCGTTCCTGGGGGCCATTGTGGAAAATAACAACCACAGGAAAAGGAAAAGGGAAAACTGGTAACAGTTTCCTTGTTATCGTGGTGGGTTTATTTGCAATCTTGTGTTTGCTTATTCTTATTCCCGCAGACATGTGCGCACACACATTTTTTTTTTTTTTTTTATAATTTTAGGCTTTTACTATTTATATACTTTTACATCTTTTAAAAAAAATCATGTAACTGGCCGGGCGGTGGTGGCGCACGCCTTTAATCCCAGCACTCGGGAGGCAGAGCCAGGCGGATCTCTGTGAGTTCGAGGCCAGCCTGGGCTACCAAGTGAGCTCCAGGAAAGGCGCAAAGCTACGCAGAGAAACCCTGTCTCGAAAAACCAAAAAAAAAAAAAAAAAAAAAAAAAAAAATCATGTAACTGGAGGCTTCTTCTGACTTATTAGATATTTTTTTAAACATGTAATTCTGAAAAAATAAAATTGCACGCAGGCATCTAATTTGAGCCTTGCCTTTGTACAGGAAATTTGGGCTTCTTCCAATTTTTTTTTTCCCCCACATGAATAACACTGTGATGAACATAAATCTCTGTGGACATCTGTGATTATTTTCTTGCCGGAAATTCATAGAAATGGAACCACTGGTCTCAAGGTTATAACTCTGCACTCAAGGACAGCTCTGACTCAGAGTCTGGCTGGTCAAGATTGTTAGTACACTTGCTACGTGGAGAGAAACGGACCTCTGGGTTTAACGTGAACGCCGCTTTTCCGTTCTAGTTGGCTATTTTTGCAGTATTTAGTAGTCACCTTCTGTGTGCCTAGCTATCCCGATACCGTTTTATCTTACCTGCTTTTGAGGCAGTTTTCTCTCTCATCATCAAGGCAGTGGTCCTTGGTGGGTGTGCCTGGCGGTAGCCGACGTGGCGACTCCCGATAGCCGCCATCGCTGCCTTTTGGGCCTAGGTGGAGGATCCTCGGGGATGCTGGGCCATCTTGTCATCCCAGTAGTTATAGTCCTTATGTAAGGCCTCAGAATACGATCACTTCATGAAATTCAGGCAAAGCATGCCAGGTGAACTGAGCAGCCACGCCCTTAAAACCTGATGACCCACAGAGGGGGTTCCGGCCTCACCTTTGTCAGGTGGACTTGTCGGGGTATTTTTGTTGTTGTTGTTGTTGTTTTGTTTTTTGTTTTTGTTTGTGTTTTTTTTCCCCAAATGAAAACTGTGACTTTTAGACCTTAGTTATCCTTTACCTGCCAAGGTTTGGGGACATCTCAAAAAGTCCGCAGCCCCTTGACATTCCCAAATGTGGCCTTGTGGCCAATTTTTCCACATGCCCAGCTCAACGACCTGGAGAAGAAGCACGCCATGCTTGAGATGAACGCCCGGAGCTTACAGCAGAAACTAGAGACAGAGCGGGAGCTCAAGCAGAGGCTTCTGGAGGAGGTGAGTGTGAGCCACGAGGAAGGGAAAGCCAGGGTGTGTGTGTGTGTGTGTGTGCACGCACAAGAGTGTGTGAGAGTGTGCATGTGTGTTGCATACATGCGCATGTGTGGGGTCGTGTGCCTGTGTACTTCACATGCAGAGGCCAGAGGAGCATGCTGGTGACTTTGTCTATTCCTCTCCGCTTCATTGCCTCTCTCTGAAATGGAAGCTCCATATGTTGACTAGACCAGTGAGCTCAAGAGATCTGGCCGTCTCTGCCTGTGGGTTATAGGCATCCACAGCCATGCCCAGCTTTTCAGGTGGGTGGTAGGAATTCCAACTCAGGTCCTCATTCTTGCATTAAGAAGTGTTTTCACTCACTGAACCATCGCCTGAGCCCCAGGTAGGATTTTGAAAGAGGAAAGTAGTTATGTTCAGGAGATTGGATCCAAATTAGACATACAGATTTTGAAACTAGCATTTTTGAAGTGGAGTCCTAAAGGGACCACATAACACTTCCTCTTGCTTAACACAGTAAAAGAGTTTGTCTTGAAGGCCAGAGCATCTGTTTGTTATTCGTGCCTTCCTTCCTATATGGCACTCACTGGAGACTGCTGTTCATCGGAGTTAGTGTATGCCCGATAGAGGCTTAGTGAGCACATGGCTGGGTGGAGATTGTCTTTAAGAGCTGGAAGTTGAAGCTTATTAAGTTTCATGTTGATAGAACACCGATGCAAATTACCTTCCTCCCCACGGCAAGGGTGTGATCAGATTCTGAGTACCGAATTTCAGGAGGACTTTTGAACATGCACTTAATTCAATTAAAAAATTCTCCTGATTCTGAGACACAGAATGTCAAGCTCCAGCTGATCTCCTAAATGCATCTCTTCTGTGATTCCCTGTCTTGTCGTCTCAGAACTCTGAAAATTGCTATTTAAATTGGTGGTGACTTCCCACCTCCCAACCAAAGTCTCATCCATGGCCTCACCAGCGATTCTTCTTGCACACTGGACTTGACCTAGCAGGGCAAATGCACGCCTGTTGACACCTGGGGGAAAGCCGGAGGAGGGCACTGTCTGACCCCTAGTGAGCTCGGCAGCTCGGTTAGCTGGAATCCCACGATAACCACGTAGTCTGAGCTCCGGGGAAGGCGGGGTGCTCTGCTGATGGCTGTGACGTGGGCGTGCCCTCCCGTTCGTTCAGGGGGAGCAGTGAAAACATGGCGGGTTTGACGAGGGCTTGCAGTGAGGCGTCCTATAAAATCGCACTTTAAGAACCGCAGCTGGGCGTTTGGAGATGGGTGGTGGTGCCGGTTGTACGACAATACAAATGTCCACGTTCGTGTCCAACACGGGGGCTGGGGAGGTGGCTCAGTTGGTAGTGACGCTGCACGAGCGTAAGGGTCTGAGTTGGGACTCACAGCGGGGTGCAGTGGCTTATCCATCACCCAGTGCTGGGGAGGCAGAGCCCAGAGTGTCCCAGTGCTCAATGGCTGGCCAGCTTAGCCGAAACAGTCCAGAGCTAAAGTGGGGCTGGTGAGATGGCTCAGCCAGTGAAAAGGTGCTTGTTACCAACCCTGATGACGTGTGTTCGATCCCTGGTCATGGTGGAAGGAGAGAACCTACTCCCCACCTAAATGGTCTAGTATGTAAGAAACCAACAGTTGGATCCTTAGCATCATATATAAAAAGAAAAAAGTGAAGTGGTTAAAAATTTTTTTTTTTTGTCTGCTTGGTTTTTTTGTTTTGTTTTTCAAGACAGAGTTTCTCTGTGTAGCCCTGGGTGTTCTGGAAATTGCTCTGTACACCAGGCTGGCCTCGAACTCACAGAGATCCACTTGCCTGCGCCTCCCAAGTGCTGGGATTAAAGGCGTGTGCCGCTGCTGCCCCCCCCCCCCAGCTGAAGTGATTAATTTCATGTAGTGTGTTTTTTTCACCAAAAACTAAAAGTAAAATTTATATATACAAACACATATGAATGAAATTCTTCAGATATAATGAAATTCACTGTATAGGTTGACTGTTCCTTACTAAAATATTTAAAGTTAGAAGGATTTTGGATTTTGGATCTTTGAAGTATTGGCGTGTATATATAATGAAGTCTCTTGGGGATAGGACCTAGATATAAACATAAGTTCCCTCACTCATATACGCCACATACACATAGACTAGCAGAAATGATAGTGTGGTACTGGAGCTGGAATCTAGGGCCCGATGCATGCTGGGCAAGCATCATAGCCCTGAGCTCTATCTGCGCTCTTTGTCCAGTATTTTTAACAGGCCCACGTTTTTAACTGCGACCCATCACATGAGATCAGTTGTGGCATTTTCCACTCAAGAATTTTTGGGTTTGGGAGCATTTCCAATCTGGGGTTTTGATGTTGGGAATGCTTGACCTGTAATAGAACCCATCAATCTACCAGGTGGTCTTTTCTCCGGGATGAATAGGCAATGTTCCTACATTAGGCACATGCTGGAAACAGAAACAGGACAGAAATAATCGAGGCTCCCGAGTGTCCTATTTTCCATCTGCGAAGGGCAAGCTGGCCCTGACAGCTCCGTGCTTGGTCCAAGGTTACATGGTGAGTCAGTGGCGAAGCCAGGAATAGCATGCTGGAAGCCTGACTCAGCCCCACCTTCTTCTCACTTGTGACTTAGGAGAACATTTCCAGTTTCCCAGTCTGCATCTCATGGATAGATAGATGTTTGATCAGACATCTGGGCAACATTGATTTGAGATGGAATTCACACACCATCGAAAACCATCATAAGGCAAAAAAGAATTACCGTTACTGTCCAAAAACCTGGTTGGGATCCTGGGTTATGGCCTATGCTTCATACGCCTGGCCCCAACCAAGGGATCGTCTCCATCGGGAAAGAGACTTTGACAAGAGACAGATGTAGTCTCAGATTTAGGAGTTTTTCATGTCATCCAGCCCCAAATTCCTCTCATGACTAACTTCCCCTGACAGGTTTTACAAGGGCTCTTTGTCCCACTTCAGTCCCTTGGGAGTCATGCCCGAGATGAATGTCCATTTGCTCATCGGTTAAGATTCATGACCTACACAGGTGGAAGGGCCCTTCCCCGGCACTTCTCACAGGCAGGCCTTGTAGAACCTCTACCAGCATATTGCAGTGAATGTGGACACCACATCCTATTTTCTAGCAACTCTAATTCCTAGACAGTCCTTTCTTATAAAAAAGAGAAAAGTGTATAACTGTCAAGTACTTTAAAGCTAGTGTGATGTCAGGATTAATGTTATCAGTCAAGTTTACTTTTATGTATGTGTATGTGTGCCTGCGGGAGCCAGAGAGGGCATTGGATCCCTGAAACGAGAGTTACAGGGTGTGTTGGCCAGACATGGGTGCTGGGAACAGAACTTGAGTCCTCTGGATGAACAGCAAGAACTCTTTTTGTTTTGTTTTGTTTTTTTTTGAGACAGGATTCATCAAGAACTCTTAACCACCGAGCTGTCTTTCCAGCCCCAAATTATTTGATTAATAAAGTAACTAGAGGCTGGGGGATGTAGCTTTACTGATTGAGTGATTGGTTGCCTATTGTGTGCAAGGGCCCGGGTTCAATCCCCAACAGTCTAAAAGAAAAAATAAAAGCCTACCCACACAAAACAAAAACAAGTCAAAAAACAAAACCTATCCACACGCTTGGGAACAAATGTCCCTCACTGACACAGTTATCCTGTGCCAGGTGTCTTCCTCAGTACTGTACATGAATGTGTTTGTGCCGTCCTTGCGGGAACCCTACAGGACACCCGTGTGCTGTCAGCGTGTCTCTGTGTGGTTTGTACGCAGGGGAGCATTTCCATCTCTCCCTTGGGCTCAGCAAACCCTGACGGTTACTTGGCTCTTGGAGTAATCAAGCCACTGACACTCAATTAACCTACGAAATCATATCTGTTTGCCCACAAAGTCTGTTCTTAAACATCTTTGTGCCCCGTATTTATTCAGCTGGCGTTTTAAAAATGCCACCCTGCCCAGCTTTTCCTTCCTGTTCACCACGATTGCTCGCGCTCCAGTTCTGTCTTTAGTTGCCTTGCGTCACCCCCTCAGCTTCTTGTCGCTCTCATAATATTGTTGGACAGGTCTAAGCACATCCCCAAGTCCACCTCCCAGGGGAACTCTGGCCCACAAACACAGCTCCCTCTGTATCTCTCTGGGCAGCAGGTAGATGCCTTGAATAACGTTCCATAGAGTCCACACATCAGTTTCATTACAGTAAATAAACAGCCGATTTCTTGGAGAGCCACTGGAGAAATACTTTTGGTCCAGCTGTCACCACGTAGACCACTGTGCCCGTGACATGTTTCCCTGGTTCCTGCTTGCTAATTAATGTTGTCCCCAAACAGAGGAAGAAACGAAGGAAGGAAAGCCCTTGGATTTTAAGGCCCCGGAACGGCCCTTCAAGCAGCATCTCAACTGCTTACATCTTTGTTTTGTTGTTGTTGTTGTTGGACTCTGGTTTATCTTAGAAATTCCAAGCGACGCACTTCAGCCGTTACTTTTCTCTTTGTTGTGGTAAAATACATGACAGAAGCAGCTGGCAGGAGGAAGTATTTATTGTAGCTCACGGCTTCAGAACCACCCGTCTCTATGGGGGGAGGGTTTGGAGGATGCGCGCCAAGGCAGCCAGGCAGTGTAGAGCAGGAGAAAGAGGGGAGTTGATATGGTCCCCAATGATGGACGTCTTCCAAGGAGGCCACACCTCCTAGCAGTCAACATCTCCAAGTAGTACCATACTGTGTCATACTGTGAATCCATCAAGGGGCTCGTTAGGCCCGAGACCTAAGATCTAAGTGCCCTGGGCATTCATCAGAGACACTCAGATACGCTTCATGAATCTCCTCTCCATCAAGCTGGCCATTAAGTTTAGCCGACTTGCATAACAAATGTGGCCGGGTTGGGAGAAAAGGCCGATGGGAAAGTGTGAAGAGCGCTGAACTGGAAGGAGAGAAGAAGGAAGGACAAACAGAGACTGCCAACATCAAGCACTTACTGTATGATAGGCACTGTGTTCAGCTGGTCACTCAGGGAGGCAGGGTCTTACACCCCTTCGGAAGGAGCCAAGGCTGGGCAAGGCAATACGAGGAGGATTTAAACCAGGATCTAGACAAGTGCAGGGTCCAGATTCGATGCCTCTTGCAGTTGTTGCCACAGAAATGTGAAGTAAACACAAGCAGAAAGGTGTGAACTATGAGGGCAAGAGCCGTCCAGTCTGAGGCCCTTGTGGCTCCCGTTCAGCTGGGGCTGAGGACTGGGGCGTCTGCCCAGAACTGTTGGAAAGCTCCCAGGATCTTCTTCATTTTGCTTTCTTAGCTTGCTTTCCCTCCTTCTGCAGAGTCTAGACCATCAGGAAGAGGGTCTGTGGGACATCTTGACTGGTTGAATGACTGCCGGAGGTTAGATGAAACCAAGCATCATCTCTCCGGATGGAGCGCATTTTAGGAAGGGGCCGCTCGACTTAACACTGTAAAGATTAGAGAGCTTTTTCAACACAAACGATCTCCAATATATGAACCTTAATTTTTCCCCCCCTTGGGTTTTACCAGTTCCTATTGCATAGCTAGGTTCTTCTTTGTCCCTACACTGCAGAAATGTGTCCTCTAGTTGTGGCTATTTATGTACTCGAGTGCAATCCTGAAGTCAGGCTGATGTGATTGGCTTTGTGCACACACTGTCCAGTGGCTTTCCTGGTCACTCATTGAGGTCCCAGACACCCCCCGAGCGGGACAAATGGAGCTGATTGTCACTGCTTCCCTGTCAACCCTGGATTTTGCTCTGAGGTACCAAAATGGTTTCCTTGGTAGCACAGAGCAGGCAGACCTGGACTTCCGGTTACCTTGCAATGTGAGATTACAGGCATGTGGCCTGCAGAAGGTCCTAGAAACTTCTTTTTTAGCTCTGCCCTCCTGACTTGAAAGAGAAAACAACCAGTGATTCTGGAAGGAGGTGCTTTGACAAGGGAACATCCCATGTCACACCAGAAATTAGCTGGGGAACGGGAACCACCGTGGGAAGGAGGTGGTCCTCGGCGCGGTGTCAAGCCTCTTATCAGCCCCTCTGCCCCACCCACCAGCAAGCCAAGCTGCAGCAGCAGATGGACCTGCAGAAGAACCACATCTTCCGCCTGACGCAAGGGCTGCAGGAGGCGCTGGACCGGGCAGATCTGCTGAAGACTGAAAGGAGCGACCTGGAGTATCAGCTGGAAAACATTCAGGTGAGGGCCAGCAGGGGGCGCTGCGGACAGCGGCTGCCTCCTCCTCCTCCTCCTCCTCCACCTTCCTTCCTCCCTCCCCTCCTCTCCCTCCCCTTCATTCCCCTCCCTCTTCTCCCTTTCCTTCCCTCTTTCTCTCTCCTCCTTGACCCCTTCTCCCTCCTCCTCCCCCTCCTCTCCCCCACCCCTGTGTGGTTGTTAGCGTCTTTTGTTTGTATGCTGCGTGTGTTTCTCCAACATTCAATTATGAAAAATTTCAAGCATTCTTTGAAATCGAAAGATCTCTTCATTAGTATCCGCAATCTGAATCCCATAATTAACCATTTGTATTTTTAGTCTTCATATACTTGCTGGTTGTTTGTTTATTTGGGAAATATGCCATGGGTTGTGGGGGAGGTCAGAGAACAGCCCGTGGAAGTCAGTTGTCTCCTCCTTCCAGGTGGGTCCTGGGATCCATCTCAGATAACAGGTTGGTGGCAGGGCTTCTTTACCCACTGAGCCGTCTTGCTGGCCCCATGTTCTCACTGAGCCTCCCCCTCCTTACCGTAAAATCGGGATTGAAGAGTTACCCACCAAATTCCAACGTCCACTTCCGCCCAGCTCTGAGGTCATCTTCGTTTCCATGAATTTCAGGTCCTCTATTCCCACGAGAAGGTGAAGATGGAAGGCACTATCTCTCAACAAACCAAACTCATTGATTTTTTGCAAGCCAAAATGGACCAACCGGCTAAAAAGAAAAAGGTGAGTTAGAGCGCTGTTCAGCAGGAGCAAGACAGTCTTGCTCCATCACCCACGACTGTGTGGACACCACTGTGACAACTAATCGTACGAACAGAAGAAAAGCGTACAATTCTGTCTGTTCTGGGTTGGGCTCTGGGTCCGAATGTAAGCCGAGTAGCCTTTATCAAAGGGAGCTATGGATCAGGACTAGCAGGCCGCTCTGCTCGGGGTAGGATGCTTTCTTTGGCTCCTGCAGAGACGCTCGGATGGAGCAAGTCATCTGCCGAGAAAAGGGCTTATGCGTAGGTGGAATATTAGGGTTCGAAGGTCGTGTGTCTAGGACACTCATGTGGGTAAGGCCATGTGCAATTGGCTTCTGGGAGTTTAGCAGGTCACGTATCTGGGACTCTGGGGCAGGTCTCCAGGGTGATCTAGTCCAGTGCTTCTGCTTAGCTTTATTCTTTGAACTTTTTCAAGACGGAATTTTGCTCCGTAGCTCAGGCTGGACTTAGACTCACAATCGTTTTGCCTTCTGAGTGCTGGGATTTCGGGTGTGCCCTCCCAAGCCTGCCTAGCCCCCGGCTGCTAAATGACTAGCGGGGATACAGGAGGTTGAAACGACCTGGTTAAAACCCGACAGCCTTGCCTTCACCGGCCCTACACTCTCTGCTTTAAATTGTAACGAACAAAGAAACCGGCTGTGACATACGATGCCCTAGGTCCCAGTCCCAGTCTGGGGTCCCGGGGCAGTTAGCTATGGCCAGAGTATGTGAAGATTCCTGTGTGACGATTGCTTTGTGTAAATGAGTCCTGTCCATGCCTTCCCCAACGGCTAAAGAACTTATCCGAGGTTGGCCAAGTGTTCCCGAGTCCCAGAAATGTCTCTAAGGGGCTTGGCAGTTTCCTCCCAAGGGTCTTAGCACACTGTAGTGGCCATGGCAGCAGTTTTAAAGGGCAGGGCTTGACTGGAATAGCCAGAAGAAGGGGGTGAAGGACCGATGCCCTTGATTGGCGTCCGTCTTCCATGTCACCTTTACTGCTGAGGGGTGAGTGCGGTGTTCCGAGGCTGCCTCTTTTGAAGTGCTGGCCACGGGAGGGTTTTCTTGCATACCATGTTATCATATTTGCTATGCTCATGATATTTAATCTTTTTTTTTTTTAATTTTAGCAGCGACTCTTGTCTGGTCGTGTCATTGATGTAGTTAGGGTGTTTGCCTTTGGTTTTCTTTTAGTTCTTTTTTTTTTTTAAATGTCAGATGCGTAATTCCTTTTTTTTTTCTTCTCTTTTGTGTACAGTAAATGTTTCTGTTGGTATTTTTCTTTTTTAGTGAGCCCCTCATTTTGATATCATTTTATCATTCATTTTCAAATTTTGCTTTCTTTTAAAAAAAAAAAAATACAAAAAAACCCCCCACCCCTTCCCCGTGTCTTGTCACCGCGCACCATGAGACAAGTTCAAAGGCAAGAGCGACCTCTGAACCATAGCCATCTCTCCCAGCTCCATCCTCCATCCAACCTGATTGCGTTTTTTTGAGGGGCAAAGACTCTCGGGAAGTGACGCTCCTGTCTTGGGAATGCTAAAGGAAGAGGTGGTAGCCGTTGAAGCATCTTTAACCCTCTCGGCGAAAACTTCCGCACCCCGCTCTTTTTTTTTCCTCCCCCCCAGCGGACTGGAACGGGCTGAGGCTCAGCCTCCCCTCCCTCCCCCTCCCCCCACATGTCCTTTTCCCCCAAACACACTTACAGTGAGTATGTGCCTGGCCTCGGTGGCTTGCTCCTCCTGAGTCAGCTGTCCTTTAGCTCGGGTCCAGTGCCAGTTTCTAGGAGTTAGGAGATATCTCTGTTTCCATTGCTAGGGTTTATTTAGTCGACGGAAAGAGGACCCTGCTTTGCCCACACAGGTTCCTCTCCAGTACAATGAACTGAAGCTGGCCCTGGAGAAGGAGAAGGCGCGCTGTGCAGAGCTGGAGGAAGCCCTTCAGAAGACCCGCATCGAGCTCCGGTCTGCCCGGGAGGAAGGTAGGAGCTCTTGGGGAAGCCTTCAAAGCTACGGACCGGGCCGAAGACCTTTTCCCCCCCATGAGACTGGCCAAGGCTAGTTCAGCCTCTGTTTGCGGCCCGTGCGTTGCCGTTCCAGATGTGTCCCAAGTCTGAATTTTCCAGCCTCCTGGGTGTTGCTGAGTTAGCACAACCCCTGCCCTTTTGGCCTCTGGTCCTTGAAAGACAGCCATGGGCAAGCCTCTCGGTCTGGTCCTCTGAAAGGCTTTGTGGTGTCTCTGCAGCTGCCCACCGCAAAGCCACGGACCACCCACACCCGTCCACGCCAGCCACTGCGAGGCAGCAGATTGCCATGTCCGCCATCGTGCGCTCGCCCGAGCACCAGCCCAGTGCCATGAGCCTGCTCGCTCCTCCGTCCAGCCGCAGGAAGGAGTCCTCGACCCCAGAGGGTATGCTCATGTTGAAGTCGGTTTTCCGCTGTTGTAACAAAACGTCTGAAACAGGGTAGTTTATAAAGAAAGGAAGTCTTATTTGGCTGAGAAATCCCAGAGTATGGTGCCAGCATCTTCTCCAAGGGGATCTCACTGCATCTCAGCATGGCAGAGGGAACCATGTGGCCAGACAGACCTAACCCAGGAGCCCCAGTGCAGACATGGAAGTCTGTCCTCAGGACTCCAGTGTGACACTGCTAAAAGTCTCCTTCCCTGTCTGTTACCCAGAGTCAACCATTGCATTTTCCAGAGTAGCTACTGTTATCTATATAACATAATGTCCCGTGATATGAATATATTTCAAGAACACAAGTAAGTCAGCATAGTGGCACACACCTTTAATCCCAGCTCCCAGGAGGCAGAGGCAGAGGCAGGTAGATTTCCGTGAGTTTCAGACCAGCCAGGGCTACGACAGTGAACATGGGAAAATTAACCTGTGTTTCTTAGGTCCACTTTAAAAAAAAAAAATCTTACTAACACTGTCCCGGCCACTGCAGTCTGCCTCTGTTCATTTTGTACGTTAGTGCATTAGAGCCGCCCTCTGGCAGAGAACTGCACAGTCCCCGTGGTGTGGGTAGATGAGTCCCCTCCTACGGGAGACCTGCCCTTACTGCCACATGCACCTTACAGGACACCCTGTACCTCCAGGAGTGGCTGGGGGTGGGGTGGGGGGTGACTTCTTAGGAAATGAATCAGTGGGTGAAAGGTCATGGGCGCCTCATTCAAATGTGGCCGACTTGCGTCCAGTGGCTGTGACCGCTGACGGGGTACAGGGTTTTCTTTGTGGTCTCTAAAGTAGCATATCACGCAGAGATGAAAAAGGACCTTTTGAAAAGGGCGAGGAAAATGGTTTGGGGAGCCTTGTGGCGGGGGGCAGCAGAGTAGAGTTGTCGTTCGGTACCCTGGCTTCAGCATCCATCTTCTCTAGGTTGTGAGCTCTGATGACGTTGTCTCGTGGCTGTGGTCTTACGGACCAAGGCGCCTTCTCATTGCTGTGTTTATAGGACACCTCGGTCAGAAGGTTTAACTCTATAAGTCATTCGGAGAGGAAAGAACTGTCCTTGGCTACCTGTCCACTGACAATGTCCTGCAACAGTGCTCTGAGCACCGTGCTTCCCCGTGTCCCTCCCGGCTGAGTGTGGCACCCTCTGGGTGTCCATCCCTGTGCATTGGTGGCGTGGTACAGGGACCCCAGCAGAGCAGAGCCCACGGTGTTTTCTGAACTTTTGCTTTGTATAAGGTTGCCTCTCGCCGGGTCACTGTTGAGGGAGATCCAGCACACGTGAGTTGGCGAGTTGGCGAAGTCAGCCTTATTAATTTAACATACCGCAATAGAAATGTAAGAGTCAGTTCTTCAGATATAAAAAGTTTTGAGCTAAAGGCCATTCATGAAAAAACTGGGCGTCAAAGAATTCTTCAGTCAGTTCTTAATAACAAAATAATTCTGCAGTTCATAATTATTACTTTTCAACTGAGTCCCATGAAAAGCATTAGATACATGCTTTCACGACTAAATATTTACAAGTAATCAGTTAATAAGCATTTTTAGGGCTGGGCTAGTGGTGAACACCTTTAGTCCCAGCTTTCAGGAGGCAGAGGCAGAGGCAGAGGCAGGCAAGTCTCTGTGAGTTTGAGGCCAGCCTGGTCTACATAATGAATGAGTTCCAGGCCAGCCAGGAGCTGGCTGCATGAGACCCTGTCATAAACAGCAATAGTCACGCCCTCTGAAATGTTCACAAACATGGGTGCCGTCGTATAGTCAGCTTCTACCGGGAATGTGTTCTTAAATAAAGTAATTATCAGGTCACAGAGGTCTCACTGTCCCACGTATAGATGCATGTGCAGTGGCTATAATAATATGATTTCTGATTGAACAGCTTAATGCAGATGCAATTCACAGCCTCTAGAAATCACCTACTTACAATGTGCATCTCAGGGTTTTCAGTACGCTCACAGCCTTGTCCGATGGTCGTCATACTAACTTCAGGACACCCCTGTGTTGCTGGAGGGCTTCTCTCCAAGTTCCACCAAGCCCCGCAGTCCCACAATCCACGTATAAAATAATCACTTAGACGCTTATAATACTTATAAACTGTATGGCCGTGGCAGGCTTCTTGCTAACTGTTCTTTTATCTTAAATTAACCCATTTTTATAAATCTATACCTTGCCACGTGGCTGGTGGCTTTCCGGCATCTTTACATGTTGCTTGTCCTGGCGGTGGCTGCAGTGTCCCTCCCTCCTTCTTCCTGTTTCCCCAATTCTCCTCTCTCCTTGTCCCGCCTATACTTCCTGTCTGGTCACTGGCCATCAGTGTTTTATTTATATAGAACGATATCCACAGCACCCCTGAAACCAAACAACTGCTGAACTCTGTCAACGGATTTTCCTTGTTTCTCCCTCTCCCCACCCCCGCCACCCACTAACCTGCTTTATTTCTCTGTGGGTTTGCTTTTCTAGGTCTTCCAAATGATTGGGATCGCACTACCCACAGCCCTTTGTGACTGGCTTATTTTCCAGAACATGATGTTTTTGGGCTCCATCTACCTTGTAGCACACATCACGACCCCATTTCTTTTCTTTACACGGCTGTACAATATTGTTTTGGGTGGTGCACCTTACCCATTACGCTGCTGAGGGGCGCTTGAGTTGTCTCTGCTTTTTGGCCGCCGTAAGTTGTGCCGCTGTGAGCAACATGCAGTTGTGCGTGCGTGTGCGTGCGTGTGCGTGCGTGCGTGCGTGCGTGCGTGCGTGCGTGCGTGTGTGTGTGTGTGTGTGTGTGTGTGTGTGTGTTTCTGTCCTCTTGGGCATAAAGCTAGGAGTGGAACTGCTAAGATAATGTCTGTATTGTATTCTTTGGATAACTTTTTGAGGAAATGTCCAACCGGGTCCCAAAGTAACTGGACCATATTCTAGCCTCACTGGAAAGTGCAGAGGATGCCATTTCTCCGCATCCTCTTCAACCCCGGTTCCCCCTTTCTCGGATTCTAGACAATTCTGCGACATGGCACTTTGCTTGCTGTGGTTTTAATTTGCATTTTTCCTAAAGCCTAATGACGCCTCGAGTCTTTTCAGGTTCTTTGGGGCCATTTTTTCCTCTTTGGGGAATTATCTAGCCTAAGCACTGGGTTGTAAGAACTCTAATAGGTGCTCAGCACAAACCCTAACCAGAGACTGTTTCTCCCGCCCCGCAGACTCCCTTTTCGCTTTCAATTAACCATTTTCTCCCTTCAGAATTTAGTCGGCGTCTCAAGGAGCGTATGCACCACAACATCCCTCACCGATTTCACGTGGGACTCAACATGCGGGCCACCAAGTGTGCCGTGTGTCTGGATACCGTGCACTTTGGACGCCAGGCATCCAAATGTCTCGGTAAGAGCAGCGGCCAGGCGTCTGTGCCGGGCACCACTTGTCTCCATCTGTAAAATCTATCGGGTGGAGGCGATGTTGTAAACTGTCACGTCATACATTCGTTGTCAAAAGCTTTTCACTTCCGCGGGAGGGCGCTGTTTTCCCCTCGTTAAAGCAACCATTCCACATGGTGGCTTCAGCACACGACTTCCAAGTCAGCATGTGGAATGCTTCCATCTTTGTGAATCTCCAGCCCCTTTGTGTCAGGCCAGTTTCTCCCCCACTGGCCTGAACTGAACGTGCAAACCTGTTCCTGTATGCCGCCCACATGGGCAGCCTAGGTTGGAGCCAGGAAAGCTGGGTCGAGGGCAGCCGCCCTGTTTCCCGGGCACCTGGGAAAGCATAGGGATGACCTGTGCGCCCAGCTCCCCATGTGGTCTTCCTGGGGGTGGAGAAGCCCACGGCCTGGCTGTCCATGCCCCGCCATCGAGTGGGTCTTGAGGTTGTTCATCGCTCTCCCCTAGAATGTCAGGTGATGTGCCATCCCAAGTGCTCTACCTGCTTGCCGGCCACCTGTGGCCTGCCTGCCGAATATGCTACACACTTCACCGAGGCCTTCTGCCGGGACAAAATGAACTCCCCGGGTCTCCAGAGCAAGGAGCCCAGCAGCGGCTTGCACCTGGAAGGGTGGATGAAAGTGCCCAGGTACCGTTGTAGGGTGGCCTGGGCTCAGGCACGGGCTGGCCTGGGGGCCGGCAGCCATTCCCCACCCCCACCCCCCACATCTTCTAGGGAGGTGTCTTTTTGAGGAAGCCCCTCTGTCTTGCTTCAGCCTGCCTCTTGTGACATTTTCCTGGTCCGTCTTTCTTTTCCCAGGAATAATAAGCGAGGACAGCAAGGCTGGGACAGGAAGTACATTGTCTTGGAGGGGTCAAAAGTCCTCATTTATGACAATGAAGCCAGAGAAGGTAAATTAATGATTCAGGGGGAATATCATTGCACGCGGCTAACCCAGACCTTCCAGTGTTGGCGTGAAGGCTTTGTTTTGGTTTTGGTTTTATTTATTTATTAATTATTATTATTATTTTTTGGACTGCCTCACAAGCCTTCTCTGCTTTCCCATTTTTCAACGTTAAGAGCCAGATGACTTCTCTAAAGGTTATTGGTGCGATACTCAATCTATAGGTCTCCCCCTTGAGGAACCCGCAGGGTGCTGCCCCGAAGATTCCACCTGCTAACACACCAGAGAACTTCCGCCTCAGTCAACTAACCCATAGACCCGCATCGTCACCAGAAAGTTGACTGTGCCCCTCATCTGACACGCCTTATTTTTTTATCTTTCCTCTCTGCCTTGTCTGCACCTCATTTCCTTCCTTGTCCTCGTGCGCCTCTTCACATCCTCTCCTCTCCTCTTCTCTCCTCTCCTCCCCTCCCCTCCTCTCTTCTCCTCTCCCCTTCCCTCCTCTCCCCTCCCCTCCCCTCTCCTCCTTTCATTTACTTCCCCTCTCTTCTCCTCCCCTTTCTTCTTCCCTCCCCTCCCCTCTCCCTCCCTTCTTCCCTCCTCTCCTCTCCTCTTCCCTCCTCTCCTCTCCCCTCCTCTCTTCTCCTCTCTTCTTCCCTCCTCTCCCCTCCTCTCCTCTCCCCTCCCCTCCTCTCCCCTCCCCTTCTCTCCCCTCCTCTCTTCTCCCCTCCTCTCCTCTTCTCTCCCCTCCCCTCCCCTTCCCTCCTCTCCCCTCCCCTCTTCTCCCCTCCTCTTCTCTCCTCTCTCCCCTCCTCTCCTTCCCCTCTCTTCTCTCTTCTGCTCCCCTTTCTTCTCCCCTCCCCTCCCCTCCTCTCCTCTCTTCCCCTTCCCCTCTCTTCTCCTCCCCTTTCTTCTTCCCTCCCCTCCCCTCCCCTCCTCTTCCCTCCCCTCCTCTCCTCTCTTCTCCTTCCCCTCTCTTCTCCTCCCCTTTCTTCTTCCCTCCCCTCCCCTCCCCTCCTCTTCCCTCCCCTCCTCTCCTCTCTTCTCCTTCCCCTCTCTTCTCCTCCCCTTTCTTCTTCCCTCCCCTCCCCTCCTCTCCTCTCCTCTCCTTCCCCTCACTTCTCTCTTCTCCTCCCCTTTCTTCTTCCCTCCCCTCCCCTCCCCTTCTTCTCTCTCCTCTCTCTTCTCTCGTTCTTGGTCCTGTTCTTTTGTTTTCCCTTCCGCCCTTCCTCTTTGCACCAAGCTGGACAGAGGCCGGTGGAAGAATTTGAGCTGTGCCTTCCCGACGGGGACGTATCTATTCATGGTGCCGTTGGTGCTTCTGAACTTGCAAATACAGCCAAAGCAGGTGAGTGGGGCCCCGAAGAGCCCTGCCCCAGAGGTGGGCTGGGTCTGACCAATTGAGAGGGGCAGGATGGAGACACGGCAGTTTGCTATGCCCAGACCTCCGTCCAGTCCCCCATCTTAGCGGGAACTGGGAACTGGAGGCGCAGGGTTTGGCGGGATTCCGATGCCGTGGCATCATCCCTGTCGGGGAGCGTGGGAGGGGCATCCGTGGCCAATCTCGTGCTCCCCGAAATCTTCTAGATGTCCCATACATACTGAAGATGGAGTCTCACCCACATACCACCTGCTGGCCTGGGAGGACCCTGTACTTGCTAGCACCCAGCTTTCCTGACAAGCAGCGCTGGGTCACCGCCTTAGAATCTGTCGTCGCAGGTGGGAGAGTTTCTAGGGAGAAGGCAGAAGCTGATGCTGTGAGTATGACCATGACCGTGGGGGCGGCGCTTCTCTTTGTGGAGTGTGTGGCTGTGGGCACTGTGATGATGGGACTCCCACTGCCGGGCTGGGCTTCCCTCCTGCCCCATCTGTGGGCCCATGGCTACAGCTAGGGGCAGGACTAGCTTTGTGGTGTCGGAGGTCCAGGCTGTAGGCAGCAGCAGGCTAGGGACTTCTGCGTCTCCCTCAGCAGCCCTGCCGGGCAGGGGAAGCTGCGGAGTCGGCCTGGACTAGCCTCCCTTTTCACTCAGGGAGGTCCTTGAGTTCCAGGCCCTCTGACTGTGAACCACAAAGTCTGCCAGTGAGCTCCTGCAGTCCAGAAAGCTGTTCACAGCCTCTCCGGCTGCCTCTGCGGCACCGTTCTCCGGGAGGCAGGTCTGAAATCCCACTTACCCTTAAGACAGTGGAAATGTCGGCATGCCCTGATGACATCACTCCTCCTGGGAACATTCCAGGATGCAGACAGGGCCCACTCCTCATTGGCGTGTGCTCCGCCAAAGACCAAACAGCACTTTTCATACACTTAGCAGTGGGAACATGAACCGTGAGCCTCCTGAAGAGGCTCGTTTAGATGAATTGTGTCTCTTTCCACACACGCGCCTTCTGCTGAAATGTACGTTAATGTGTATACAATAGGCACGAGACTGTACTTCCCGTGAGCGGCAGCCTGTGTGGGTTGAGGTAAAGAGAAGCTTGGCTGGCTCTGGGCGCCTGTGCTTGTGTCTGTGCCGCAGCTGAGGTGGGGAAGGGGGCCTTCCTAACGGCTTGGTAACCCTCCGTGGCTTTACGTTACTTCCTGCAGCAGAATAACTTTCTGTGCGTGCGTGCGTGCGTGACCCACTGGCGTGTGTCTTCGCAAAGTTGAGACTCTGAAGCTAATTAACAGCTGCCCTGGAAAAACCCATAACACCTGTTTTGCCCCTGGGGTTTCAGACAGAAGGTGGGGGCCAGAGCTTGGGGTTATGGCTCAGTGGTCAGGTTCTTGGCCTGGCGTACGTGAGGCTCTGGTCCAGGGTATGCTTTTGAGCCTGACTTTAAATTTCTGTCTCTCTGGATGGTTTGGTTGTAGACAGTTTGAACTCGCTCTGTCTCCTCTTTTCTGTTTTCCTTTCGCATATGGAAAGAAATTACTTGGAAACTCTCTGCTGAAACTGGAAGGTGATGACCGGCTTGACATGAACTGTACCCTGCCCTTCAGCGACCAGGTACGTTGCCTGGGCACCGTCACGGTGGCTGGCCACGGTCACGCACCGTCAGGGTGCATGGGGACGGGGAGGCGTTGGCTTTGTTGCTGTGAAGAACACCGATGATTGTGGTCACGTGGTTTACACTCTCTCTCCGGACTTCTGCCCCGGCAGGTGGTGCTGGTGGGCACCGAGGAAGGGCTCTATGCACTGAATGTCTTGAAAAACTCCTTAACCCACATCCCGGGAATTGGATCGGTCTTCCAAATTTACATCATCAAGGACCTGGAGAAGCTGCTTATGATAGCAGGTGGGAGGCCGGGCGCACAGCCTCTTTATTGACTTTTACAGCACTTGGAGAGCTGAGTGTGTGTCTCTGTTGACGCCTCAGCCGATGAACCCTTTGTCCACATTTGGTTCCCTGTCAGTGTCCGGTTTAGTTTAGACACTCCCAAGGAACACAATGCCGTTATGCCAAGTGGAGGATGCTGAATTAGCCTCCATTGCTATAATGAAACACCTGAGACCAGGCTACTGATGAAGAAAAGAGGTTTGTTTACCCCATTTCTAGAGGCTCAAAAGCCCAAATGGCATTGTGCTGGCTTGATGAGAACTTCCCCTTGGCTGCATCACCTCATGCGGATAGCAGGAGCAGGAGCATGCAGGGAATCAGTAGACTATCACCATACAGGAGCGATGGACAGGGCCAGGTTGACTCCTTTACAAGACCTCTCATGAACTCTTGGGAGCTGCCTTCTGAAACTCAAGACCTCCCATTAGACCCCGGACAGATATACCTCTTGGTTTGTTTAAGTGTGTGTGTGTGTGTGTGTGTGTGTGTGTGTGTGTGTGTGTGTGTGTGTGTGTGTGTTTGCCTGCATGTATACACATGCACCATGTGAGTGCAGTGCCCATGGCCTCAAAGACTGCTTAAAGGCAAACTTTTTCTTTTTTAGATAGGGTCTCGTGTAGCCCAGGCTGACCTTGGACTCCCGATCCTTCTCTTTCCCAAGCATAGGAATTCTGGGAATGTTTCATCCTGCTGGGCCTCAGCCCCATTGTGGGCCATGCCTGAGATGAATTTCTGAGAGCTTGCCTATATTTGAATTTCTAAATGGTCTTAGTGAACAAAAAACACGGAGCCAGAAATTTAGGTTAAAGCCCGAGAGAAAGATCAGAGGAATAGGACAAACCATGGGCTACCCTCACCTCACCAACTCCGCAGCTTCCAAAGAGAGCTTCTTCCTGTATATCACGTTTATACGCCTTTTCTGTTCTGTTCTCTCATTGGCTAGCCCAGCTACATCACTTCCTCTTCCTACACAGCTCTGTCACTTTCTGTCTGTCTGTCCAGACCTCCGGACCTCTATGGTTGGTACTGAGATTAAAGGTGTGTGTCATCACCCTTGGCTCTGTTCCCTAGTGTGGCCTTGAACACACAGAGATCCTGCCCCTAAGTGATAGGATTAAGGGCGTGTGCTACCACTGCCTGACTTCTTAGTTTTCTTGTAATGGCTGCCCCCTTTCCTCTGATCTCCAGGCAAGTTTTATTTATTAAAGCACAAATGAAATATCACCACACTTGCCTCCTGTCTGTGATCGTGATGTGGCTACCACAAGATTCTACTTATGTTTATAAATGCTCAGACCCTGCCTCTGGATTCACACTCTCCAACATTTTTTACACTACTTTCCTCTCTGCACATACTTTTTTTTCTTTTTTTTTTTTTTTAACCATTTGAGTTAATGGCAGGTATGTCCGCAACCAAGTCTGTCAGCATATGAACCTGTGAGCTGGGGTCATTCTGTTATATGTCAGTGGCAAAGATCTTGTTAACCTCATTGCTGTTAATTGGAATTTTATTTATTATTTTATTTTTTGACATAGGTAGCCAGGCATGGTGGCACACGCCTTTAATCCCAGCTCTCAGGAGGCAGAGGCAGGCAGCCTGGTCTACAGAGAGCCAGGATAGCCGGGGCTGTTACACAGAGAAACCTTGTTGTGTTCCCCGCCTCACCCACCCTGAGACAGGGTCTTGCTGTGTAGCCTTAACTGTCCTGGATCTCTCTCTCTGTAGACTAGGCTGGCCTCGAACTCACAGAGATCCGCCTGGCTCTGCCTCCCAAGTGCTAGGATTAAAGGTGTGCACTGCCACCATCTGGCTTAAACCTTGTCTTGAAAAAAAAAATTGAGATAGGTGTCTCAGGCTGGCCTTGAACTTTTTATGTAGCTTGAGAGTGACCTTGAACTTGTGGTCCTCCTGCCTGACCCTCCTGAGTGCAGGGATTACAGGCGCAAGCCACCACATCCTGCTTGGTTCTCATCCCTCCCTTTGTCTCTCACAACATGGTCGCATCAGAATAGTTGGACCCCTTCATGGCTCCCTAACACATTCTTTCTTCCATGTTCTGGGAGCATGTCTGAAATTCAGCTACCATTCTTCAGTTTTATGCCTGCAAAATAACCCCTATTCCCCAAGAATCTGAACCAAGAAATGAGCTGCTTTTCATCTCCGATCTAAAGCATGGGCCCAGATGATGAGTGTGTATAGTGGTCAAGTGTGTCCCTTATCAGAACATCCAAAAAACGTCCCACTGTCTGAAACTTCAGGTATCACCATGGTGCTACTGACGGAAAATTCCCCTGCTTGATCTCATTTGGCTGGTCTCCGTCAAAATTCAGGACACACCCCCTTTCTCCACACTTGTGTGTAAAGTTAACTTTAGGCGATAAGAGGTTTGTGAAACACAAAAGAATTTCGTATGTAGACTCGGGCCCTGTTCCCAAGGTCTTTCATTGTGGATGCAGATATTCCAAACTCAGAAGCCCCTTCTGCCTCCGCTCATCTTGGATAAAAGGCACTCACTCCCTAGTTCGTCCACATAGCTAGCGCCTGTGCTTTCTAGTCATGGGTACTAAGTTGTGTTGGGTGTCTTCGTTTATGGGCCTCCTGCTGACCACAGCCGTTGCTTTCCTCTCAGGGGAGGAGCGGGCCCTCTGTCTGGTGGATGTGAAGAAAGTGAAGCAGTCCTTGGCACAGTCCCACCTTCCTGCCCAGCCCGACATCTCCCCCAATGTCTTTGAAGCCGTCAAAGGCTGTCACTTGTTTGCTGCTGGCAAGGTAAACTCCCCCCTCCCCCTCCCCCTTTAAGACCTTTGCTGATGGACTGTTCTGGAAATCTGCTCCTCTGCCCACCAAACTTGTTGATTCAGCCTTGAAAATTGGTTTTTAGCCGTGAGCACTTGGCGTCCTTTTGGGAGTGAAATAATTTGGGTGGATGCGAAGTTTGCTCGGGCTTTGAATCTGAAGGAAATGTCTGAGAAACATAAAAGCACATGGTGAGTTTGAGGCCAGCCTGGTCTACAAAGTGAGTTCCAGGAAAGGCACAAAGTTACACAGAGAAACCCTGTCTCGAAAAACCAGGGGGAAAAAAAAGCACATTGAAATTCAGGGTTCCAGGGTTCTAGAGTACATGTTTGTATGATGAGCCTCTTGAAAATAATAACGCAGGGACTGGTGAACTTGGGAGGCTGAGGCAGGCAGAGTTCGAGGCTAGCCTGGTCTATATATCAAGTTTCAGGCCTGCCAATATAGAGTCCCTGTCTCCAAACAAAACAAAACAAAACTAATTTGGAAAAAAAGGCAATACAATTTGGAACCGCATGTCTAAATTGAATGAAAATGTGCTCATTGCCAGAAACTTCCAAAATCTAATTTGTGATCGTTACTTGGCGGCCCCTCGGTGCCTGCCAGAGATTGGTTCTGAACTACCACCTGCAACCTAACGAAATGGCAAGATGCTCCAGGCTCTCGTGCTTCCTTCCCGGCCTCCATCATCCAGAGAGGGCCTCACAAGCGTGGGCTGGCCTCTGGACCTTGCTGTGTAGACCAGGCTGGACTTCAGTCAGAGACCTGCCGGTCTCTGCTTCCCACCCGCAGATGAGAGGCAAAACCCCAGCACGCCAGGCTTGAGTCAAGCGTTTGGAGAGCCCCTGTGGACTTGATGTGCTCCCCGAGTGTTTGTTCTAGGGCTGCAGGAAGAGGGCCCTCTTCATGACGAATACTGGTTATGACATGTCTTTTAAAAATGGGGTATGGGGCAGCATGGAATGGATTCTGTCACTTCACCCCCAGGTGGGTCCCCGGGATGGAGCTCAGGTCTCCAGATTCGTGCAGCAAATGTGCTCACCTGCTGAGCCGCCTCGTAGGTCTGTCTGCTGCCTTTCATTCCATTCTGTTCATCTCATCCTGTGGGGGGTTTGTGGGGTCGCTTTGAAATACAGCCTCATACTGTAGTCCAGGATGGCCTCAAACTCATGGCCATGCTCCCGCCCCGGCCTTTGAAATGCCAACATTGCGGGTGTGAGCAGCCATGCCCAGCAACTTCATTAACCTTTAAAGAGGTACAGCTGTGGGCTGGTGAAGATGGTCCAGCTGCACAAGCCTGGTGATCCAGGGTTGATCTCTGATCCCATGTAAAGAGCTGGATGGTGGGTTCCCTAGAGCTGCATCCTCCGAGTCCTGTCCTCGCGTTAACCATCCCCAGTTGTGCGCTCTAGCACTCCCTCAGACACACCCCCATCCCACCGTTAGGGCAGAATTACACACAGATGGCGAGAAGGAGTGGCTGGAGTCCCAGTGAGGGTCTGATCGCTCTCCTCATCCCTTCACAGGCAAGCTGGTGTCTGCAAGCAGGCACAGGTGACTTCATGAACTTAGTGGCCCTTTTCCTCAGAGGACTGAGTTCTGCTGCTTTCAACGGAGTGGAGGGTGGGGAAATCGTCCTCTGACCTTCATCCATACACCATGGCATGTGCATAGGCATGTCCATATGTGTACACACATGCGTGCACACACACACATGCACACTTTAGCAGCAGTTTTGTGGAGATGGAATGTCATTTTTCTGTTTTACCGGCATGTCTGTCTGTGCACCACATGCCTGGTGCCCATGAAATCAATGAGAGTGTCAGAGCCCCTGGAAATGGAGCATGGCCAGTTGTGAGCCACCGTGTGGCTGTTGGGAACTGCATCCTGGCCCTCTCCAGGAGCAGCCGATGCCTCAACCTTAACTCCACCCTCAGCTTTGGACTTTATTGCCTGTGTCACAGCTTTTTTTTTTTTTTCCAAACTTTATTTATCATTATCTTTTGCCTTCGTTTTCTTTCATTTAATTTCCCTTGACTTTTTCCTATTATTCTCCCAATTTCTTACTTAGCTCACCAGGTTCCATTGTGTTTTCTAATATAAGCACTTCAAGGCTATGCATTTTCCTCTGACCACTGTTTTAGCTGCACCTTGTATCTTTTGATGTGGACTTTTTTCTTTATTACCATCCCACATATTTTAAAGTTTTTTCCTATAAACAATGAGTTACTTAGAAATATACATGTTAATTTCCAAAAATGACTTTAAAAAATTATAAATCATTTTTATTTTATTGTTTGAAATACAAAACAAAACTACATGAAATGTGCATGTAAATTATAAAGCCACATAATGTATTGTATACACAGCCTCCCCGACCCCAGAAACAGACATTTGCATTTTCCTCTCTTCTCCTTCAACTGCTGGCCTTCGGTTTATGGCCGTACGTGGGACAGACCTCTTTTCCCTCTCGGTGAAAGACAGAGGCCTGCCTGACAGTAAGAGGTAGAAAAGAGTCGTGATGTAGAACTCCATATTCACAGACCCCACTGAAGAACAACTTTTCCCTCTGGACACAAAGTGTATTAGTTATCTTCTTGTGTCGGTGACCAAATCCCAGACCAGAACATACTTAAAAAGGGATGAGCTTCCCATGGTAGTCAGTCCCTCGGGGCAGGGGGAGCCGTGCCCGCCAGGAGCTCACCTCTGTGTGGGTCAGAAGGCAGAGAGATGAGCGCTGACACCCTTCAGGCTTCCTCCTTTCTGCCCTTCCTGTACCAGTGATTGTTAGTAGCTAACTTGATAGTCTAGAATCACCCGGGAGAAGAGCCTCTGGGCACGCCTTTGGGGATTACCTTTTGTGAATCAAAGTGAACCTTTGCCTTGATTGTGGGCCAGCCCATTCCCTAAGCAGGGCATCCTCGATTGTGTAACCTGAACAAAGCAAGCTGAGCTCCAGCTGCACACACCTGTCTCTCCCTGCTGCACACACCGGTCTCCCTGCTCCAGCTGCACACACCTGTCTCTCCCTGCTGCACACACCGGTCTCCCTGCTCCAGCTGCACACACCGGTCTCCCTGCTCCAGCTGCACACACCTGTCTCTCCCTGCTGCACACACCTGTCTCTCCAGCTGCACACACCTGTCTCTCCAGCTGCACACACCTGTCTCTCCCTGCTGCACACACCTGTCTCTCCAGCTGCACACACCCGTCTCTCTCTGCTGCACACACCGGTCTCTCCAGCTGTACACACCAGTCTCTCCCAGCTGCACACACCTGTCTCTCCCTCCTGCACACACCTGTCTCTCCAGCTGCACACACCTGTCTCTCCCTCCTGCACACACCTGTCTCTCCAGCTGCACACACCCGTCTCTCCCAGCTGCACACACCTGTCTCTCCCTGCTGCACACACCAGTCTCCCCTGCTGCACACACCTGTCTCTCCCAGCTGCACACACCTGTCCCTCCCAGCTGCACACACCTTCTCTCCAGCTGCACACACCTGTCTCTCCCAGCTGCACACACCTGTCTCTCCCTGCTGCACACACCTGTCTCTCCCTCCTGCACACACCTGTCTCCCAGCTGCACACACCTGTCTCTCCTTGCTGCACACACCTGTCTCTCCCTCCTGCACACACCTGTCTCTCCCTCCTGCACACACCTGTCTCTCCAGCTGCACACATCTGTCTCTCCCTGCTGCACACACCTGTTTCTCCCTGCTGCACACACCTGTCTCTCCCTCCTGCACACACCTGTCTCCAGCTGCACACACCTGTCTCTCCCTGCTGCACACACCGGTCTCTCCCAGCTGCACACACCCGTCTCTCCCAGCTGCACACACCGGTCTCTCCCTGCTGCACACACCTGTCTCTCCCAGCTACACACACCTGTCTCTCCCAGCTGCACACCTGTCTCTCTCTGCTGCACACACCTGTCTCTCCAGCTGCACACATCTGTCTCTCCCTGCTGCACACACCTGTCTCTCCCTGCTGCACACACCTGTCTCTCCAGCTGCACACACCCGTCTCTCCCAGCTGCACACACCTGTCTCTCCCTCCTGCACATACCTGTCTCTCCCTCCTGCACACACCTGTCTCTCCCTCCTGCACACACCTGTCCCTCCCAGCTGCACACACCTGTCTCTCCCAGCTGCACACACCTGTCTCTCCCTGCTGCACACACCTGTCTCTCCCTGCTGCACACACCTGTCTCTCCAGCTGCACACACCTGTCTCTCCCAGCTGCACACACCTGTCTCTCCCAGCTGCACATACCTGTCTCGCCCTGCTGCACACACCTGTCTCTCCCTGCTGCACACACCTGTCTCTCCCTCCTGCACACACCTGTCTCTCCAGCTGCACACACCTGTCTCTCCCTGCTGCACACACCTGTCTCTCCAGCTGCACACACCTGTCTCTCCAGCTGCACACACCTGTCTCTCCAGCTGCACACACCTGTCTCTCCCAGCTGCACACACTTGTCTCTCCCTGCTGCACACACCTGTCTCTCCAGCTGCACACACCTGTCTCTCCCAGCTGCACACACCTGTCTCTCCCTGCTGCACACACCTGTCTCTCCAGCTGCACACACCTGTCTCTCCAGCTGCACACACCTGTCTCTCCCAGCTGCACACACTTGTCTCTCCCTGCTGCACACACCTGTCTCTCCAGCTGCACACACCTGTCTCTCCCAGCTGCACACACCTGTCTCGCCCTGCTGCACACACCTGTCTCTCCCTCCTGCACACACCTGTCTCTCCCTCCTGCACACACCTGTCTCTCCCAGCTGCACACACCTGTCTCTCCCTCCTGCACACACCTGTCTCTCCCTCCTGCACACACCTGTCTCTCCCTCCTGCACACACCTGTCTCTCCCAGCTGCACACACCTGTCTCTCCAGCTGCACACACCTGTCTCTCCCTGCTGCACACATCTGTCTCTCCCAGCTGCACACACCTGTCTCTCTCTCTGCTTCCACCTGCTTCAGCTGCCACCCTGATTTCAGCCCTGGGCTGTACCAGGGTAAACCCTGTCTTCCTTGTGTCGTGATGTCAGAGTCTTTTGTCACAGCGACAGAAAAGAAGCTGCACCTCTGATAAGCCTCTGGGGACAGGCTTGTAACCGAGCCCGAGGTCAATGTCCTTGCTGGCTCCAGACCATTGTCAAGTTGACAGTGGAGGTGAACCACCTCACAGAGCTCCCCACTACTCCCCCCCCTCCATCACCCTGTCCTCCTCTATTCAGAGTAATGTCAAAACAGTCTGTCTCCACCTTCTCTGGATCCCGGCTAAGGCAGTGAGTCTCAGCCAGGGGTGATTCCGTCCCCAGGGGACATTTGGTAATGTCTGTAGACGGTTTTGATTGTCACAGCTAGAGGGCGCTATAGACATCTGCTGGCCAAGGCCATGATGCCCCCATTGCTCCAGTGGACAGGCCCTACCTCCATCACAGAGAATGGCCGGGTCCGAAATGTCACCAGTGCTGAGACCGAGACCCTGTTATATCACGCCCCTGGTCTAGTTTTGTGCAGAGCTATAGTTCATGATGGTGACATTTGTCTTTCTTGCCCCCACCCTCCCCCTGTGGCCTTCTAGATCGAGAATAGCCTCTGCATCTGTGCCGCCATGCCAAGCAAAGTCGTCATCCTCCGCTACAATGACAACCTCAGCAAGTACTGCATCCGGAAGGCAAGCTAACGGCGCAGTGCCCCCCCACTCCCCCACCCCCCAACCCCAACCCCAACCCCGGGGTCCGTGCACACAGCGGGCAGTGCTGAGCACAGCGTGTGTCTGTTCCTTTCTGCTGCCTAGAGAGTGAGACCTGTCTGTCCTGGAAGAGGCCAGGGCCTGTGGTAGCCACAGTGGCTCGCTCACTTTCCTTCCTGTTTGGGATCTGCCCAAATGGAGGTGGATGGAGGAGACGCCCTTTTTGAGCTGACAGAAGCAGCTTTCTGGTGATGAGGGACAAGGCAGCGCTGGCTCTGTTTTGACTTGTGGTCAGGGGTCGGACTCTTCCTCAGGACAGAGTGCTGTGTGGAGGAGGAGCGTTTCAACCTTTAAATTTACCTCGATTCTGGAGAAGGTGTTCCCTGTCCCCAGACTAAGTGTGTTGTGTCATGATAAGCCTGGCTCACGCCTGGTCATGCCCTGATAATACCCAGAGTGTAAGAAGCTGTGAGTTTGTGCGTAGGTGGTTAGCGAACCGGTCTCATTGTCGGCTTATCAGCCGGGCTTTGCTGGCCGCCCGTGTAGCCTGTGTATCGGGGATGGAGCTGGCTACCTCCGTGTTTTCTGATTGGCAACTGAGGCAGGGAGGCCGGGAAAGAGCTGACTTGACACTCTAAGGTTAAAACTACCTCTGGTTTTCCTACCCTCTCATCCTGCTTCTCTGTTTCCTCAGACTTGGTAGAGAGCCGGTGGATACATTTTCTGTGCCGCTGATGATTAAAGTTTGAACTGTTGGCTTCAGGCTAACACGATTCCTGGCCATCACTTTAAGAAAGCATGCCAGTTACATTTTGTTTTGTCTTAATGATATTAGGATTGGCCTAGAAATGACTGCAAATAACGAGGAGTCAATGAAGGCAGAGATGTAGTAATGCTGTGTGGATAATACAGACTCAAATTAGAAACTAGCCAATTACAGGCCAGCCCAAAGGAGGACGCTAAGGCCAGGCGTGTTAACAGTTGGTGTGGCATTCTGGTCTGCTGCTCCTGCAAGAGCGAGCATATTGTTAGTGTTCCGCCTGTCTGTGGAAACGGTGTCTCTCGCCTCTTTGGAAGCTGCAGTTCAGCCTTGTTTTCTGAGGCAGCCCGGGCTGGTGTAGCGCACGGTTAGGAGGTAGCGAACAGGCTGCATGTCACCCTGGCGGGCACAGCACGAGAGGCTAGAGGCTCAGGCCAAAACAGCAGCAGAGACAAGGTGCCCTGCGTCATCTCCGTCCCTCCCCCGTGCCCCCTCAGGAGATAGAGACCTCGGAACCCTGCAGCTGCATCCACTTCACCAATTACAGCATCCTCATCGGCACCAACAAATTCTACGAGATCGACATGAAGCAGTACACGCTCGAGGGTAGGGCTGCGTCTGTCTCCCTCGCCACCCCGCGGGGCCCGGGCCTCGAGGAGGCGAGCTCAGGCGTGGTTCCTGAAGCCCCCTCTCGCCTGCCTTCGCAGAGTTCCTGGACAAGAACGACCACTCCCTGGCCCCGGCTGTGTTCGCGTCCTCGTCCCACAGCTTCCCCGTCTCCATCGTGCAGGCGAACGGCGCCGGGCAGCGGGAGGAGTACCTGTTGTGCTTCCACGGTCAGTGCCCGCCGGCCCACGTCCTCCCCCTGGTCAGCAGGGTGGGTCCTCCCCAGCAGGGGCCGCTACCTCCCCCTGGTCAGCAGGGTGGGTCCTCCTCAGCAGGGGCCGCTACCTCCCCCTGGTCAGCAGGGTGGGTTCTCCCCCGCCGGGGTCCACTACCTCCCCCTGGTCAGCAGGGTGGGTCCTCCCCAGCAGGGGCCGCTACCTTCCCCTGGTCAGCAGGGTGGGTCCTCCCCAGCAGGGGCCGCTACCTCCCCCTGGTCAGCAGGGTGGGTCCTCCCCGCCGGGGCCGCTACCTTCCCCTGGTCAGCAGGGTGGGTCCTCCCCCTGGTCAGCAGGGTGGGTCCTCCCCGCCGGGGCCACTACCTCCCCCTGGTCAGCAGGGTGGGTCTTCCCCGCCGGGGCCGCTACCTCCCCCTGGTCAGCAGGGTGGGTCCTCCCCAGCAGGGGCCACTACCTCCCCCTGGTCAGCAGGGTGGGTCCTGGGGACAGGGGAGATTTACCCAGCCAGCATCGTGGGTGCCCTCTGAGGTTCCCCCTCCCCGACCCGGACAGTAGCCCGGCCACCTTGACACTTCCGCCAGCCCCTCCGTCTTCCTGTCCCACACCTTCTTCCTCTGGTCTGGTTTTTGCTGCTTTTTCTCTTGGTGTTTTCTTTCTGTTTTAATCCCTGGGTGTTCCTTTTCCCTCCTCCTGTCTCTTCCCTATCTGTCTGTCCATCCATCTCTTCTTCCTTCTCTCTCCCCCTTCTTTTCCTATTTCCTTCCCCACTTTGCTTGAATCCTCTTTCTGGAATAAATCTGATTAATAAGAAAACGTGACTGAAGGAAATCCTCATTTTAATTTAAACTAGGAGATGGTTCTGCAGACGGAGGCTGTCTGGCTGTGACAGTCTAGTTAAATCTGGCCACTTGTCCCAGGGGTTTGTTCCTGCCCTTCCGTCATAGCGTATGTGGCCTCTGGAGCTAATGCCTCCATGCTCTTGACACCTTACAGAATTTGGGGTGTTCGTGGATTCCTATGGAAGACGTAGCCGCACAGACGATCTCAAGTGGAGTCGCTTACCTCTGGCCTTTGGTACGTGAGGTGCCGGGGGTGTGGGGGCTCCTGCTCGCTGAAGTTTGTGTCCTAGGAAAGAATTGTGTGGAATTCTTGGCTTCAGGCTGGTGCTGGTATATCCTAATGGACTTCAGTGGCGTGGGCGGTGTTTACCTAACGGAGAATGTGTAAGTCAGGTCCCCCAGGCCATAGTCCAGCCTGTGAAATGTTTACAATTTCATGATACAAAAGAGGATATTCCCTGTGGATGTGAAGTCATTTTCAAGGCTGTATAGTGTCCCATCGTGGGACATACATTAGTTAATTCTGACTAGGCAGAACGAGGTCACACCTGTTCGTTCTGTAAGTATCAACACCGTGGTAAGCATCCTTGAACTTACTGTGTCAGATTGTGTCAGAACGTTTGTCAGATCATGTCCTTTGATTGTAAGTCTCTAAATGTAGATGGGTCAAAGAACGAACACACATACGTACAGGTCCGTAAGACAAGACTATGTGGATATTCTACAGCACTGTTATGGCCAAAAGAAGACAGACAGACAGACACACACACACACACACACACACACACACACACACACACACACACACACACACACAGGCACAGGGTAAATAAATAAATGTAAAAGAAAATACTTTCTTGCTCACCTATTGCTACCTAGTAACCCATTCTGGAACTCAGTGGTTGCCCAGGACTCTGGGTCTGCTCAGCTCTGCCCCTAGTGGCGTCAGTGGGGATCTGGACCAAGGAGAAAGTGCCAAAACAGCCCCCCGAAAAGAGGGGAAAAACAGTTGCTTTTCTTTTGGCTGGCCAGGGGCTTGGGGGTCACTCACTCAGCTGGAGGCCACTGTCCCCCTCCATGTGGACTCTTCCAAGAGTATAAACAGAGGCCATGGCCTTTCACATGCACGGTATTCTGCTGGTTCAAGCAGACCAGGCAGCTATGTTCAGAGCCCAACGCCTGCCTGAGGGCAGAGTCATGGCTTGCCACAGGAGCAGCAGTGAGGACCAACTTTCCCCTCCAGGAGAACAGGGCCTCTCCTGTCTCTCTAGTT
The DNA here is from genome assembly GCF_049852395.1 of Peromyscus maniculatus bairdii. Lineage (NCBI taxonomy): Eukaryota > Metazoa > Chordata > Mammalia > Rodentia > Cricetidae > Peromyscus > Peromyscus maniculatus. The sequence continues at coordinate 7,443,575 of NC_134874.1, forward strand.
CCAGTGACGCCATCATACAGAGATGAGTATTGAGATGTAGCTGGTGTGGCTACACACACAGGAGGGTCTGGATTTCAAGGCCAGCCTGGGCTACACAGGGAGACTGTATCTACAAAATGAAACAAATAATAACAGTAAAAACCCACAGTAATATCTAAATACCTATCTTTTAAAAACTTTACTTGGAGAGGCTGGAGAGATGGCTCAGCAGTTAAGAGCACTGGCTGCTCTTCCAATGGACCCTGGTTTGAGTCCCAGCACCCACATGGTGGCTCCCAATTGTCCGTAACTCCAGTTCCAGGGGATCCAACACCCTCTGCTGGTATCTGAGAACATTGTGCACAGGCATACATTCAGGCAAAATTCATACACGGGGTAGAAAATCTTCAAAATCTTAGAGCATATACAGTGTAAGTGAGTCCACAGAAGTCTCACCCCTGTGTCCATCTTCTTCTGTCTCATCTTGTTGCCCCAAAGGGAAGAACTTTCATGAATTTATCATCTTCCCAGTGTTTTATGCAAACACAAGCATTTAATAGACTTCTCCCCCTCGTGAGGGTAGCATGCTCCTCGAATCCTTCTGAACTCACCTCGCTGGTTGGGCAGTGCACTGTGGGTAGGTGCATCTCTTACCCCGGCCAGAGTCCCACAGGGATGCTGTAATTGATGATGTAACGAGCAACATGACAGCGAATGAACCCAGCCACGTGTGATGACGCTGTGTGGGGAAGTATTGGTACGGTACTGGCTCCTGGGTCACCGGTCCTTTTGCAAGTCTTGATTTTCCTTCTCCTCTCCTCCCTCCCCCAACCTCCTTTTCCTGCTCCTGCTCATCCTCCGTGGTGGCCCTGCAGCCTACAGAGAACCCTATCTGTTTGTGACTCACTTCAACTCACTGGAAGTGATTGAGATCCAGGCACGTTCCTCCCTGGGGTAAGCATTTCCCTCCATGCTTTGAAGACGAGTTTAAGGAATGCCACGCAGCGATGGAGGTAACCGGTAATGAATGTCAACTCTTCCTGGAACCCTGCAGGACCCCTGCCCGAGCCTATCTGGAAATCCCGAACCCGCGCTACCTGGGCCCCGCAATTTCCTCCGGAGCGATTTACCTGGCCTCCTCATACCAGGACAAGTTAAGGGTCATATGCTGCAAAGGAAACCTCGTGAAGGAGTCTGGCACTGACCAGCACCGGGTGCCCTCCACCTCCCGCAGGTACCGACCTTCCTCCCTCCAGGGCCAAGGAACGTCTCCACGGTGTGCTCAAGGCAATCCAGCTTTTTTGTGTGTGGCGTCAGTTCGTAAGCATCACAGGTATTGTGAAGGGCTCCCTGCGCCGTGGCCGGGAGCCTCTGACATCGCCCTGAGGGTGTCTCCAGTGGCACACAACTTGTACTCGGCTGCTTTGGTGTGTGTCTTTGGCATGCCAGCTGCTGAGCCCCACCCCCAGGGAGATAGATGTGTGGCCTCTCCTTCATGCTGCTCAAGCCTGGTGTGAGAGAGGGGCAACCGGAACTCTGGTTCCAGTCCTGATGTGCCTGCAGCCTAGACTGGGGACCAGGACGGACTTCCCTAAGGGAACAGCAAGGGGGTGGAGTCAGGAGGGCTGGGAGGCAAGATGTGTAGAGGAGGTCCAGAGGTGTGAGGCGTGGCAGTGGGCCGTGGCTTCCGAGGCCACCTAGAGGCTTCTGTGGAACCCGAGAACTCCTCAGAGTTTTAAATTTTTATTTTAAACCTTGTGTTTATTTTTGTGTTGATAATCTAACCCAGGGTGTAGAACCCAAAGGGCACAAAAAGTATAAAGTAGTACAGTCTCCTGGGTTTCGTTTCTTTCTTGTGTTTAAGAAAACATGTAAAGATTTATGTATTTTTATTTTTTGAGACAAGGTCTTACTGTGTAGCCTTGGCTGGCCTGGAGCTCACTATAGACCAGGCTGACCTCAAACTCACACAGACCCATCCTCCTCTGCCTCCCAGCTTGATTTTTTTTTTTCAATTTTTATGTTATGTATATGAGTATTTTTGCCTGTATGTATGCGTGTGCCTGGAGCCCGAGGAGGTTAGAAGAGGGTGCTGGATCCCCTGGAACTGGAGTTCCAGACAGTTGTGACCCACTGTGTGGGTGCTGGGAACTGAACCCAGGTCCTCTGGAAGAGCGGCCAGTGCTCTTAACCTCTGAGCCATCACACTAGCCCCCTCCCCCTTAACTTAAAGAGATAACGGTCTTGTCAAGTTGCCATGCTGGACCTGGCTCTGCTTTTTTTTTTTTTTTTGGTTTTTGGAGACAGGGTTTCTCTGTGTAGCTTTGCGCCTTTCCTGGGACTCACTTGGTAGCCCAGGCTGGCCTCCAACTCACAGAGATCCGCCTGCCTCTGCCTCCCGAGTGCTGGGATTAAAGGCTTGCGCCACCACTGCCCGGCCCCTGGCTCTGCTTCTTCTTCTTCCCTTTCTCCCCGACTCCACCACCACCCAGGGAAGAACCAGTTTTTCAGCCTTTTGCATTTCTATATAGAGACCTTTCTGCGTATATGTGTGCACAACTCCATGTTTGCTGCTCCCTACAAATAATACCATGGATTAGCTTGTTTTCTGGTACTGTGGCAAAATACCTGGTGCTGAGTTAGTTCTAAAGAAAGAGGCTCATGGTTCTGTTCTGCAGTTGAGGGCCCACATCTAGCAGCGTCCTCCTTGCCAATGTCTTGGGGGTGGTGCAGGGCATCACAGGATAAGAAACAGGGTCTCTGTATCAATCCCTGCTCACTTCTAAAGGCTCCGCCTCCACCTCCAGATACCATATTGGGTTCCATTCCAGCCCTCTGAATATCTCACGGCGAGGACTAGAGAGATGGCCCGGTGGTTAAGAGCGTGGGTTGCTCTTGTAGAGAACTCATTGGCCCCAACAGCCGCATCAGGGGGGGCTCACAGCTTTCTGTTACTCCAGCTCCAGGGGATCCCGACGCCCTCTTCTGGTCTTTGTGGGCACTTGCACATCCAATCTTTACTCTCTCAGTGGGAAGTAAATTTCCACACATGAACCCTCAAATCCTCTAGATGGCACTGAGTTCTATCCTGGGATTTAAAGTCCAGCATTTTTATAGATGTATCCAGTCTCTACCAGTAGCTAAGTTTAGAACATTTTATTATTACCCCTAAAGAAGTTAGTTTTCCTCTACTTCAGTGACTGCCTCAGGTACTTATCCCATGTAGGGATGGCTACCTTTCAACTGCCGGGCAGGGGCCTTTCTTGTCCAGCAAGCCCCAGGTCCGGTCCAACAAAGAGTCCTGAGTGCCAGTGGGTCTTTTCCAGGTCAGATGTTGATCCTTTTCTGGAAATAGGCTTCAGCCCAGTCTATGCCTTCCAGACATTGCCAGACTGCAGATTTTTCTGTCACTGTGTCTGGTTACAAGCCCGGTGGCTTCAACTCTACCATAGATCCGGAGAGAGGCATGCGCACAGGGCGTGCCCAGTCGTCATTGAGCCATACCAAGTTCGGTTTTCTTGCAAAAATACTGTTGGACTGCTGCAAGCTGGTTTTGCAATGCGCTTGGTCAGCATGCATGAGTGTGCATGTGTGCGTGCTTTTTTGGCAGGGCTGGCTGAGAATTGAACCCTGGGCCTGGCATACTACCAAAAGAGCTCTGCCACTGAGCCACCCCTGGCCCTTAGGCTTAGTCAGTGTGGTTTTAATCAATCCAGGACCTCGATGGAAAACCGGAAGTAACAAATGACCAGGAGCTCCTAGATTTTATGTGAGGCTGTCTCAAAAGGTCTCAAAACGCCATGGTTTGTTCTGAGTCTGGTGAAGTTGGTTTTGCCCATGTTTGTGTGGCTGCTCTTTGCTCTCACGGGGAAGCAGGTCCTCAGATGTTCTCACCTCCCTTCCCAGCCTTCTTCCCTCTTCCTTCTGACAGAAGGGGCCGTGTGCTGGGGATGCTCGACTGTGCCCTGATGTCTTGGCGATGGCTTCAGGGCAGCACAGGAAGTCGCCTCCTTCTCCTCCTTCTCTCGCGCTTGGCTCTTCTTGTTCCTCAGTTTATTTAAATGCTCCTGTCCTAAGCATCAGCAGCCCTCTGGATGGTTTCCAGTCTGTTGCTGGAACTTCCCCTGCTCTGAAAATCGAGGGGCCTGCGGGCCCCCGTGAGTGGGTGTGTGATGGCGAGTAGAATTCTGATAGGTGTCGCTGAGTCTGCCGCCCTGGGGTCTGCACCTGCTTGGAGTTCCCTCCGCTGGGCGTAGAAGTTGGTTGCCTCATCCTGACCCAGAAGACTAGGAACCAGAACCACATCCAAGCTGGAGATGTTGGTCCACAAAAGCTCTGAGAGTTAACCCAGGGAACGATTTCACTGACCTCTGATTTTACTTTTGGGGACACTTCTACTCTGTACACAGCTGTGGGGGTCCCCTGCCAGGTGCCAGGCATCACATCTGGGGCTCCGGAGAGCAGTGCTGAGGGCACCTTCTTTATTCCCCTAGGGACTAGAATTAGGTGCGTGAATACCCGAGTGTTCAAAGGTACTTAGCTATTACAAAAGACAGACATATCTTTAATGCTCTGATGCTGTACAAGGACAAGCCGTCTCTCTTATTGATAGATAGACAGGAGCCAATGTTTCCGAGATGTGTAGTCCTGGCCCCACTGTTCTGGAAGTGGCCGAGTACCGTGCACACTTTCCTGAACCTGAATGTATCTTGGCAATGGCCTTACCTCTTTGTCGGGTGTGATTTTAATTGCAGGGTGTGCTGAAAGGCCAGTGCCAATGCTTCTCTCTTCATTTGATCCCATCTCCAGAGTGATGGCATTGCGGGCCAGGATGCACCCCAGGCCAGCGTGCACCCCTAAAGTGTCTGGACTCTCGGTGTTGTTCCCAAGTCATGCCAGAAGGGGGTCTAAGTGTTGGGATTAGGTGACCCCGCGTGGTCCCACTGTAAGGACCTGCTTGTTCTGTTGTCCAGAAGGGCCCCAGTTGTTGTGAATGGGGCAGAAATAATGCGCTGGCTTCCCGGTGGGGGGGTGGGCAGGCAAGTCCCACTCACACCCGCAGTCAGTTCTCAGCTCCCATTCTGCTTATAGAATGGTCTTTTTTGCTCCTGACTGCCTTGCCTGGGTCAGTGTCTGTGTCTGTGACTGGCTTGGCTGGCTGTCATTCACAGCAGGTTCCATTTTCCCGGTCCGTTTAGCAGAGCAGAGAACGTAACTCTGCAGAACTATAAAATGGATGTGGTAGCTCATTGGCCATTATAGATATGGAGATGGAAGACTGCCCACTTGGCCTCAAATGATGGGTGTCCTTTTGCTTCTCATTAATCTCAGCTAGGGCCTGAATGGCCTTCTCTGAGCCACCCTGATTCCCTGGACACAGCAACCTCCAGCTAGCCTTGTGATGGGCCCCTGTGGACACATTCCAGAATTTCTCTTTCATTGCGAATAGGCTTAATGTAGTTCTCTCCCTTAGATGTATTTGTTTTAATGCGTCTTCTGTCTCTCCAAGCTCTGCAGCTCGAGTTGCGTATGGACTTTGGTTTCAGATGTAGAAATGAGTTCCCTTACATTCAGTACTGCAGAGACGTGGTGTGGGGCTGGCTTTCAGAGTGGTTATCGGAATCGCCAGTTAGCCTTGTGTGGGGAAGCGAGGCCACAGCAGAAAGCTGTTCACACCACAAGCTGACCTCTGCAAGCTGGCCTGGTTTTCAGCTCTGCCTTCTTCCAGCAGGTCGTTAGGGCCATGGGTCTGGTAAAGCCTGGATTTGATCCAGGCCAGACAGGGCTGAGGGTTGAATTGAACCACCCGAAAGGTCCCCGATGCGGGGAGTTGTGGCTGGCTGGGGTGACGATGGTAATAGTTCCATAGTAGATGGCTTGCCTGGGCCTGGGTTTCAGATTTTAGTACCACTGAGGAAAAGGGGGAAAGGCCTTGTGTTCTCAGTGGGTTGGGGGGGTGCGGGAGGGGTCAGAGGTTGTTAATGGTTAATCTCTGGGACAGGGTGAGTGAGCTGGACTGTCTCCATCTGCCCAGCTTGATTTTATCAGGTGTCATCTTCTTGCCATAACTGGGAATTGTCAACCTTCTGAGCGTCTGTCTTGGGTGCCACAAAAACTTGGGAAGCCACTTACAGGGAGAAGGGAAAAGGTGACCAAACACTGAGCACAAGGCTGTCACAGATCTGGCCTCTGATGGTGACAGCCTTTCTCAAAGCTGCTCCCTTGTGAGGGCCTCGATGGGCCTCTGATTCCTGGGTTATGAGAGGCTCTGCCCCTAACAGGAGACTCCTGGGAAATATTCAGTTGGTATGATAGAGCATGGAGATCATGACCCCAGACTGACCTCTCGGGTCCTAGCCCCGGCCCCTCCCCAGCCTCTCCACCATGCACTTGCCACAGCTTGTTCCCGTCTGGTGGTGTTAAGAGGCCATGAGGCAAAGTCTAGCGGGCCTAGCCAAGGCGGGAACTTGGTGAGTGGGAATGCAGCAGGCAGGAGCTGGCGCTGACACCTGGCAGCTTAGTTTTTTTTTTTTTAATCCTCATCCTCAGGTCTAAGCTTTTTCTATTAGGAGTGAGTGGTAGATATGCCTTTAACCCCCAGTCCTCAGGAGCTGAGGCAGGAGGTCCATGACTTTGAAGCCAGCTTGGGCTTCATAGTGAGTTCTAGGCCAGCTGAAGCTACAAAGTGAGATCCTGTTTCAAAAACTAAACCAGACAGACGGAACAGCGGCGAGAAGGAGCCTGCTTAGATAATTAAGATGGGAAGGGAATTCCAGCTTTGGGGCTCTGACTTCTCAGCCCCCCGACTCTCTTATTGTCCCCAGCAGCCCCAACAAGCGAGGCCCACCCACATACAACGAGCACATCACTAAACGCGTGGCCTCCAGTCCGGCGCCACCGGAAGGTCCCAGCCACCCCCGAGAGCCAAGCACACCCCACCGCTACCGAGACCGAGAGGGCCGGGCAGAGCTGCGCCGGGACAAGTCCCCGGGCCGTCCCCTGGAGCGGGAGAAGTCCCCAGGTCGGATGCTCAGCACGAGGAGAGAGCGGTCCCCAGGGAGACTGTTTGAAGACAGCAGTAGGGGCCGGCTGCCCGCGGGAGCCGTGAGGACCCCACTGTCCCAGGTTAACAAGGTAAGGCAGCAGCGTCCTCTTGGCTTGGACTCCATCACCGTGGCTCAGGCTCGTGGGAAGCAAAAGCTTTATTTAAAGGGCTTCCTCCACAGAGGACAACTTGTGATTTAAAGGAAGGGCGTGTGTGCACACCTCAAAATCTAACAGCTACCAAAGGGCATGTTGTTCCCTGCCCAAGAAGCAGTATTAGTGGCTTCTAGATCTATTCTGTACATATAAGCAAATATATGTGCCCCCCCCCTCCCGTAAATACAAATGATGACATTTTAGATAGTTTCAGACACACAGGCAAGCACATATATGCATTATAGACACTGATATTTTTTCTGGAAGTTACTAGAAGCTTGTAACCGTGCGTTTGCTTTCTAGAACTTTGAGTTTTTAGAAAGTCTGAAGTGGTACCCATGTGACTTTTCAGATAGGGTGTGAATCAGTAGATGGCGATGTCGAAGCAGGTAACTCATGAGTGTGCGCACATGGACCCTGGCTTCCATTCTCTTTGGTGGGCCGTCCAATTTCTAGGGCCCACAGTAGGCAGAGGTGCTGCCCTTCCTGTCCCCTGGGGATCATTTTCTGAGTGGCATTCTCCTACTGAGGCTCCATAGCTCACAGCCAGCACTTCTGGTTAGAGAAAGGAGAAAAGCCACGTAATAAATGTTTTCCCATTAAAACTGAGTGTGCATATTTATGTGTGCACCTGTGCAAATTCAGTTTGGGTTTTTTTTTTTTTTTTTCCAGTGACTTGTTTCATGCCTGACCCCAGGCCTTGAGGGCTGGCTCTGTTAAGTTGGCACCACTCTGTTCTCTGTGACACCACTGTCAACCGCTGGAGGGCCAGGACAGGCCCCCGAAAGTAATACCTGCTTCACACAGGGAGCCGGCAGTTCCCGGCCTTGGATGCTAAAACCCCCTCCTCTTTATTTTGCTCCTAGGTCTGGGACCAGTCTTCAGTATAAGTCTCATCCAGAAGAGCCACCTCCTCATCTCAGTCTGCAGGAAAACACGGCACCCCGGGTCTCCGCTGCAGGGGACCCCAGCGCCCGTCTGCTCGGCCCGCGTTCGGCACAGCTGGGTCCAGACCGTCCTTGGCACGGATACCCCCCATCTCCAAGGGGTGCAGATAGCCAAGGCTCTTAGGCGCTGCCAGCACTCAGACCCCCCCCACCCCCGGGGCAGGGGGGGGGGTCCCCTTCCTGCGGTCATCTTCTTTGCACTTTGTTACTCTTGGAGAGCATTCAGAGACTTTTGTATTTAGCTCCAGCCTGTACCAGTTCATCAAAGGAAGCCAACCCGGACACAAACTGTGGCTGGAAGTCTACCTGCTACTCTAAGATCCTTGGGTTGGTTGCTTTTTCTTTGATTTTTATTTTTTTCTCCCTTTTTTTTTCTTTTTCTTTCTTTTCTTTCTTTCTTTTTTTTTTTTTTAAGACAACAGAATTCTCAGTAGATTTGGATAGCGACGTATTTCCTGTTGTAGTCGTTTTTAGCTAGATCACACCATCAGGTCTTCGGCACTGAAACGTAGCGTAGAAGAGTCCCCGTTGGTTGGCTTAACCTCCCGTGTTCCTGTAGCTCCATCCTTGTTCCGGTCCATTCTCATAGACGGCCCTGTTTCACCCAGGGTGACATCGTAGCCAAATGTTTACCGTTTCTCATTGCCTTTTACGGCCTTGACAACTTCCCCTCCCACCAGCTGAGAATGTATGGAGGTCCATCGGGCCTCAGCTCGGAGGCAGTGACCCTGCGGCCAAGGGACCTCATCGGGCTCTGCTCCCCCTACCCCTCAGCAAGCGTCATCTATCCAGCCTGCTTCCCCAGCTTTCCACGTAGCTTTGGCCAGGAAAGCACGCAATAGACTTGCTCCAAGCCCAGCATTAATAGGGCCTCGGGGTTGGGCCTGGGACCTGGGGCCCCCACCTCCTGTTCTGAGGATCGGCGTGCCTGCTGCTGCTCCTCACTCCTCTGGAATGGGGAGGAGACCTGTCTGGGAAGCCCTGCATGGCGGCTCACTGCATGTGCTGCCCCCCCCCACCGGCCTGGCTGACTCCTCCCTGGGTTGCTCTGCCAATGTACTGCTGCCATCCCATAGCCCCACCAAATCGAGACCCTCTGACGACTTGTCAGCTAACTGGCCACGACAGGCTGCAGTCTGTAGCACTGAACAAACAAACAAACAAAAAAAAAAAACAAAAAACGCTCAAGCCTTACGACCAGAGAAGGATTTCAGCAAACCACACTTCTCCCTCAGTTTCCCCTCCCACCTTCGAGCTCCCTGCTGACTTCAAGGATGACTGTGTTCACACACACACACACACAAAACAAAAAAACCCAGCACGGTTCTGCCCCCCACGAAACTGTGACTTCGCAGATGAGCCTTTCCCTAGGGCTGGACCTAAGGCCAGGACCTTGGAGAGAAGCCGCAGCTCAACTACTCCAGCCCCATGGGGCTGGCGAGTCCCCCCCTCCTTAGGTGCAGTGCGGCTCGCCCAGTCTCTCTCCCGCACTCTCTCGAGTGCGGAATTCCTGGCAACCGGATAGAATCGACTTAGAGGCTTTGCAGTTGGCAAGCTAACTAGCGGCCTTACTTCTGCCTTTAACCCCCCCCCCAAGGCCTCTTCCGCTTTGGATTCTCCACGACTCTTAGGCGTGCCTCCACAACCACGGCACATCCTAGGTAGGCTGAAAGGTAGACCTGTCCCCGCCGCGGCAGGTGGGCAGGTGGACCGTGTCTGTGTCCTCAGCCCACATGTCCACAGTCCACGTCACTTCCCAGACTACAACCTGGCCGACATGCCGGCTCCTTCCTGCTCGTCTCTTAACCTAAGTGCTTTCTCGTTCAAAACGCCCGTGACCCTCCATGTCCAGCACCCTGCTGCTGTGTTTTTATGTGTTGCTTGGAATCTTTGGGGTCATGTCCCCTGTCCCCATCCCCCCTCCCCCCCAGGGCAGATCTGACTGACCGGCTGCTGAAGTTTTTTGTCTCTTGGTCCACAAGTTTTCGGAATGGTCCCTGATAACTGGTCTTCAGTCTTGGCATTTCATCTAGGACCACCACGAGAAATGGGCGCCTTGAGCCCTTGACTGTATATTGCGCGTCTCATCTGTGAAGTGCTTCCCGCTACATAGAACTAGCTCAAAAGACTGTACATATTTACAAGAAACTTTATATTCGTAACAAAAAAAAAAAAAGGACATTGAATTGGTTTCTACTTTTTTATTGTAAAAGGTGCATTTTTCAACACTCACTTTTGTTTTCAACGGTGGTAGCTGTGGACAGCCATCTCCGCCGGAGTGGGGAGCTCTCTGGGTGACCACCGAGATGCCAGCAGGAAATAATCGTAACCCGAAATCGCAGTCAGAAGCTTATTAGCATCTATAAGATTCTAGGTCTCCAAAAGTACAGGCTTTTTTTCTTCATTACCTTTTTTATTCAGAACGAGGAGAATACATGGACAGTTCCAGATCCACCTCGAGAGGAATGAACTTTGTTGTTGAACAAATAGTGAAATAAAGCAATGATCTCAAAAGGTTCGCTCCCTTGGCGTCTTTTCTCGTCAGAGACCCAAAAAAAGCGACGGCCAAGGCCAGTGCGGGCTCGCTGGTACAGCACTTCCGCTCCGAAGGAGGCTTTTCTGCGGCGTGCACCTGGGTGGCCAGAATCAGAATCTTGGAATTAAGAGTTAGGGGGACACTTAGTTTGGTGGCTGCTTCTATGAACCGGGCACTTATTATTAAGGTCATTTTTTAGGGCAGGGAACTGGAAAGCTTAAACAGCCACCTAGGCTACTTTAAAAGGATTAGTCTAGAACAGCTCAGCTGTAAGCAGCTAACCAGGAAAACAGGTCAACACAGGATTTCTCTGATCCCATTATGCTGAGGCCACTGAGAACTTAATACCGCGCTTCTCTTTGGAGGGAGTTCAGATGAAGGTAACTGAACGCTTCTGGTTCTGACTAGACATTTACTCTCTGCAAGGTAGATCGGCTCCACCGCTTTGTAGTTTGTTAGGTAAACTGGACTGGCCCAGAAAAACGTTTTTCTCCCCCGATACCTGTTGCTTTTCATCTTCGATTAAAATATAACAAGGTAATCAGGTGTAGTTAAAAGTTGACTTTGAGGGTCACATCTACCAGGCTTTTGCTATAGAGAGGCTGTGTTCCTTGTGATTGTGGGAAAGAAAATGACTCACCAAGGAGGAAATGAGGTGTTGCAACTTCTTCCCAGAGAACAAACACTAGAAAAATGTCCATTAACTAACTGTCAGCTAAGCTAACCATTTCAGTTCTTAGCCCCAGAATTCTTGGCAGCCAGGGGCTGCCTTAAAAGCTAAGTAAACAGAGTTTGGTTCCAAAAGGAACTTGCCCAGAGGTCTTTTGGGCCTGAAGGGACTACCCCTACGAAACAACTGTGAAATTGCTCAGTCACACTGTAAAATGAGGCCCAGCCCCAGACCGCTTAATTCTCACCAAACTCAAGGCATTGAGTTTGTACCAAGTTTCATGACCATGAAAGTTTTGGTTCCTGGGGCCGAGAGAGAGAGAGAGAGAGAGAGAGAGAGAGAGAGAGAGAGAGAGAGAGAGAGAGAGAGACAGAGAGAGAGAGAGAGAGAGAGAGAGAGAGAGAGAGAGAGAGAGTCTACTTAATAGGAGTGAACAGCTAGTCTACAGAAAAGGACCTTTGGCCAAAGCTTAGTTTAGAACACTCATGAAGACCCACAGCAAAGGTGGGGTGGCCCTGCAGGGGTGGGGTGGCCCTGCAGGGGTGGGGCAGCCGAGCTGCCACCATAATTACATTGGCTCCTTTCCGTGGTTCTCAGCCACGACAGAGCTTCCTTCCTTCCCCTACAGGATGCTAGAGGGATAGCTAGTGAGATTCTGAGTCTTAGTTGCCACAGTATGGGGTCCTAGTGGTACCCAGTGGGTAGAGAGGTCAGAGCAGTGCTACAAATACCCTAGAATTCACAGACAGCCTTCATCCCCAGTAGTAAAGAATGATCTATATCCGTAGCGCCAAGACCAAGAGACTCTGCTGTAGCTGCGCCAGTCAGAGGCAGTTCTGGCCGGATCTTTCTTGCTGGTTTAAGTGCCACTTACTCTGTCTGAAACCATCAAATGTGGACTCTGTTTCCCTGAAGCTGAGCGGGCGGTGGAAATGGCGGTACGGCAATTTCTGCTTTCCTTTAGATCTGTCAATGAGTGATAGGGCTGTTTGCCCAGAAGGGGTTATTAGAGGTGGAGGAAAGGACTTTGAAAGTGACTCCGCTACTGTACATGCCTGAGGCACCCTCAGAGAGCCACAAAATAGGAAAAGCGGAATTGGCCCAGGCTGCACACCTGGAGCTGTCTACCGGTCTCCCTGGCTGTGGAGTTTCCAGATGGGACCGGTGAAGCCCCTTTGAGGTGGGGATGGGGCAACAGAAAGGGCTAGCCTACTGACGTGGATCCCAGAGACAGTAGCTGGGCCCCACAGACCAGCTTGTAGGATCCCCTCCAAGGTTCCTGAGAACTCGGAGTTCTCGGGAAGGCTGGATGATTCATACAATTAACTGAGGTGATGGTTTTTTTTTTTTTTTTTTTACAAGAAATACAGACATATTTACGACTTCCTTGCTTTCTCTTAAAGATGGGAGGCTCAAAGGCAGAGGGCAGCTCAAGTTTCTGTTTGTCCATTCATCTGCTGGGTACAAGTGTTGGAGACTCATCGGAAGCAGGATTAACTCAATGACTGACCCAGACTTTGTTCAGACTGTTAACACAGGCGGATGTTTATGTGTACTGTTGCTATAGTAAATTGCACCCGAGACGGTGTCATTGATGAAGAACAAATTATTTCTTGCACTTCTGGAGATTAGGAAGTCTGAGACAAGGTGCTATGGGTGTGGTCACCTGGCCAGGGCTGCTGTAGGCTTCCAAGATGAACCTTTTGTTTCTGAACTCTCCACAAAGCCCTCTTGTAAGGCCTCCCTCGTGAGGGTGTGAGGAGGAGCTCTCACGACCTCACTACCTCTTAAACAGCACCTTTTAAAACCATCACAGTGCAGACAACTGAGCTTTGGACGGGACGTAGACCATAGCAGATGAGACACCAGGAGAATTCACCGTAAGCTGGAATGTGAGCTAGTGCTCATGTTCAAAGAACCTCGTTCTCTTAAAATGCTCCGGTCTCCGCCCTCAGTCATGGATGTCTAGGATTTCCTAAGGAGCTGATGTTACATTGTAGTTTCCTTGTCTGGTGCCCTGACTTCCTGTTTGGGGCCAAAACCCACTCACGTTTTCTGGCTCCCAGTGTAAGGTAAGGGAGTCCCAGGTGTCGTCTTGTCTAGTCCAACGCCTCTTGTTTTTCAGGGAGAGGCCGTCCCTAAAAGCCATGGGATTTACATCTGCATCTGCTAGCGGGTGAAGAGTGGGCTCAGAGGCTTCGTCAAGCTGGTGACCTAGTCTTGGAGCACCATCAACTTCCTCCCGTCCACACCCACAAGCAGAGACAAAGGGAAGGAAGTGGCCTTGCCTGGGTCCTCCGGATTCGGTGTTTTCAGATATGGTTCTATGATTGTTGAGGTTAACTGCCTAGAAAGATGTCATTCAGGGGCCTCCTGGCACCCCCTCATTCACTCTATGCAAACCAAAGATGTTTACTAAGAATTTATATTTTATCATTCCCCAAATAACACAGCCTAACTATTTGCATAAATTTACACTGCATTAAGCATAAAGGAAGATGTGTATAGCTTATATGCAAATAATAGACTATTTGATCTGTGCTTTGAGGGGCTGGAGACCTTCGTAATGGGAGCAGAGATAGAACCATCACCTGGGGATACTGAGAAACCACTGTATTGATCCGGCAGTCCCCTTACATTTTCCTGATTTTCAGGCCTTATCTTTGGCTCTATAAAGTAATTTGTGTTTACGTTTCCAGAGGGAGGAAATACATCTTCACTAAAAAGCAACTTGAAGTAAGCTTTCGTAGCCATGGGACCAGTCCTTACCTATGTAGCGAATGCTAGCTAACAGAGCAAGTGTGACCTGGGTCACGGGACACAGCTGGACAGGTGCCTGTACTTCTGTGGTTGGGCAACCCAGCTGCTCCTTTTCCGTTTCTTTGAAGTCATTTGCTCCCATTGCCTTTAGCTGCTGGGTCTGGGACCTCTGGGCCTGTGGGCATCTTCTGGGGACTCCCTTTTGCTCTTTGAGAAAATGAGGTCTTTTAATAAATATGCACACAGAATACTCATGTTCTCATTTTCTGAGTGTGCCTGCTATCTGCCACTTTAATACACTAATCGTCTCCCTTAGGAGCCACCCATGATCCCAGGGCTGTCACTCATAGGGTGGACTCTAGGCTTTACGTTGCACTGTTGGGTGTTTGCGCCCCTTGTGGGTGGAGCTAAATTTTTAAATGTGCATGTGGAGGCCACAGGTCAGGTGTTCCATCACTGTCCCTCAAACTCGGGTTAACAAGACTGCCTGGCCGGTGAGTGCCGGGACCTGCTTTTTTTTTTGCACCCCAACACTGGGATTCCAAGCACACGGGACTTTCACGTGGGTGCTGGAGATCTGGCTCAGGTTCTCATACTCCCAACACCAGAGCATCTCCCTGCACCCCGACAGCTCATTTACATGTGGGACTTGATTGTTCTCGCCTCGTCTCACTCACTAGAGTGCACTGAGCAGGCCTGAAGTTCTAATCTTTTCTTCAAAAACACTGAATAGAATCTAAATTTCCTCTAGTTAGTTTTACAAATCTTTATTGAAACTTACACATCAAGACGACAGCAATTCAGTGTTTTGAAAACAGTAACAAAAAGGTACCCAAACTCAGGTCAGCCAAATACTGGACATCACTGAGCCTGTTCCCGCCTCTCTGGCAAGAACAAAGGATATAATGGTAACTTCTGCTGACTGGTGACAGGAACCTATACCAATGGGCACATCTGTGGCATCACCATGGAAACCAAGACGAGTGTAAAACAGGTTCATTCACACTGATCCAAAGGACTCTTCCTGCTGCTGGGAATCCGGCAGGCTGCTGAAGGGGCTCCAGATCTTTTAGAACAAGCAATGCAACCACTGTGACCTCCTTTGCTCACTAGAGACACGGGTCCCCAGCTGAAGAGCACATGCTGGGACTGAAAGGAGGGTGGGGCTTTGACAAAGTTGTCATGGTAACACTGTCACCATTACAGTTGAAATAAGGAGTGGACAACCTTCCATGGTGGCCAGTCCTCAGGATCATTCAGCTTAATGGAGAATACGGCAGTGGGTTTTGAAGTTTGTGTTGACAACAATTATTGCTGAGTGTAGTCACATGATCTATAGTCCCATCCTGGTGACTTATTGCCTTCGGTAGGACTGGACAGCCAGCCACTCTAGTTAAAAAAGGTCCTTAGTGCACACAGTGTCGGGCAATGATTGCAAAGCTGCATCCGGAAATCAGACATCTGAGTTTCCATAGAATCTACAATCTACTGCTTTGATTTGGAAGGGCAGGCAAGATTGACTATTGCTCATGTCCGCGGCCAGGCTTCAGCAGGGACAGGCCATCGACCTTGGACACAGACGATGAGGACTTCTGTGTGGCTTCAGTCCCTGTTCCCCAGCTTTTCCTGGCAAGGTGCCAGCATTTGGGTCTGGCTTTTGACATCTCTGGCCAGCTGGGGGATGATGTCTGGAGCACACTAGCCTCGTGGACTGTGGTTCTGGGACTGCAAACAGCCGTCCCTTCCCATTTCTGGACTCTTCTAGAGAGGCTGTGCCTGGACAAACCTTCAAGGAGGGCTAGGGCAGGGGTGAAATGTCCCAGAGAGTGAGTGAGGATCTGCATGCACGTGGAGAGCCCAGCCCTGCCTGCTGTCCCTGTGGTCCATGGCTGGCTTACTTAGCATCTCATATGGGCTTGTAGAGCAGGGTGGTGACATACTTTTTCTTGTACCGGTGGGTTGCGCTGAGCACCATCACTCCATCCTAAGGGTGGAAATGCCAAAAGGCAGGACAGTCAGGGACGCAGACTCCAGAGAGCATGAGAATCACCAGACTTAAGGAAAACACAAGCGCTCCTGGGTAAACCCCGAGCCTGTCAGACCCCCAAAGCAGCTCTGGCTGTCAGCACGTCCAGGCAGTCCTAGAATGACAGGTCTTCAGAGCACACGCTCAGGGACTGCTCTAAGGCCAGACAGGTCATTACCTTGATAGAGAGTGCATAGAGGTGGTTCAACATGACGTGGTTGGGCTCCGGAAGCAGCGCTGGATCACACTGGGAGGGGACAGAGGGAGACATGAGCAAGTAAGACATGGAAGTCAAGACGATTTTCC
Source organism: Peromyscus maniculatus bairdii (assembly GCF_049852395.1). Classification (NCBI taxonomy): domain Eukaryota; kingdom Metazoa; phylum Chordata; class Mammalia; order Rodentia; family Cricetidae; genus Peromyscus; species Peromyscus maniculatus. Next base: position 7,459,999 of record NC_134874.1, read on the forward strand.
TCCCTTATGTCATGGCCCGGGCAGGGGAGCCAAGGACAGGAGACAGGCTCACAGGTGGACCGGTCTTCCCAAGCTGGGCAGTGGGGCTGTGGAGATGACAGCTGAGTTGAGAGGTTGGAGCTACCATCACTGGAATACTCCTCAAGCTTTCACTGACTTTTAAAGCTCCTGCCCCATCCTTACAGAGAAGAGGCAGAACAATCAAGGACCTACTGAAATGCTTCCAAGGAACACAAGATATGCTGGGTACTAAATGCCCCTAAGAAGCAGATGGTAAAATCAAGTCTCTACAGCTGCATAATGAAGCAGATAAGACTCTGGAAGTGGACACGTGGATGCTGCCTCGCCACACCGTTCCATCTCAATAGGCCAGACAGCTAGTTTTTTCATTGCACATTCCCAACTTTTAAGAAAATACACTAAAATGGAAAAGAAAAGAGAAGAAAAGCCATCAGTCTGTGGTGGCTCAAAGCTGAGGTCCCTGCCTCACGGAGAGGAGTGTTCACCTCCCTCAGCGCTGGGAACTCCAGTACTGAAGTGCCTTCAGAGCGGCCAGCAGGCCCAGGACACCCAGAAGGCTGAAAGCGAACTCAGGAGGTGTGACCAGCCTTTCCAAACGAAGCTGGAAGGCCTTCACCATGCTGTGCAGTCGTCTCGAGGGCTTTGAGTGGCAGCAAGCTGCAGCCTAATGAGCTGCTCTGGCTGGAGTCTGGGGAAGTCTGCTGGGGACAAACAGCCTGCAGTCACAAGAGTACACGCTGGCTTCGTCGAGGGACAGAGGTGGAGGTGGAGGAGCTGGAAAGCCAGGTCCTCGTCCTAGCTCTGTCCCTGTCCTCCGTGAGGCTTAGCCTCTCAGAGGCTAAGAGCGCTGTCCCAGGTTCTCTGAGAGCCCCTGCTGGGCAGGCCTGGCGGGAAGAGAATAATTGGCCACCATGCCTCAGCTGAATGCTGCTTCAGCCAAAGGCTGCTGGGAGGGTTCCAAGACCTACAGGTTTTATCTGTCATCTTTTAAAGTTGACTAATACTTTGAGCACATCATGTTTGGGATATGCAAGTTCTGTGGAATGCCTACACTGGATCAGTATCGTCTATGGAAAGCATTATGGATGACTCTTAAAGTTAGACACAGAACTACCTACCATATGATTCAGCCACACAACCCATGTGTCTGTCTGTATCTGTGTGCACATATGTGTGCATGTAATGCATGAGTGCATCCAAAGCAAACAAAATCTGGGTGCTGAAGAGACGTCAATATGCCATGTTCACTGCAGCACGATTCACAACAGCCAAGATGTGGAGCACTAAACCACGGGTGGGTGGATTTACAAATGTAGCATACATACACCACTGTGATAGCTGCTACTAACTGTCAACTCGACACATTTCCTGGATGGGACACTGCAGAAGGCATGCATTTATTATGGATGATTGTGGATGCAATGAGACCACCTCCCTCAAACTCCTGCTGCTGCTGCTGCTGCTTTCCCTGTTAGGATGAACTTGACCCTGGAACTATGAATCCAAATGTACCCTTTCTCCCTGAAATTGCTTTTATCAAATCTTATTAGAGCAATGGGAAAAGAAACTACAACCATGGTATGTGGCCTGGCCTTAAAAAGGAAGGGAATTTTGTCATTTGCAACAACAAGGATGAATTCTGTGGACATTAAGTAAGCCAGGAGGCACAGGAAGACAAAACCGTGTGACATATACGTAATCTTTAGAGAGCAGGATGGGTGAGACAGAACAATAGTTATGGGGAAGATGCTGGCTATGGGAAACAGCTGTGAGAGGAGGCTGACCACAGTAACAACAATGTGCTAGAATTCTCAAAACCTCCAAGACAGCGGGCTTTGACCTCTCCTTGGGACGCCACTCACCAGCTCTGGAGCTCTGTCTCTTTACCATGAAGCTTACATAAGACCAGGTGGAAAGCACTCCCAAACTGGAAACAAGCTCTGTTAGTGCTCAGGGCTGCCTGTGTCTGGAGTCCTGGCACAGGTTCTCCCTATCATGTCTCCCTGGGCCGGAGGAGGTGCCTTCCTAGCTCAGGAGGGTGCTGACTGTCTTCCAACCTCTGCACTGTTTTAGAAGAGGGAGGGGAGCTGCCTCACCCAGATCTTTGAGGACAGCGGCTAAGGGTCCTTGTAGACCCCACTGGCTGCCTGTCTGAGGTCTGCACTGAACATAGGATCAGCCACTGGGGTCTGAAGTTTACTGGTTCTTACACTGGCCTCCTCCTGGATACAGAGTGATGACCGACCACACCAGGCACTATCTGTGCGTGGACTTTCAGCAGAGGGGAGTCCGGTGCCTGAGAGGGGGGAGTCTTCTGAGACGGAGCACAAACACTAACTACCCTGGTGGTCCAGAGTGATAGCTCTAAGCGAAGCCCCCCACAGACACACACTCAGCTCGCCAGCATGTGCAGTCTACTTCTGGGTGGAGTGTCGAGTGCGTGGTTATTTTAGCACCTGCTACAGTTTGACTGTTTCCCCTAAAGCCCATGCACTGGGACCTTAATCCCCGATGGCATGGGAGATGGTATAACTGGTGATGAATTAGGTCAAGAGAGTAGTTCAGTCATCTTGAGGGCACTGTTAGGAGTGGGCTCAACCCTTGCTTGCCTTTCCACCTCTGCCATGGCAGATGTGGTACAAAAGCCCTCACAGCTGCAGATGCCATGCTTGTGGGCCGTATGGCTGTTGGGCCTAGACCAAACCACTTTCCGGTCTTCTAAGTTTTTATTCTGTGTCAGCAGCAGATAATGGGTAAGACCGCGCCGTGCCGCCGTATGAACAGAGCTGGGCGGAATGGACAACTTAGGTTAAAGAGAATGGAAAGTCAGCCACCGGAAACAGCTGGCTGTTCAAGGCCCACACTTCCTTCCTGCAGGTCACTGAACAGTTTCTCAGAGGAAATGCGCTAAGATAGCTCAAGCCTCCTCAATCATCAGGAGGGCTGATGTTCCCGAAAGCAACTTGATCATTAAAGTTGATTCTAAGATGCTGTGGCTGGAGGAGGAACTCAAGCTCTAGCTGACCAAGAGGAGGTGGTTAACTGTTTTCTCGGGAAATGTAATGTAACGGGCGTCAACCTTTCCCCGGCAGCCTGTGTCCCTGTGTCAGGACCAGGGCAGCTCCCAACAACGGGAGACACGTGTGCTCACCGCTGCTTTGTAGGCAGCAGGCAGAGAGGAGGGCAGGTGAGCATGACCACGGAGGAGGGCTGGACGGAGTACTCACAGAAATGCCCGTGTCCTTGTTCAGGATGACCTGCAGCAGGTGTGGAGGGAGGATGGGTGGGGCTTTGAACCGCTCCTCCGGTTTGGAGATGTAAGGCTCCTGGTGGTAGGGTCCCGGTGGGGAACTGGACAGCTCTGTGGGGAGACGGTGACAGGACGCGCTGAGACCGCACGCTCTGGGGGCTGCATGCGATTTATGGTGTCGCCACCTACTTCCTGTCCTCGCTCCCTCAGTACAGACTCGTGTTTTCTTCAGCTATTCAAGCTCCAAGGAGGACGAACAGGGGGTGAAATCACCGTTAGAATCTGGGTGCTCAGATAAGCCTCAGTGGTAAATTGAGATGCTCCAATGAAAAGACAGCGGTAACAAGGTCAGGTGTCTGGGTCACACTAGCGGGAACCAGTCCTAATGACCTATTAACCTCTCCTGTCAGAGGAAAGGCTTCCTTCTTACTTCAGGCTGGGTTTGACAAACACTGCAAGTTTAAGGCTTCAAATCGGGAAAAGTGGCCTCGTCTAAGATACAAGCTCTACTAGGCAGAATAAAATAGGTTTAATGAGGCACCGGCATATCAAAAATAAACAAATAACAATAAAGACCTAAGGGTAAAGGCTCTTTGGCTCCACACGCTAGGCCTGAGTATCCTTACTGTACAGACACAGTAAGAAGCTTCTGGAAGTGCAGCACCTCATGCAGAAGCATCAGCTCAAATAGTGACAGCTGGCTGGCTGGCTGGCTGGCTGGCTGAGGTACTGAGCCATTATCCAAACAGCAGGATGGGTTCTGGTCACCTGATCTCTTAAGCTGGCCCAGAACTGCCAACTTTCTCAACGTCATTTTCTAGGTCGGGCTCCCTCTGCATGATCCAACCACATCTCAGCTGGAAAACTGAGAAAAGCATTCCGTGCAGAAAACGGAGCCATGAGGAGTAAGCACATGGTATGAGACAAACAAACTCAAGTGTCTAAGCAGGTCTGGCGCTGGAGCGGGCTCAGTCGAGGTGCACGCCGACTCAAGGCTTTTGGTGCGCACACGAAGTTCCACGTCAGCCAGTGTGAGGAGTGTGCACGGCCTCCCTGACACACCCTCTGCCTATCTGAAACACGGGCCTGGTCATCTGGGGACAACCAGTGATCCCGAGGAAGGGGCACTGGCTTTGGATCTCTAACCCAGATCCACACTCTGACCCGTTGGGCACAGGCAGCCCAGCCCACCCGTCCATTACAGCTGTGACGCCAGCGGTGCACCACGACACAGTCTCTCCTCAACTGTCCCTGGGACATTCCAGGGGGTTTCTTCCTGTGGGGTGTGGGTGGGCCGCAGGCACCGAACGCTCCGTGGTTAGAAGACTCTGGTTTACCAGGACCGAACAGAACGGGTTTCCAGAAACGAGAGTTGTGCGATGCAGCCTGTGGTCTACAGGGAGCCACTTTCTCTCAGAGGCCTGACAAGGGGCTAATGGGCTGCACAAGTGACGGCCAAGGTCACTGAGGTGTCGTTTATCACCTGTCCGCCTGCAATTCTCCAGGCACTGTGAGCTGGCAGCTCCCCTGGCGCTGGCTCATTCCTGACCCGCTGTGTCCTCCAGGGCCTCGCCAGCCCTGCCTGTGGCATATCATCCAGTCTGGCTGTGTTTCTACGGCCAAGCGGAACTACCGAGTAGCCCCCAGACAAGGGCGGTGACTTACGACCTCTTTGGGGTCAAACTCCAACAGCCAGAGCGGACGGAATTAGGAATGAACTGCTCTGGCCCAGAGAGCTACAACTGTCTAGCTGGCCGGGCAGCTTTAGCTCAAGTGTGAGAGGCAAGGGAAACAGAGTATGTGCAGGCTGCACAGCCCCAGCCTGCACACACGTGGGATAAAGTAACTGTTCATACCAGACACATCGGAGCACTTTTGGGAATCCACCATTAAAGCATCAAACACTTCAAAGTCAGTTTTCTTCACTTGAATGATGTTGTTAACTGTGCCAAGCTGGCTGGTTACTATTGGCTGGGAAGAGACAGACAGGCAGAAATCATAACATGGAAGGTCTGTGGAGTTTCCAGAGGACTAGAATTCCTGGCTGGAAGGTCTCACCGCCTGGCTAGCTACTCTTGGTCAATTATACCAACGGCCTGGCAACTGGCGCTATCTAACTTGGAGCCACAGCGGGGAAGTCACAAGGGAGGTGATTGCTGGCTGTGCAGGTACCCAGCGGGCCGGGGCTGCAGGAAGAGTACCTCGGAAGGATCGTGGGTCCACTGACCATCCACAAAGAACTTATACTGATGCTCTCCTTCAGGCAGATCCAGGATGGCCACAAAGTTATTTTGGCTGCAGAAAGAAAGGAAGCAGTGTTTCAGGTGGGTGGGGGTGGGTGGGTGGGGGCTGACCTCTGGCTCCAGGTACAACCAAGAGTTCGGCTGCAGGAGAGCAGACGTGTTTGACCAATTCAGACAATTCACGGTCTCGGTCTCAACCTAGGACAGCCACTTAATGAAGCAGCAGGCAAGAGTTTCCAGAAAACTCCCTCTGCTCAGACACTAGGAACCAGAATCCTAACCCCGAAAGGTCAACAAATGGTAATTCATGATTTTCAGGTCTGCAAGGAGGGGGGGGGCCCACAAAGGCGGACACAGCTGCCCAGCTTTCCCTCCGTCAGCTTTCCGTGGACAGGGAGACGGCCAGTGTAACGGCACACACGTGTATATACACGGGCAGGGAGACGGCCAGTGTAACAGCACACACGTGTGTATATACACGGGCAGGGAGACGGCCAGTGTAACGGGGCACACACGTGTATATATACACGGGCAGGGAGACGGCCAGTGTAACAGGGCACACACGTGTATATATACACGGGCAGGGAGACGGCCAGTGTAACGGGGCACACACGTGTATATATACACGGGCAGGGAGACGGCCAGTGTAACAGGGCACACACGTGTATATATATACACGGTCAGGGAGACGGCCAGTGTAACAGGGCACACACGTGTATGTATACACGGGCAGGGAGACGGCCAGTGTAACAGGGCACACACGCACACATATACGCATATACGCACACATACATACACACACACACACACACACACACACACACACACACACACACACACACGAACGTGTATAACTAACTACCCAGCAATTCTTGAGCCCTTGCCATTTAGTTGTTTCTTGGCCTGACTTGAGCTGACTTGTGGCTCTGGGGCTCAGTGGTTCCCCACTTCAGTGTCAGCCGTGGGGACACAGGGGCTCTGACAATCATCAGGTGGCACAGCAGGGCACTGCTCTCCATTTATCACAAGTGGTCACTAGTGAGTGTGTGGGTTTCTGAGGAAGTGTCTCAGTACATCTTTGCTAACGTCTTCAGAACATGTATCTTCCAACCTTCCAAAAGTAACAGAAGGGAGGTGGTCTGGTCGACAGTCCCTCACGGGGCGACTGCTGAGAGCAGGCAATGTGGGCTCGGATCTAGGCCTCCGAGGTTCCCAGCCCCACACTCCCTCCATTGCCCCGGGAACAACTTCTTCAGAAGAAACGGCAGCTGAGTGTCGAGGATGGCTCAGAAATGTCCTCCTGAGACACTGCTGTCCTCCACAACCATGCACTAGAGACCGAGACTCTTGGGGTGGAGATCTGAACTCCACCTCATTGAGTGAAATATTTCCTCACTCACCATCTATCTTAGGAAAATACACTTTGCGCCGCTCACCCAGAGAAACGAGAACAGACGCACAGCTAAGGCCACATGAGGAGGAGAGTCCCAGGCCATTAGTTACCTTCTCGTGAGGGGCAGTTTGCTCCAGTTGTTGAAGGATCCAGACAAGTAGACCTCCTTTCCACCCCCTGTCCAGCGGAACACAGTGGGCCGAGCCTGGGCGGGGGCTTTGTCATTCACTTCCAGGTCATGCTGCCAGGCCAGGAATTCCTCCTTCTCTGGAGCCTAAGAAGCAGAGCCATTTACTCAGGGTCAGGCAGCATCCCCACACCAGACTGTCAGCCTAAGAGCGACCACACACTCTAATCAGGCAGCTCTCTCCACTTAGTCCTACTCGTCTGTTCCCCACCTGCATTTGGAGATAGTAAAAACAACGGCTTCTGTCAGTCCTGTGAAGACTGAGATAGTCTGACAAACACTGGGTGCTTAATCATTAGCTCCTGTTACGGCGACTGGACCTCACAAAAACTCTAGAGGAAGCTAGATGGCCTATTTGGAAGAAGACTGCCATGAATCCAAGGTGGGTTTAAGACATGTGATTTCCCTCCAGTAAGCAAGACTTCCGGGTATGGACGCTCTCAGAGCTGTTACACCTGGCAAATTCAGATGGCGAGGGAGGGGCTGTTCACCAAGCACCGGAGAAACAGATTAGTAAGACACCCTGGTCCCTTCACTATGACAAACGATACTATCCAGTGACTTCAGAGAGTGACTGACTGACTCCAGACAGAGAGAAAGGACGACATCCAGCCCTGGGGTGAAACAGTTCTCTAGTCAGAAGAAAAGCCAAAGACTAGATTTCTAGGATGGGAAACCGCCCCAAGGGGAGCTTAGGAGCATCTATCGCTTTCACTTCCAGATGCTGATCTGCTCTTATCTAAAAGATGCCTGCAGTCTCTGGATCTACAATTGTTTTTGAGCAGTGGTTCTCACCCTTTAAACACGGTTCCACCTGTTGTGCTGACCCCCAACCAACCATCAAATCATTTTCCCTGATACTTCATAACTGTAATTTTCCTGTTATCAATCATAATGTAAATATATATATAATACACACACACACACACACACACACACACACACGTAATATATATATATATTACACAGAAGGCAGCCAAAGGGGTCGTGACCCACAGCCTTACAGTGATCACTGTAACCACAATTGGGAGGAATTTCTGACTTGATCAGGCGGCCCAGTTACTACTGATGAGATGAGAAGGAATGCCATTTAAATCCCCACTCCCTGGACAGCAACAAACCCCACTTCTTTTTTTAAAACAATGTTTACTCGGCTCACAGCAAGGAGAGCAGAGGGCACGGTGAATATACACCTGCCACAACACTTACTTCCTCTTAAATAGCCTCGGGCCAAAATTACTTCTAGGGGTGGGGACAATCTCAACTCTGGAGAAAACACCACTCCAAAGATCACAACACACACCTTTCCCCCAAAGCAGCAAGCCGGGAAAATGAGTTACAGTAACAAGATGCAGTCTCCATAAGAGTTCTTCCAAGTTAGACTCAAAATCAAGAGCCAAAGAATAATAATGTCGATATACCTAGCCCAATTTGGGGGCAGGGGTGAGTAAAAGCCGAGTGAGCGACCAGGCAATTAGTCTGTTTAAGTAATGGGGATTTATAGGCAACAAGACAGTAACAGACTGGGTAGGTCAGAGTCGACCTTCCCACTTGCAGTTTATTCTAAGGAATTAGCTCCTTCCACTAAATCACCAAATGTCCTTGGACTGGGCCGGAAGCACTGGCCACATCGCTGTGGTTAAGAGGATGTGGCTCAAGCAGGAACTTTCAGGCTTGACCTGCAAAAAAATGGTTTGCTCTGGTCTGCTTCCAGTCCAGGTCACTGTTTCAGTAAAGGAGAGGTGGAGTAGCAGTTAGCTGCTGGCTGCTGTTCGGAGTGACTCTTGGCCACTGATCACCTCAAATGCAACAGCCGGGTCTAAGGGAGGTTAGCAAGCTGGACCAAGAGTGTCTGGAACCAAACACCCCGGGGCAGTCAGCTAGTCAACTTCATTTTTCAGCTTAACATATGTGCTCCCTGTTTTACCTCCAAAACGAACACCCAGACTCCCCGCCCAACTTTTGCAAACGCCCGATCGGCCTGAAGCTGAGGCCAAGTTTCTGCAAAGCCGTGCGTGCAATCAATTACATCTAAGAGGGAAAGGAGACGCCGGTGCTCAATTACAGCTCGCTCGCCCCGCAATTAATTAAGAATCTGAAACTCCGGTCCCAGAGCTGCTTTCTCCTTAATGATGTTCCACGGAGCCCTGGGTGACGCTCCTATCGGTAATTAGGCACAGGTTCCCGGACAGCCAAGGAGGGCGGTGACGGGGCCAGCAGCTCCCTCCAGGTGCGAAGTTGGGAATGTGGCGGGAACAACGCAAAGGGGGCGCAAAGGAGGGGGTGGGGGGCTCGGAGGGCCCCCGACTCAGCACCTTGATTTCCTCCGAGTGGAAGATGTCGGCGTCCTCCGGGCTGTCCATCAAGATCTTGGGCCTGTCCCCATCCTTGGCGCCCCCGGAGCTGTCCCTCCGCGCCGTCTTGTGGCCGCCCTGGCGCTCCAGCGCGGCGCGCTCGCTGCTCGTGTTGCCCATGGCGGGGGACCTGCGTGGAGGGGGGGGGAACGACACAGGGAAACGGGAAGGGACGAGCCGGGACCCCCCACCCCCGGGGACCCCCGAGGACCCCCGGGACCGCGGGCCACGCCCCTCGGCCCCCCGCGCGCGCGCGCTCGCCGAGCCCCGCTGTACCTGCTCCGGCGGCAGCCGCGGCTACAACTCCGACCAGAGCCGGAGCGTAACTTGACACTTGTCGGGCAAACTTCTCCCACCCCTTAGCAGCTTCCGCTTCCGGCCGGGCCCCGCGCAGGCAGGATGGTCACGGCGGGGACGGGGGACACGGACGGAGCGCTCCAGGCGAGCCCGGCGTCACTTCCGTTTCCGTCCTGGGAGAAGGGGCTCCGCTCGCCCGCGGCCGCCTCCGGCCGCGCAGCGCGCAGTCGCCGTGGGTCGTTCCGGGCCGCTCCCAGGACGAACTTCCTGACGGCCGGCAGGAGGCGCTCGCGTGCCCGCCTCGTCCCGCTCCGGACTGAGCGGGGATGCCCTTGACCGGGGCCGCCCACCCCACTCCCAGTGTGTGCGCTCTCCAGTTAATGGGGCGGGGGTGGGGGGGTCTTTGTAAAGGGCAAATAGAATTAAGAAACCAGGAGCTGGCGAGATGGCAAGGCGGTCGGGGGCGCTTGGTCCTGCAGAGTTCCCGGGTTCGATTCCGAGCTCACAAGTTTATCGGTGTGGTTTTGTTGTCGTTGAAGTTGAGAGTACGACCTGTTGATGAGGCATTTTGAAAGGTGCCTTGGAACGACTTTGGACACATTAGGCATGAAATGTGTTAGTGTTTAGGGCTTCGGTAGAGATACAGACCCTTTTACTAAAATGTTCTCGTCTTCCACACTGTCACTCACTTTTTAAAAACATTGTCGTGCGTTTATTATTATTTTTTTTAAATGCATTGGATTTCCTAGCCCATGCCTTGCATTTCATCCACTGAACATGTATTTAGTATTTTTTTTTTTTATTACTTGCAATGTGACACATTTTCGTTAAGGGAGCCAGAGACCCTGATGACTGACATATGGTCTTCTAGAGAGAATTTGACAGTATCTATGTAAAAAAAAAAAAAAAAGAATCTTCATTTTTATGGACAATTATACTTCTAGTGAATCACTATAAAAATTCACACATGAAAATTATGTACAAGCATGCTTTTTTGAAGCATTGATTCTAATTATTATACCAATTCTAAGATGCACATTTTAAGACATCTTATCTCTCTGAAATTGGATGCTTCTAGCCATTAAAAAAAAAAAAATCTTACATTTGATGAAATAGAGAAATTTAAAACCCCAGAAGTTTTTTGGTGCAAGAACGGCTAACAGCATTTTATAACCTATTGAGGCAACATTTAAAAAAAAGTCAATAGCAGGATGTAGTGGGACATCCCTGAAATCCTAGCACCGGAGAGGCTCAGGGGGGGTGGCCATGAGTTTGGGGCCACCCTGGGCTACATAGTGGTAGCCAATGTCAAAGATGGGTAAGTGTGTGTGTGTGCATGTGTGTGTGTGTGTGTATGCTCGTGTGTGTGCGTGTGTGCGCGCGCGTGTGTGTATGTGTGTGTGTGTGTGTGTGTGTGTGTAGGTGGGGGAGCTTCAAGATGGTTTAGCAAAGGTATTTTCCAAGCCAGTGTGGCAAACTTAAGTTCCATCCCCAGAGCTCCACAGAGTTGTCCTCTGCCCTCCACACATGTGCTGTGGTACTGCACCTACATGCTGGTGAACACACACACACACACACACACACACACATACACACACACACACACACACATACACACACACACACACTCTTTATAAGCGTAAAGAAAAATTATGAAAATGTATTAACTGACAAAATAACAGGAGAGCATGGGCTCTGAAGTCAGCCTGCCTGAGCTCAAATTCTGATTTTAACATCTGGTAAGTTCCACAGTGGCTTCTACTGGGAAATGGCCGTAGAAACAACGCCAGTCTTATAGGCCTGGTTTGTAACTCACTTTAAGACCATTCATGAAAAATAGCCAGCATCTGACCTGAGGACACATGCAGTAGTTGGCACTTTTATTAGTATCCTCATTCTTGAAGGTGAAAAGTTCTGGAAGGATATGTAACAAACACTGTGGATGAGGAGAGGAGTGAGATTAAAATTGGAAAAAACAGAAGGACGGCTTTTGCTTTTTAGTTTATATGTTTATATACTTCTTTTTCTTTTTTTTCTTTCTTTCTTTTTTTTTTTTTTTTTGCCAGTGAGGCTATGAGCAACAATAGATAAGATATGCTCCAAATTCTAAAGGAATACAGCATAGAAGAGGAGCGGGTCACAGGAAGGCAAAGGATTCTGCCTCAGCCAGGGCAAGGGCTGTGTGTGGGCCAGGGAAGATTTTCTGGAACTAATGACCAACAATCCGAATTTACTCAGTGGAGTCAGGACGGTTGAATGTGCCTGCTGGACTGAATAAGCCAAGCTGGAACAGATGAGCTGTTTTCCCAACCGTGGTTCTGACGACGTCCTCACGTCATCGGCGAGGAGCCCCCGGGGCTGTGGGTTCTTTTCTGAAACAGCTGGGCAGCTGAGAATAGAACACGTGCTCTGATGTGCCAAGGAAGCCTCTGCTCCTACTCAGATAACGGTGATAGCACAATCCCACGATGCCAAACACCATGCGCATATCCCGAAGATGTGCTCAGTGTTTTCCAGTCAATGAGACGATCTGGTCCCCGGGGTTGCACAGGTGAGCCCTGCTTCAGGGATGCCTGCTGCAGAAGTGGGTGCTGAGATTTTTGCTCAGCTCTCTTCTCAAGACTATGTTGTCTGAGGGAAAGGGCATGTCTTCCTTACTTGTAGAACTATACCTCATAGGCTAATGCTAGCCACTAGCCCCTTTCCAAGAGGACCAAGCAACCTAAGAGTCAGAGGGATTGGCTGGAGAGGTGGCTCAATCGGTAAAGGCCTTTGCAGCCAGGCCTGATGACTGGGGTTCAAGCCCCAGGACCTAACTGGTAGAAAGAACTAACTCCCAATAGTTGACAAGTAATTTTTTTTAAAGTATTAGAGGTAGCTTGGCATCTGCCCTAAACATGATTCTAATAATTAAATTCCAGGAAATCACATTGAAATTTCAAAGAGAGACATCTTGGTTATTTTGGACCTTGGAGTATTTTAAGGCTCAGTTTGTCTGTTTGTTCTTGCATCCCCTGAAGGCACTGGATAGATGTACAATGAACTTAGAAGATAAATTGGAGGTAATCTGAAAAAAATGCTGCACTGTACTCTCAAAACTGACTTCAACATATATGGGAACCCACAAAGGTTTCCTAGTGAGATCTGAGCTTGCTTTACCCAGCAGGGCTGTATTAGGCGATGGCTGGACCACGTGCATGGTTACAGGTGTCTGTGATGGTCTGCACTTGGCTGTGCTGGGGGGGAGGTCTTTTGCTCCACCCCTTGGCATTCCTTTAAAAGACCTTTAGTAGAGCCAGAAGGGGCTGGTGGGTTTTGATCCAGGCCCTCCCGAGGCTATCCTATGTTACTGTTTCTCTCTCCTCTATATTTCTATCTACATATTTCTCACTTCTTCTTCCTCAAGAGTACCCTGAGGGAAAAAGTAGGGGCAGGTCCCCCCCAGACATACACCCTGTAAGATCTCAAAGAGAGAGAGTTGAGGATCAGAGGTCTGGATCACTACTGATTGGAGTCTTGCTGTATTATGTTACATTTCATGGACAGGAGAACTAACATTTGTATCAGCTGCTGGCCTGTGTGGAAAGTCCAGGTAGGGTGGACTCCCCATTTACAGATGTCTACTTAGTGTCTCTGTGGGGTCACTTTTTGTGGTACTTGTTTTTATTTACGGTACAGGAGATCAAATCTATGGCTTTGTGCATGCTAGACAAGGCTGTGCCCAAGCTCATTGTGTTACTTATTTTTTTTCTTTTTTCAAAAAGGACGCTTGTCAGTATCTCAGTATCAAAAATAGCTTCAGTTCTCTCCATTGACTCCAAAGAGACCTCGACCAAAGTGAACACATTTAAAGCCAACAACCTTCAGGCTCTACTAACAGATGTTACAGAAACCTCACCTAAAAGTATCTGTTGAGTCAGAAAGTGGTGGTGCACACCTTTGATCCCAGCACTCAGGAGGCAGAGGCAGCTGGATCTCTGTGAGTTCAAGGCCAGCCTGGTCTACAAAGCAAGTTCCAGGACAGCCAGGAATGTTACACAGAGAAACCCTGTCTGAGACAAAACAAAACAAAACAAAGCGTTTGTTGATGGCTGGAGAGATGGATCAGTGGTTCAGAGCTCTGGTTGCTCTTTCTCAGGGTCTGAGTTCAATTCCCAGCACCGACATGTCTGCCCACAACCATGTGTGACTCCAGTTCTAGAGAAGTTGATGCCCCCTTCTGGCCTCTATGGGCATTGCACACATGTGGTGCACAGACATCCATGCAGACAAAACATCCAAATACATAAAATAAAAATAAATCGTTTTAAAAAGTGGAGATTGGGTGAGGAAAAGAAGCACACTGTCTGCTCACAGGCCGTAGAGAATCCTCACAGACAGATGGGGTGGCCGGGGTACCTGGGTCCCCCAAAGTGCAAAGTTTCAAAATAATAAGATTTTTTTTTAAAAAGTTTTGTACAAATGTTATTCAGAGTTTTTCCAGTGATGACTGATACAAAGCCGAACTTGGAGAGAGAGTGCAGATTCAGATTGATGCGCTGACTTCATATGACTGAATCAAGGCCACAGACTTAATGATCGTTCCCTTCCAGGAGGCAGAGGACGCTAAAGAGTCACCTCGTGGTTGAGTGGCTGTTATCCATTTCGTGAGCGGAAGGGGTAGAGATGGATGAGTTCGGTCGGGGAGTGAGTGATGGAGGGGCTTGCCTGGTGTGCACTGGGGTAGGAAGGGAGTACGGCTTTCACTGGCTCACTATTTTAACGTGATCACTTCCGATGCAAAAAGTAAGAGTTGTCTGGGGCTGGAGACATGGCCCAGGGGTCAAGAAACTTGCAGCTCTTCAAGAGGACCAGATGTAAGCATCCGGGTAGGGATGCTCACAACTACCTATAACTCCAGTTCTGGGGGATTGGACACCTTCTTTTGGCCTCCTTGAGCGCGCGCTCACGCGCACGCACACACACACACACACACACACACACACACACACACACACACACACATACTCACACATTCAATACAAGCTTTTAAGAACTGAAAAGTAGTCTAAAGATATCTGAAGCTGAAAAACCTCAACAGTATGTTTTGTTTGGTTTTGTTTCTTCGTTTCTGGCGTCTCAGCCTTCCTGGGATCCCCTTTCTGATTTGGCAGTTACTCTGTACAGAGCGATGAGGTTTCACACAGTGAGGTCTTTTCTGAGTTGTGTTTGGCTCTTAGTAAGGGGGCGCGTACCTGCTTCCCCCCTTCATGTATGCGTTGAGATGAAAGTTACTTTCCAAAAGTAAGAGAATTAGAGTGAGTCTCCAGAACTGCAGAAGAACTTGGGGTGCTTTTGGCAAATGGCTGCTGTGGTAGTTTGAATGTAATTGGCCCCTGTGATCTCATAAGCACGATGTGGCTTTGTTGTGGCTTTGTTGGAGCAAGTGTGCCGTTACTGTGGAGGCGGGCTCTGGGGTCTCATATATGCTCAAGCCACAGCCAGTGTCTCAGACCATTTCTTTTTCTTTCTTTCTTTTTTTTTTTTTTTAAAGCTTTATTCATTTATTATGTATACAGTGTTCTGCCTGCACGTATGCCTGCAGGCCAGAAGAGGGCACCAAATATCATTACAGATGTTTGTGAGCCACCATGTGGTTGCTGGGAATTGAACTCAGGACCTCTGGAAGAGCAATCAGTGCTCTTAACCGCTGAGCCATCTCTCCAGTCCCATTTCTTGTTGCTTGCAAGCCAAGATGTAGGACACTTGGCTGCTTCTCCAGTATCGTGTCTGCCTGCACGTCACCATGTCGCACCATGATGATAAATGGACTGGACTAAACATCTGAAAATGTAAGCCATCCCAGTTAAATGTTTTTCCTTTATAAGAGTTGCTGTGGTCATGGTGTCTCTTCACAGCAATAGAAACCCTAACTAGGACAGTTGCCAAGACAACAAAAATTACAGAATGGGTAGACCACAGACAGCATGCTTTTAAAGATGCCTCCCATGGTACTTCTCAGAATGTAACGTCAGAACCCAGCAGCCTGCTCGTCTCACGGGTACCCACAGGCAGTCTACAGAGACACCTTCGGTGAGTCCCTGGCTAACAGACTTCCTGTTGCCAGTATCTCTCCCACGGGAACTGAGTTTATATAAAGGGGTATTGGTGAGCCCTGCCTTCCCCGCTCCACTGTCCCCGAGTCCTGCTTGGGAATCGGGGAGCCTGGGTTCAGGCTTGTGCTGTGAAAGCTTCCCTCATCCTCAGAGATGTATAAGAACAGAGACTTGCCAGGTGGTGGTGGTGGTGGCGGCAGCGGCGGCGGCGGCGGTGGTGGCGCACGCCTTTAATCCCAGCACTCGGGAGGCAGAGGCAGGCGGATCTCTGTGAGTTTGAGGCCAGCCTGGTCTACAGAGTGAGATCCAGGAAAGGCGCAAAGCTACACAGAGAAACCCTGCCTCGAAAAATAAAAAAAAAAAAAGAGAGAGAGAGACTACTTCTGCTATGGGTGTCCGCTATTGGTCTCTGCTGCCGGGACTGAGCTCTCCTCTGAGGCCCCAACGTGCTGTTACCACTCTGTCCAGGGTGCTAATAGCTCTTCTAATGCATGCTTACTCCCCAGCAATCCATTTTGGGGGTCTCTCTTGAACCCCTGCCCAAATAAAAACCTTCCGGTGCGTTGCCCCCTGCAGTCCGGGCCAGCGATCCAGTCATGAATGCGGTCCTGACACAAAATTGTCAACGTTCATGAGAAGGGGTTAGCTTTTGACCCTAGAAAACACTCCATGATTGGCACCTCATCATCGTTCTTGAGGATGGAGAGTTCTGGAAAGATACATCACAAACACTGTTGGTGAATATGGAGACTGCAGAGCAATGGAGTCGATTGTTTTGAAATGTGTGTGTTGTATGTGCATTGGTTCGTGGGTTCAGGCACATGTGCGTGTTCCTGTCCCCGTGGAAGCCGGAGAAGGCGTTGGGGCATCCTGCTCCAGCATTCTTTGCTTCCTGGAGACAGGGAGCCTGAGCTAGGCTGGTCACCAACAAGCCTCTATATTCTCCTTCCTCCCATCTCTGGCTTTTATGTGGATGTTGAGGAATTGAACTCAGGTCCTCTTCAGGAATTCACCGCCTCCCCCAGCTCTGTGGCTGGCCTTTGTCTTCCATAATACTGGACATTTGATTACCTTATCTACATCGGGCATTTCTTTCTTTCTTTCTTTCTTTCTTTCTTTCTTTCTTTCTTTCTTTCTTTCTTTCTTTCTTTCTTTCTTTCTTTCTTTCTTTCTTTCTTTTTTTTTTTAAATAAAGTATACAGTATTCTGCCTGCATGCCAGAAGGGGGCGCCAGATCTCATTACAGATGGTTGGGAGTCACCATGTGGTTGGTGGTAATTGAACTCATGATCTCTGTAAGAACAGCCAGTGCTCTTAACCACTGAGCCATCTCTCCAGTCCTACATCAGGAATTTCTAAGGAACAGCAGTGTGAATGGAATGGCTGTCTCTGCGCCACTCTTGTGGCATTCCAGGCTAGAGACCGATCAGTGAAACCACCGCAGTGATCAGCCTAAAGTCTAGTTCAAAAGTGTTGGCCTGTACCGCAGTGATTTTCACTAGTGACCCGGGTGAGCAAATGAGACCCCTCCCCTCAGCTGGTTCCTAAGCATGTAGCGCATCACCAAGTACTTAATACCTGATGCTGTTGAGCCATTTCCCAGCACTGATACATCAAAAACATATCGAGGCTAATTTGCATTTTATGGTTCCTTTGGTCTGGGGTTCAGCTGCACATGTAAACATGCACTGAACCACCCACCCACACGCCTAGCCTCCTGTTGCTTCTTTGCTGTATCAAAGCCATGCCTTTTTGTTTGAGCAGACGCCCTCTGAGAGAAGTAATTGCCATCTTGGGGCATTCAGCTGCCCCTCTTAGCAGATCATCCCAGCTGGGCTTGTTGGTTTCCATATAGGGGTGGGGTGGGGTGGGGCACAGGTGAGGATGTGGGTACAGGTGTACATGTGGGTACAGGTGAGGTGCACTCCCATCTGCTAGACAGCCCAGCCTCATTGCATGTGACCTGGGAGAGGTGGTGTGTGTGTGTGTGTGTGTGTGTGTGTGTGTGTAGGGTACATATGGAGGAAAGAGTAGGGTAGGGAGTCTATGTTAGAGGAAACGCTTCTCCTTTCTGGGTAAAGGCTTTCCAGGTGAGGCATGTTGAGGGGGGGAACACCCACACCCCTGTAAGTACCCCTCACCTATGCTCTGTAAGGAAGCCCGATAAACTCATCGGTTCCCCAGAGTGAACTTTGGCTGATTTGGGCCTGGGTTTGCCGTTGGATCCTTAGGAGAAGAGGTAGATATTGGTTACATCTCTCCCCCACCCCCTGGGAAGGAACTTTGGCAACACAATTCTTTCCAGTGCCATTCAGCAAAGCAATACCCTAGAGTGCCCTTTTCCATCGCTCCCCACTAGAGGGCAGCCTAAACTCAAAGGAGGCTTGGGAAAGGCCACTCAGGAGATTTATAGGCGCGTTATCTTGAAATAACTTCTGTATAGATGCATTTTCATTTCGTCCTTCTGCTGAATTGTCGTGATAAGTGATAAAGAAAAAGTGAATGTGTTTTGAGATGGAATGTTCAGCTAACACTTAGATTTAGCTTCACCTTGACTTAAAATTTAGGTTTTCTGTTGGTTAACAATGACAAGATGGTGGAGAAACCTTCAATTACATTCTCTTCCATTTCTTCTTCACTCACTCATTCATCCATCATCTATCCATCCATCCTTCCATCCTTTCATCCATCCTCCTATCCATCCATCCATCATCCATCCATCATCCATCCAATGAATGTTCATGGAAAGTCTTTGTGCCACCTCCTGCCTTTTCTAGGAATCAGAGGTGAACACACTCAGCGTGGCCCCTACCGCCAGAGACCTATATTATGCCTGAGGAAACCAGCGCCAAATGAAAATTACATAAATTGTATCCAGCATTTACTGTGTTTATCTATTATTAGCATATGTGTGTATGTGTGCATGTATACGTATGTTGCATAGTGTGGATGTCCCTGTCTCATGGCATTCATGTGGTGGCCACAGTGCAACTTTCAGGAGTTGGTTCTCTTCAACTGGCCAATCATGTCAGCTTGATACAAGCTAGAGTCATCTGAGAGGAGGGAACCTGTCTTAGGGTTTCTATTGCTGTGAAGAGACACCATGACCACAGCAACTCTTATAAAGGAAAACATTCAATTGAGTGGCTTACCGTGTCAGGGTCATCTATTATCGTCATGTTGGGACATGGCGGCGTGCAGGCAGAGATGGTGCTGGCTGCATCTTGATATGAATGCAATAGAATGTGGTCAGAGTGTCACACTGAGGGACACTTGAGCAAAGGAGACCTCAAAGTCCACCTCCACAGTGACACATTTCCTCCAATAAGACCAGCATTGCTGGGCGGTGGTGGCGCACGCCTTTAATCCCAGCACTCAGGAGGCAGAGGCAGGTGGATCTCTGTGAGTTTGAAGCCAGCCTGGTCTACAGAGTGAGTTCCAGGACAGGCTCTAAAAGCTACAGAGAGAAACTCTGTTTTGAAAAAACATGGACATTAGAATTTTTATTTACGCTTGCTCTATACTTTTCCTCCGTGAGGTCTCTCTGTCTCTGTCTCTCTGTCTCTCTCTCTTTCCTCCTCCTAATAAAGCTCTAAAAAGGTTAAAAAAAAAGAATTTTTATTTACCTTCTCTCTTATGTGTGGCAATTTGTGTGAGGTCCTCTTTCATACTGCTCATCAGACCCTTTGCTACCCTTCTAAGCAGTCAAACAACTCATTCCTATTTCCATGAATTCTGTGTCACCTGCCCCCCGACCCCTGGGAGTGAACACTTTGAGGCAGCATCAGGAGTGGCCTCCTTGGGAAATTGCTAGGGCTTGTCCATGGCCCACTGTGTGGGTGTGGACTGGGAACCACCTATACGTGGGGAGAGCATCATGGTCCAGCCACTGTCAGTTTGACTGGGGGCTCATCCACGCTTCAGAAACAGGTACCGAGCCGAAATTCGGATGCTTCATAACAACAAGGCTCGAAGCTGCTTCCTTCTCCACACCTCTGATAAGGGACGATCAGTGTTTGGGAGGGGGGTTCCTTCTGTGTGACTTCTCTGTGATGACAAGTAGCACTTAAATGGCATCTCTAATTCTGGGTTTAGTAGAACAGGGATTAAATGTCTGGATGTAGGCATCTACTTTTAAGATAACTCCCAGCGGCTAATAATAACAGGAACATGTATTTTTTTTTCAGCATTGGTAGTAAACCATGAATATGGATGCTATTTTAGATCAGGGAAGTAGTCGGTCGCCCTAAACTGTCTCTTATATTTAGCAGCATGGGTCTAGGGTTACATATCAGGATACGTGCAGGGAGCTGTTTTGCTGATTGCAGCTGTCCTGCCGTTTGCCAGAGCTAATTTGCTGATCCAGGAGCTGAGGCCAGCGATTTTATGTCTGCATCTGCCTCGGCCCATAACTTGTGGGCAGGGACAGAGCCGCTTCAAGACATCCGCCCGCCCGAGCTGCGCGCAGAGCGGGCGGTGGATGGGAACTGTGCTCCCTGGACGTCAGCCCCTCACAGCCAGCCGACTCTCCCTGCTGCAGGGTGCCGTGTGTGTGTGTGTGTGTGTGTGTGTGTGTGTGTGTGTGTGTGTGTGTGTGTGTGTGTGTGTGTGTGTGTGTGTGCGCGCGCGCGCGCGCGCGCGCGCGCGTCCTTCATAGTTTCCTCCCATGCCTGCTTTTGCTTCTGGTCCCCATCAGGCAGACTTCCCGGGGTCTCCCCTAGCGGGATTCGAATTTCAAAGCCGAGTCCGGTGTCTGTGCTTGAGCAGGTGCCCAGCGAATGCCAGCCAGATGAGATGAGTCTCCACACAGTTGGGCAAAGGCTCTGAGAGCCGTTACTCTGCTCCTGCTCTTGGAAGGTGTAGCTAGAGCAGAAGGCCCGATGTGGACAGTGCTTTGAGTTTTTCTGCCCAGCATCTGTCTTTCCTTCTGGTAAAAGCTCTCTGGTTTTTCTCTGGGGAGTCACCTTTCCCACACCCTCCATCTGTGGAGATGGTGTGGCCCTAACCTCCCACTCAGCTCCGGTGGCCCAGAAGGAGGGAGGGAGGGAGGGAGGGGAGAGACTTTCACACTCCTGACTGCAGCATCAATTTTTATTGGGCATACCTGCTTGATGATGGTTGGGTACTCTATGGGCTTTTTTTTCCCTCCCCTGTTTCTGACCAATTGTCCATTATCTTGTATAGTTAATTGTCCTCCCACCCAGTCATTATGGAAGGAAACGCTTCAGCTCCATGGGTGTTGCTCAGACAGTAGGGAAAAGTCCAAAGGTGCTGTCTGCAGCCACCCCGAGTGGGGGCTGAAGAAAAGTCAGGGAATGTTTCCAACAACACAGAACACCATTATCTAGCCACTCTCCACATTCTCTCTCCCTGGAGTTTTTCAGTCACACGAACAGTGGACTCCACTTTTTGCTTCAGCCTGTCCGTATCATTGGCTGGTAGACCGGTCCCCTTGGCTGATCGGTCCCAGCCCCTTTCCTGTTGGTGTGATGAAATTCCCTGACGGTGGCCACTGAAGAGAGGAAGAGCTTGTTCTTGGTTCACAGAGAGTACAGCCCCCTCATGGTCAGGCGATCCCAGCAGCAGGAGAGAGAGCTGGTTACATTCCTTCCTCAGGAAGTGGGGTGTGGGGGGCCCCTGAACCTAAGTCCCTCTTCAGGGTCCCATCTGTGGAAGGCCAGCTCCCACCTTTTTATAGGGTTCCTATGAGGAGTTGAGAGGAATAAGAAACATTTTAGATTTAAAAAAAAAAATAGTGGAGAGGAGACAGACAGAAACACAGGATAGCTTTGGGAGGACCTGGGTCAATACCCAACGGCCCCTTCTGTCTCTTCAAAAGGACTTTTTATAACAATGCCAAGGGGCGGGGCGAAAGACCTCCTCCTTGCTAGATCAAAGCACACCACACAGTCAAGTGTAGACCTTTCCAAAACCTGGTAACCACGGCCGTGGTCAAGTCATCCCCTTATGCAGTCCCCTTCTCCCTGACTTCCACCTTTTCATTCACTTCCAGGACCCTGCTGGAGGAATCCTGCTGCTCACAGTGGGTGTGCCTTCCCATCTCAGTTAACCGAATAGAGATAATCCCTCACAGTCATACATTCCAGGGAAGAGGGACATCCAGGCTTTATAAAAATACTCCAAGGAAGAGAACTGTCCCATATGGATTCCAGTGCTTAGAGCCCTAGGGGCCAACACAACTCAGAGCCCCTCTTAACCCTGTAGATCCCACTGACAAGAGTTTCATCTTATTTTGACTTTAGCTGAAGTAACATTTTAAATGCCTCATAGGTCAGGCATAAGTTGGTTTAGTGATGGGGGCTTCTCTATACCCACCTCTGTCCTTTCTATGATTTTCTCTATGGAAGAAGGCTGTGGTGGATGAGCACATTTTGATTATGGAAGTTTCTAGAAGGATGAACACAGCAAGAAAAACAGACTCATACAGCATGGTAAATGGAATTACTTAAAGCCATTTTTATTTTTGCGCTCTCAGCAACACTTTCCATTGGGCAAAAGACCAGGGACCCAAACGTACACAGACACCAAGATGTGAGACACAGGATCTAATATGCTGGAATGGGGCTGGCATCCCTGTACACTGAGAATCCTGTCCCAGAGTCAGTCTCCTCCTGGGAGACAAGGGCTGGCTCGTGACACACCTGGGTGAAATGACAGATTTTCATGCCTACCAAGTTTTCTTCTTGTCGCTAGGGTCCAGTGTTTCCACAAACGCCTTAGATCCACGATCACCATGCTTCATATTTGTTTAGTGCATAGAGTTCCCCCCAGGGGCATGTCTGTCATAGCAATTAATGTTCATAGCAGTGTGAGGGAAGGAGGTAGCCGTTCTTGTCTCCATTCTTCAGAAGAAGAAACTCGCCTAAAATCAACTTGCACAGTGTCAAATAAGTAAACACAGAGTGGCCAGGCATGGCTGAAGAAGCCTGTGATCTCAGCATTCAGGAGGCAGAGGCAGAAGGATCATTTCTAAAGTCACCCTTGGCTATATAGCAATTCAAAGCCAGCCTAGGTTGCCTGAGAGTTCCCCCCCCCACAAGAAAATCCCACCCCCCCCATTGAAATAGGTGTTTGGACTCTCAATCACTTGTTCATTCAGTTAGAACAGGGTCTCTTTTCTTTATTCAAATTCATTGTCACTGTGTTTTTGACATTAATTCTGGAGATTTTTTTTTGCCATAAATATTACCTATTAGGTTGATCACTTGATATCTATCTACCACTGAGTTTACTTACTCGAATAATACAGAAGATCAGTCCATGGAGAACCACAAAGTTGAAGCTAATAATATCACTGAATTCTATCTAGACTGAGTGCTGTGTCTGTACTGGCAGGCAGGTGCAAAGAACCCACAGGTACCGAGAGAGACATTCTCCTTGCAGCAACCAGGAATGAGAAAAAAAATAAAGCATGAAGC
This sequence comes from Peromyscus maniculatus bairdii, assembly GCF_049852395.1. Lineage (NCBI taxonomy): Eukaryota > Metazoa > Chordata > Mammalia > Rodentia > Cricetidae > Peromyscus > Peromyscus maniculatus. The sequence continues at coordinate 7,483,278 of NC_134874.1, forward strand.
ATTCTTCAAAATTCAGTGTTATTTACCATTGTGTTTATAAGTTACTTAGAAATCACCTTGTGTACCACCCATGGCACATGCTTTGCACACTGCAAGATCTCTCTGCTAGCATGCTCTGGCAGGTGGGGCAATGGTATCATGAAGCCAGGGCATTCACAGTTGAGGCTGGACAGGAAAAGAAAATGCAAGGTTAAAACTCTTCCAGATAGCATCCAGGAAAATCAAAGTTCTTGCTCAAGATTTGCTCAAAATAGGTATAAAAGAAAGCCACATTCCATAAAATAGCCAGTTTATTTCCACATCAGGGATGGAGAGGGTGCACCTATGCCTAGGATCTGGGTTCATTCTCAGGCTCCGACTGGTCAATACATATACAAGCAAAAGGGGTGGACTATTGGGAAAAATTTAAATGGGACAAAGGTCTAGAAAGTCTTGCGTGAACTCTGGGGTTGCGAAGGGAGATGGAGAGAACTTACAACATGGGAAAAATAAATCTATGGGTTCAACTTACTAGACAACCTTAGCATGCTACAAAGATTGTACTTGATTTTGTAAACACCAGCATTCACTGCTCTCCTTGGAAACCACCTGCTCCCCCTAAATCCAGACCTCCCAGCGACATGTCGTGAGGTTTCTGGAGTTCATCCCCACAGAAGAGGAATGGATGCAAAGGGTTTGCCGAGAACCGAGACATCGAGACACCGTTTTCGTGTTTTTTATCAGTCAGTGACGTGGATGGGCACGTCTGTGCCGTTCTGATCCCCTATGTTCCGGACTTGGTGTTCGTTTGCCAGGGGCCTGCCTCTGGAGAGTCCTGGAGGAAAAGATCTCACAGTCTAAAAATCGAGGATCCATTCCTCAGAAACTTCTTGGGCTGTGTGCAGATGAGGACCATCCTCCATGCTCCCGGCTGATGGCTGGCACTTCAGGAACTGTGTGGTACAGAGAGGAGGAGAGAGACATAGACAGTGAATGGGCTGAACTTCTGGGATAGATTTTTCAGGGCTCGCTGCTCTTCTTTGATGTACTGTCCCTGACTAGAGGATGCTGTCGTGGGCTAGCAGGCTTTTATGCTTTTGACTGTAAGCACTGACTTACTTTGGAAAAATTTTTTTTTCACCTGAAAAATGTTTTTAACTTTATGTGTGGTCTGTGCAAAAACCCTGAATGATACAGATGGAATTGCATTCACTGAGCAGCCCAGTGCCTCGTTCTCTTCACTCATGATTTTTAGTTCTCAGTGTTGGGTTGTATATATCCTGTGGGCATTTTCTTCCACATTTAAATCCATGAATAGGCAGGTGTGTGTGTGTGTGTGTGTGTGTGTGTGTGTGTGTGTGTGTGTGTGTAGCGTGTATGTGTATGTAGCCTGTGTGTGAGCATGTGTACACGTGTGTGTACTTAATGGGATCATGTTGCATTCAGTATCCACTGCGGGTTGGTCTCAGGACAAGCACTTGATGGAGAAATCGAAGCAAAGGTGTGTGGGTAGAAAGAGGAAGATCGCTCCAGGCGCTGGGGACAGAAAGTGCCAAGGCTACAAAGCAGGAGGATGCTTGTGGTGCTCCCACGGAAGAATCCGATTGGCTGGAGTAGAGAATGCAGGGAGAGGTTCTGTGAGAGGAGGGAGGACAGGCAGCAGCCAAGCCGCACAGAGCCTTAGAAAGGAAGGTTCCGGGTTTGTGTTGCCATGTGGCTGTCCTTCCTAAACAAAGCACTGTTTGTTTAACCTGTGCCATGAAGGACATTCAGATTCTTTTTAAAAAAGATTTATTTTATTTACTATATAAAGTGTTCTTTCTGCAACTTTGCCTGTACACCAGAAGAGGGCACCAGATCCCATTACAGATGGTTTGTGAGCCACCATGTGGTTGCTGGAAATTGAACTCAGGACCCCTGGAAGAGCAGCTGGTGCTCCTAACCTCTGAGCCATCTCTCCAGCCCCTCCCCCCTGGACATTTAGATTCTTTTAAGGGCCTCCATTGTTCCAGACAAAGCCTCCTGGAGCATCCTCGCACAGGCAAGGCTGGAAACCCTGGCTGCATAGAATAACCCAGAGAGCCTTAAAACCCACTGTGCCTGCCCTCAGTAGCTGGAGATTCTAGCTTAGCCTAGGGTGAACCATGGGCTAGCAGTTTTTAAAGCAACCCAGCATGGCAAGAGCGGAGAATCACTGCTTCTCATGCACCTCTGTGCATTTGCATCGCGCGTGCGTGCGTGCGTGCGTGCGTGCGTGCGTGCGTGCGTGTGTTCATCTATGCTTGTGAAGGTCAGGGTTGTACCAGGTATCCTCAATCACCTCCTCACCTTCATTTTTGAGTTGAGGTCTCCTACTGAACCCTTCCCACTAGGACAGACAGACAGACAGACCAGCAAGCCCAGGGATCCTCTTGTCTCTGCTTTCCCGGTGCTGAGATGATAGGAGCATGCTGTGGCAGCTGGATCTTCACATGGGTGCTGGGGAATCTGAACTCGGGACATCAGGCTCGCACAACAAGCACTTTACTGGCTGAGCCATCTCCTTAGCCCTCAGGGTGGGTTTTGAGGTGCGGAATGGGGGTGTTGGTGGGTACATGGGAACACGGTTATCTCCTGTATCCCAAGGGGATTGGCTCTAGGTCCTCCCATACCCGGGAATACCAGCATCCATCCAGACAGCCCAAGTTTCCCACATAAAGTGGCTTGTCACTCACGTAGAACCTGCATGCATCCTCTCATCTCTAGATTATTTATCATTCTGAATATACAATGTCAATGTAGAGATGGTTGCTAGGCTGTATCGTTTAGGAACCCACAAGAAAAATGTCCTCAGCTCGTGTGTGATGAACATGCAGTATCATTCTAGAGGGTTTGGGCCTGAGGGTGGTTGAATTTAAGGATGAGGGACCCACAGGTACAGAGGCCTGACTGTCCATCCAGAGAGACAGCCGCAAAGACAGTCCCAAGATGCGGAAAGTGGCCAGTGTTTCACACGCTGCCGACCTTGATATCCGTCTTTTCAGCCGCTTCCAGCTGGCCGAGGAAATAACGCAGCATTTAACTCATGTTTTAAACCGCGCTTCCTTGCTCACTAGTGAGGTTCTTCCTTTCTTTTTCTTTGGAGACAGACTCTTACCCTGTAGCCCCAGCTATCCTTAAACTTGAGGCGATCCTCCTGCCTCAGCCTCTCCAATGCTAAGATTACAGGCCTTAGCTACTGTATGGGATGTATTCTGTTTCTTCATCATATCCCACTGGCTTATATTCTTTTCTTCACAATTAAAAAAAAAAAAACTACCATTGTGGGATACTTAAGCTTTGGATTTTTCCCTGTCTTAGTTTATCTGAGCCTGCCCAATCTTTGAGAAATAGGTCATATCCCTATTTTTATTAGGAATAGAAAAACTCCAGTGAAGACATATTTATATAAAAACAATACCCAGGAAGTCTTTACTGTGTCCAGTTACACAATAAAGAACATAATTTTGCTTTTATTTACTCTCTCTCTCTCTCTCTCTCTCTCTCTCTCTCTCTCTCTCTCTCTCTGTGTGTGTGTGTGTGTGTGTGTGTGTGTGTGTGTGTGTGTGTGTACTCAGGTCAAAGGACAACTATAGGAGTTGGTTCCTTCCTTCCACCATGTGTGGTCCTGGGGATCAAACTCGGGCCATCAGTCTTGGAGGCAAATGCCCTTAACCACTGAGCCATCTTGTCAGTCCCAGATTTGCTTGTGGGCTTTTGAAAAAAAAAAAAGACCAGGTTCTTGTTTTATGCCACCTCAGAACGTGGCATGTGTCCCTCCACTCCTGATACAGCTACAGCCTATTCTGAGGGCAGGAAAGGATGGGTTCCTGCCCATAGCTGTACAAGACAGATGCTTTCGCAATGGAGAGTAGGTTAAGTTACTGTGCACCTTCTGATGGGTACCCGGGACACTGGGCCCCCTTAGATGGCAATACCTGCTTACTGTGCACCTCTTAAGGGGCACTGGGACCCCTACCCTTCTTAGATGGCAAGTCCTTAAAGGAACCTTTGGGCACAAAGGCTCTGTGGCTACAAATGACAAGCAAACACTAGTTTGTGGAAGTGTTTCATTTTATGAGACGGGATCTCACTGGCTATACCAGACTGGCTTCAAACTCCTGACCCTCCACTCTCAGTTGAGACTGAAATGAATGTGACTCCATGCCCAGCCAAGCGATCACTTTGGATACAGTTAGGAATCAATTTTTAGCCATTTGGACATCCCCAAGACCACATAGAGGTAAGGTCTGGGGATCATATTGTGGATTTATTTTACTTAATGGCAGATCCATGCTGTTCCACAAAGACCTGAGAACCTGGCTGCCACGACACTCAGTATTCATGATCGTGGATGGGAATGCAACCCTTACCCTCTTAATGTGAGCCTAAAGTGTGTAGTGCCTAGGCCAGCCACCGGGATCTCTACACACACAGCCAGTGCCTTGGCTTGCAGTCCCTTCCCATCCTTGGAAATGTGTGTGTGTGTGTGTGTGTGTGTGTGTGTGTGTGTGTGTGTGTGTGTGTGTTGCCTGGGGCTGATCAGATCTACCTGAGTGTGTAAAATGGCACCGTCTTCTAGGAACTTCCAACATGAAGTTTGATTGCACTCAACCACAGAGAAGATGTAAGATGTGCCTTAATTGGGTCACCCGAAAATCCCACATTTGTGGCACAGCACAGTCATTACCTTTATGCCCAAGCTTTGTCTTGCTGCTAACAAAGTTCCACTGGTCCCATGGGACATCAGACATGTGGCCGTGAGACAGGCCATGTGAGGAAGGAGGAGAAGATGCGGGAGATGAAGTGTCAGCGGGTGTCTAGGGTGTGGCATGACTTCTGCCCCAGGTAGGTGAGAAATCCCCTAAGCCCTTGCAGATAGCATCACTTAGAGAATCCTTCATCCTCTCTGACCCCCATTCCTGACATAGAGCTTCAAGTTTTCTTGGAATTTCTTGGGTAATAAGATTATCTTTTGTTCTAGCAAACAACTCTTGGTTGGTCCTAGATAGCCTAGTGATGCTGGATTGTTGCCACGGAAACCAATCATGTGATGGAAAGGTCAGTAGTTTTCAGTCCTGTTTCTTTTTCCCTAGGAAGGGAAATAGGTTGAAAGCTGAGTTGATATAATTCTTCATGCCAGCATTATGAAGCCCCTGTAACCCTTCAAAGAGACAGGGTCTGAGAAGCTTCTAGATTGCCGCCCACGTGTGCCTGAAGGATGGTGCACACCGAGTGGCAGGGGATCTCCCACACCTTTCCTCTCTTCCATCGGGATGCTCATCTACACTCCCTCAGTGAGGTACTTCATAGCAAGTAAGGACCCACTAGTGTTTCTTGAGTTCTGTGAGCCAACTACACAAACAAAAGGAGTCTGAAGAGGGGTCATGGAACCCTGGTTTCTGTCTGGTAGAAAGACTGGAGGCTTAGGACTGACATCTTGAGCAGTTGAGTACTCCGTCGGTGGGATCTGGCTGTACCTCTTGATAGGGGGGATCTGAATTGCAGGGCACCCAGTTGGTGTTTGCTAAGGAATTGCTTGTTTTGTGTGGTACTCTACCAAGCTACATCTGGCTACAGAAGTGTGCTGCCTGGAATGTAGAGGAAAAAGGAAACCATGTTTTTATCTCGTATGTTAGGCACGTAAACAGTCTGGTTTTATGGCACACGCTCCTGGGCAAGAATGTTTTTCATTAAGTGAAAACTGTAGGGGAGTGGTTATGTGATGTTAGAATATTTAGAATCAATCCCTTGTGAGAGGATACATATTTTAAGATCACTCCAGGGCTTGTCTGAGACCCAGAGATCTACATTTACAAGGCCCCCAGCTGAATCTGTTACAGGTGGTCTGAGAGCTGAGGGTGCTTTGAAAAACATGACCACTGAGACTAGCCTAAGCTCGCTTGAATCTTCAAGGTACTCAGGAGAAAGCTAAACCCTGCAGCCATGTTGGCTTGGGCCAGGGATTTACATATATTCAGGATGAGAAATACCACCTTTCATCTGTGAGATTCATCTCTGCACTTTTTTCTGGCAACTTGAGGGCAGAGAAGTCCCTGACTTTGAGAGACTTCAAGTTTCTGAAGCTGCTTGGACCAGAACCATCTGATAAGACATTGTTCTATGCAAATTACTGAATACTTGCATGCTTCCCAGATCTTCTGAATTTGATGACATAAAACTGTCCTCAAACATCACGTGACTTACTTAGGTAGTCTATAGAACTAAATGAACAAGAACTTTCTGTGAATTTGCTTAAAGACTATCATGATTTGGGATTATTTAAAGAAACACAATGAAGACATAGGCCATTTGAGTTCTATTCTCCATCTTGATGAGGATAAAGACTATTTTTAGTAATAATAATAATAATGATAGTAATAATAATAATAACAACAATAATGATAATATTTTTCATTGCCAGGGACCAAACCTTGGATATTGCTCATGCCAAGCAGATACTTTAACACTGAGCTACATTAATTTTTACTTTTTTTTAGGTTAATTTTTTTGAGATAGCACCCATCTAGCCCAGGCTGATCTTGAACTTGTTATGTAGCTGAGGATGACCTTGAGCTCTTGGTCTTGTTGCCTTGTCCCTCTGCCTCTCAAGTGCTGGGGTTATAGATATGTACCAGCATGCTAGCTACCAAGATCAAATTTTTGTTTATTTTATTTAAAAAAGTTTATTATTTTTATTTACGGATGTGTGTATTTGCATGTGAGTGCAGTGCTCTTGGTGGCCAAACGAGGGTATTGGGTCTCTTGGAGCTGTAGTTATAGATGATTGTGGGCCTGCTGGATGTGGGTGCTGGGAACTGAATTCAGGTCCTCTGGAAGAGCAGCCAATGTGCTCAGGCTTGGAGCCATCTCTCCAGTCCATTTATTATTAGTATGTTGGGATTTATTTACTTTTATTTTCTGAGTATGAGTGTTTTGTCTGCATATATGTGTTTGCCCTGTGTGCATGCCTGGTGTCCTTGGAGACCAGAAGAGGGCATCAGATTCCCTGGAACTGGATTTACAGACAGTTGTGAGCCATCTGACTGGGTGCTGGGAATGGAACCCTGTGGTGGTATTATGTTCCCCAAAATATTGTGCACCCTAATAAACTTATCTGGGGTCAGAGACAGAACAGCCACTAGATACAAAGGCTAGAAAATGGTGGCACTCACACCTTTAATGCTAGCATTCCAGAGGCAGAAATCCATCTGGATCTCTGTGAGTTCAAGGCCACATTGGAAGCGGCCAGCATCACGCCTTTAATCCCAGAAAGTGAGCCTTTAATCCCAGGGAGTGATGGCAGAAAGCAGAAAGATATATAAGGCATGAGGACCAGAAACTAGCAGCATTTGGCTGGTTAAGCTTATAGGCTTCTAGCAGCAGTTCAGCTGAGATTCATTCTGAATGAGGACTCAGAAGCTTCCAGTCTGAGGAAACAGGATCAGCTGAGGAACTGGCGAGGTGAGGTGGCTGTGGCTTCTTCTGCTCTGATCTTCCAGCATTCACCCCAATACCAGGCCCTGAGTTTGCTTTATTAATAAGACCTGTTAAGATTCCTGCTACAGAACCTAGGACCTCTGAAAGGTCAGCCAGTGCTCTTAACCACTGAACCATCTCCCCAGCTCCTGTTTGTGTTTTTTGTTTGTTTTGGTTTGAGACAGGGTCTTGCTATGTAGTTCTGGTTGTCCTAGAACTCTTTAGCTACATAGAGACCAGGCTGGCCTTGAACTCACAGAGATCCTCCCATATCTACATCCTGAGTGCTGGGACTAAAGGTGTGTGCCACCATGCCTGGCTCCCTTGTTTTTAAAAGACAAGTAAGTACTTTACGGTTTTAAAAATCTCTCCTTTTCTTTAGAGAGGAGTTTTGAATTAAACTCAGAAATCTACCTTCATGGCTTTGCCTCACCCAGCCTCAGTGTCCTCTGCTGTCAGATTTCCCTTCCATGAAGTCCTTGCTGGCTTCCAGATTGTTCCAGCAGGGCCTGCCGTGGGGACAGGCACATGTCCGTAACCCTACTCCCCTCCTTGGCATTGACTTAGAGCAAACTAGGGCAGTGAGTTTGCTGATGTAAAGGAAAACTGACCACTGTGCCGAGGGCTACCCTTAGTGTGCCTTTTCCTCTGGACTTTGGAGGAAGAAGGCTGCTAGGATTGGACCATAAGGAGTCTCTTAAACGCTGGGTCGGTGTTCAGAGCTGAAACATTGCAGATCCCCAGGCTCACATCTGATTTCCCCAGTTGGAATCCTCTGGGCATGTTTTGGATAAGACTACCTATAAACCTTTCCAGGTCATTCTTTGGTGGTGTGAAGCTTGGGGACCCCTGTTTAATAGTTTCATGTGGCCATTCAATTCCCATAAAGTAGGGCAGGGATATTTTATTTAAGGGATCACAGAGAATTCAGCCCTATTATTCCGCTTACTAGAAGATTTCAATTGATCTCTTTCTCTATAGGCTGCTCTGCCCACTCCCCCCACCCCCCACCCCCCGCCTGTGTCTCTCATCCACAAAGAACAACACATTTTTCTGTGGCAGGGTCTTAGTATGTAGCCTGGGCTGGCCTTACACTTCCTCATCTCACCCTTGCAAAGAGCTCTAAGTTATTTGAGTTTCCTCTTGGGATTCTAACTTCTAGAAACCCTCTTTTGTTTTCGTCAAAAGCTTCGGACAGAAATGTATCTAAAAGGAATCCGACCTTACAGATAGGTAGGGAAAAAAGACGTCTGAGAATTTAACAGCTTGCCCAGATGGTCTGCGTGTGAGCCGGAGGTTTTATTTTGAGACAAGATCTCACTGTGTAGCTCAGGAACTCGATATGTAGAACGGGCTGTCCTTGAAATCATAGAGAAGTGCCTGCTTCTACAGCCTGACTGCTGGGATTAAAGGTGTACATCACCAACCCAGGTCAGAACTAGCACTTGAATCCTGGTAAAATTGATGACAAAATCCATGCTCTAACCATTGTGAGACACAACCCCTAAGGAAGAAAGAATGGGGAGGTGACCTCCAATTGATAGCTTTTATTTGTATTAGGAGAGCTTCAACCATAAGCATGCACACACACCTTGACACCATCTGGAAACATTTATATTATGAATAGTGGGAATCCTCATGTGTGATGACTTCTGGATCCCTTGTTCAAAAAAATCTTGGGTGGTGATATCTTAGGGACAAACATCTTTTTTTTTTAAGTTATTTTATTTTTTAAGTATGTGTGTGTATGTGTTTATGTGTGTGCGTGTTTATGTGTGTGTGTTATATGTGTTAGTGGAGGCCAGATGAAGGTGTCTGATGACCCAGAACTGGAGTTGCAGGCAGTTGTGAGCTACCCAGTGTGGTTGCTGGGAACTAGACCCAGTTCCTGGTTAAGAGCAGGAGGCAACCCTCACCAATGAGCTGTGGGTCTCTCCAGCCCCGGCAATCTGATGTTTGATCGAAACGTCCACCTCAGATTGCCAAGCAGACGGGTTCCAACCGCAGGTGAGGTCATCGTTTTATGTTTTATCACGGGTTTAAACAGTGTACTTGTCAACATCTAAATCAGATTTCTGACCCCTGGGCTGGAGGGATAGCTCAGCCGTTAAAGGCTAGGCTCACAACCAAAAATAAAAATGGGGTCAGCATCCTGAGGGATGGTTGCTCCCTTTCCAATGCTTCCTCAGTCCCATGTCTCCCTAGTGTTTCCTCAACAGGCCACTGCATTCGTGTGTGTTCCCTGCCCGACCCCTGACATCTGTGTGTTTTGGCTGTGACTCATTACACACCTCATGGTACTGTCACCCCCACCCACGGATGCTGGAGTTGACCATAAAGCAGGGACAGTTTATCCCTGTCCATGGGCAGACCAGAAAAGGAGGCATGGATGGAGAGCGTGTGAAGCTGTAGTTAAGAGCCCAGCCCAGGGGCTGGGACGCAGCCCGGTGGGTAAAGGGCTTGCCCTGTAAGCATGACTTTAGGTCTCCAGCACCAGCGTGAGAGCCGGGTGTGGCAGTGTGAGTCGGTCACCCCAGCGCCGGGGTCACAGACATCTGTCTGGGTTCACAGAGAGACTCTGTGTCAAGCAATAAGGTGGTAAGGTTGTGAGAAGCATGTCCTAACATCAACCCCTGACTGCCATGTGAGCTGCAGAGATGAATCTACCTGCACACACATATACATCCATGTGAAATACACACCTGAGCGCGCGCGCACACACACACACACACACACACACACACACACACACACACACACACACAGAGGAACCCAGCACAAAGAGCTGCAATTAAATCCTATCTTTTCTGCCAACCATCTGTACCTCAATCTCCTTCTCTGCAACATGGCAATACCTCTTGGGCTGCTTGGAGTGTTCATATGAGCTTGTCCCGTGAGAGCTCCGAGTGTTGCCTGGGGTGTGACAGGATCTGTGCCAACGACAGCCGCTATAACTATAACCTACCTAGTTCTAAGTCTGATCTGGGCAGTGTGTGTTTTCACACGTCCTCAGAAATGAAGCCGAGGCTGGCTTCCGTCCCCCGGAACACTGTCCTTTGAGCTTGGCTCATGGTACCCAGTCCTGAACTTTCTTTAGAGTTTTCTTAACACCCAAGGCCCTCTCCTGCCCTGTCTATAGCGAGAGTAATAATAACTTTCAGCAAGTGCTCTGCGTTCTCAGTGTGCTAAGACACAGCCCCCAAGCTGTACACGTTCTCTGTCACCTGCTTAATGTTTACGATAGCTTTATGGACTGACAGTGAGTCACAGCTGGGGAAACTGAGGTCTGAGAAAGTTAAAACAGTTGGTTTGGGGTAAGTGGGAAGTGACGACCTAGGTCCAGGCAAGCCAGTACTAAGCTCGTACTATTACCCATGCTCCACAGTCACACACACACACACATACACACACACACACACACACACACACACACACACACACACACACACACACACAGTGGCTTCTTTAAGAACGATGTCCCGCATGTTCTCATCTGTCTTCCAACATTCTCATCTTCCCCCGATTCCAGGCCAATGTCAGCAGGTTTTAAAGAACCTGATGATGACATCAGTGTCATCTAAACAGAACTTCTGAGTTCCCTTTGCTCTTCTAGTGTCCCTTTCTTGGGACACTGCAATATGTTTGTTTTTCCCCTGGGACACTTTCTGTTAGGACGTGGGCTCCCACATCCCCCCCGGTCCTCATTGCTGGTGGATCTCTGGCTTATTTGACAAGAAGTTGATCTCCCGTGGCATCCGCTGTCCCCTCGATTGCCAAGGTTGGGCTGGCTGATCTATCCAGATTAAGGATATGACTTCCTCCCTCATCCACCCATGTGAGTCTCTTTGGTCAACGAAGCCAAAAAAAAAAAAAAAAAAAAAAAAGGTTGGCCTTCTCAGCTTAAGGGGCAAAGGGCTTTGGTCAAGGATGTGGAAGAATTAGTTGCCCAGGAAGAAAAGCTAACGTGTTCTTAGCTCCATGGGTTTGTGCTTCTTTTTTTCCGGGCCCAGGCTACACACCATGTGTCCTTTGCCCCTGTCAAAACTCTGATGGAAAGTGGCATTGATGCTATCAGGGGAAGTTCATTTCAGCTTATTAGAGAATTCAGAAAAAATATGTTTAAGTCCAGAGAGAAGCATCAACGTCCCTCTCTTTATGACAGGAGAGCTCAGGGGTGACCCCAAAGCACATGGCTGTTCCGCCCTTGAACTAGGAATGAGGCAAGCACAATGCAAAGTCACGCAGGGCATACTTTTGCAGACGTGTGGTGAGGCAGGTGTTAGATGCTCCGTTTACGCCTTCCCATCTCCTACCCTCTGACAGCCGGGGGGTGGGGCACAAGACAGGCTTCAGTCATCCCATTGTGAGCCTAAGTGACATTTGCTCTGGGAAAACCCCGCATAGCTTCTCTGATCTTCCTCACTCCCCGCCTTAGCCTGACATCACTTCCTGTTCTAGAAACGAAGGCTGGGGAATTACAGCCCACAGATAAAAATGCTTGCTTTTGTAAATAAAGTTTTGCTGGAACACAGCCACACCGATCATTCGCTCGCTGTCTATGGCTGCTGCTGTGTCCCAGCGGCAAGCTCAGTGCTTATGACAGAGCGGGGTGGTAGGGACCACACGCCCCACAAGGCCTGGAATATTTACTGCTATGCCAAAGCGATCTAGTCCCCGTGTGGGAAGACCGGCTTTGATATGCCAGATCAAGGACTGCGGAGTACACTTTCGGGGGGGGGGGGGGGGCGACGACGACAACGACTTGCTGATGAAACCTTGGTTCCAGGCAGCACAAGAACACTTGGATTCCTACTTCTTGGGTCAACAAGGAGGGAAGAGGTGACTTCATCCTTGCTGGGGTGTGCCTAGTTTCTCTTCAGATGCTATTGAAGGGTCAGGTGTACCCCTCAAGCCTGGCTCTGATTGTAAAGTTCGACTTTCTCCTTCGATGGTTTTGTCTACTTGTAGTTTGATGGGAAACTATGCAGGAACAACTGACTCGGGTCATTCTTTGGACAGTCATGGCAGCCGTGACCCAAGATGGCTACGGTCGTGTCAAGCTGATGGAATTGCTAGGATACGGTGGAGTGATTGACAGCGTGGGTCTCCGAATGACTGCGTTGGAGGCAGACCTTGCACCCGCCCTGCCTGGTCTGTGTAACATGGGGAGAACGTGAAGACCCTGTCGATTTTGTTATCAAAGCCGATCTTAACCTAGTAGATTCCCGCGAGCATTCGAGAAAAGCGCTCAGGAGCAGGAGGGGTTCAGAAGGCCTACTTACGCCCTGGAGAAGTGCACCACGCATGACACACCGATGATGACCAGGCCGATGATGATGGAGGCGATGCCCACCCACTTGGCGTTGCGCCCCAGCCTCCTGGCTCCTTCGTAGTCTCCGTCATTGTAGCTGTTCTGAGACTGGGGGACACACAAAGGAAAAGCCGGTGACCACAGGTAACCCAGGAGGAGAGGCGTGGGCCTTCTCAGGCTGTCCTGATGGAACAACCCTTAAGGAGCCCTTGGTGAGCGCTCCCCTCAGTGTCGGGCTGTTGAGAAAACAACATGGCTCCGTCATCTCCCAACATGGCTCCATCATCTCCCAGGAAGCTTTCCCAAGGCCTCTGGATTTCTTCCTTCCTTCCACCAGAGGGCTGATTTTTTGTCTCGCCCACCCCTCTAGGGAGTATGTGGGTGGTAACGCTCGTCTCTTTCATTCAGCCCAGCATGTCAGCTCCCAGAGCCGTACTTGTCAAATGGAAGACACTTAGTACATGTCTGTAGAATGGGAAGGACATGCCTGTGTCAGGCATTAGGGAGTCATTGCCAAGTCTCACCCACAGCCCGGGCCCGCTTGCCGCCCCTTCGGATCAAAGCCACACTGACTCATTTTTCTATTGCTGGTGGCCGCTTTTGAGCTACAGTGACAGCGTCAGGAACTTGGGACAGAAGTCATTGCATTTGCCAAACCCAAACTATCTGCTGTTGGGTTATTCACAGAAGACACCCAGCCATTCCTACACTAAAAACTTTGCCTCAATTATTCACCTCTATGCCCAAGTCAGGGCCACCTTTTAAGTAGTCCCCACAGACACAGCTTCTCAGGCTGTTAAAATGTTGCAGCAGATGAGAAATGCTACCCTGCGCCTTGGTCCTCCTTCCTTCATCCCCCAGCATCCTGGGTCCTTCTCTGTATCACCCGTGACTTCTCCAGGAACTGGCGTGCTAAGGGTTATTATTGAGCTCAGCAGAACCTCCTTTCCCACTCTGCCAGGGATGCTGCTCTGTGGGTTAGTTTGATCCCCAGAGACACCTAAAATGGGGGTGGTGGAGGCACAAAGGTCTGAGATCAGGACTTCAGGCGAGTCCTTGCCCCCAGCCAGCTCTAGGCCCGCCTGGGGCTGCTTGAGAAAGCCGAAGATTTCATCTTAGAGGTCCGAGTTCAGATTCTGTTTGAGAAGCTGTGATAAGTGCAGAATGTCACCAACCTTTCCAAGGCCCATTGTCCTTCTCTGTGCATTGGGGCAGGAGTGGCAGCAGCTTGACACAGAGGATCCCGTAAATTAACGTGTGAAGTGGGCAGCGTTGACCTTGTGTGCTCGATGCGCTCCGGCCTTCACTGTGAATTGGTTGCTACTCCCACCTCGTTCTTAATTGTAAGTCGTTGGGTGGAAAGAGAGGGGTGTGACCTCTGACCACCTCCGTGATCACGAGGATCCAAGTTCAGGCAGTGTTTTAGGTGGCGTCACAGTCAAAGTCAGTGTCCAGAACATTAGGAGTTCAAGTTCAGTCCTTATAATCTAGCCTAGGGTGATGATGATTCAGACCACCCACCTCTGACAAATCATTGTTCTTTTGTGTGTCCTTGGAAAATGTAATCTATGGATCAGTCATAGTGATGATTTGATTAAGAAAAGGAAAAATAATGAGACCTCCAAACAATGTTAACTCTTGACTGTTAGACAAGAAAAAAAAAAACCCTCACTTTCTCTAATAGCAGTAGGGAAGAGAGCCAGCCTGGGGCATACTGAAGGTCATAGGTATCTTCAGGGCATCACCTGTGGGCTCAGGTAAAAGGTGTGTGTGTGTGTGGGGGGCTCTGGGCTCTTTAGCTTGTTTGGTGCAGGTCAGCGAAGCCACACTGACCACCCGGCTGAGGGGTTTGAGTACAAGTTATGGTATATTCTTCCTCACCTGCAGCCAGCCTGGCATCCTGACCGTGACCCTCCTCCTCCGGTACCACCCTCTCTCCAAGACTCATGAGAGAGAATCTGAGTGAGGCCGCCACTGAGTTGAAACCCTTGAGAAGCCCCTTTCAGGGCCAAGGAGGGTTCTCTCCTTTGTATCCAGGACTCCCACTCTGAATCTGGTCTCCCCTTTGGTTCTTGGAGAAGGGCTCTCCCTGGTTGTCTCCTGGGTGATTGTAAAGATTGGGGGGAAGGATCAGGGCAGAAGACTATAGAATTCCCAGATTCCAGTCTGAGGGACTTGTGTTATGGTAGGGGGATCAGCTTAAGGGTTGACGCCAGAGTTAATAGTTGTAACAAAATATCCAACTGAAGCAGCTTAAAGGAGGGGCAGTTTCCTTTGGCACATGGCTTCATAAGTCTCCGTGCATCATGGCCGGGAAGCGTGGTGGCTGGGGCTGCTCCTCCTGTAGTGGCAGGGGAGTCAGGGTGGTGGCTTGTTCACATTGTGGCAAAGATCGGAAACAGAGAGAGAGGGTTTGGAACCAGAGGTGGATACCACCTCCAAGGGCCGCCACTAATGACCCACCTCTGCCAGCTAAGCCCCTCGTCCTAAATGTTCCCACAGCCTCCTCGGACAGCAGCGACAGCTGGGGATCGCGTGCTCGAACACGTGAACCTGTGGTGGACACTTCACACCCCAGCCTTTAACAGTGGAGAGCCAGTAACAGAGGGAGGAGTCCTCCGGCCCTGCCCAGTGCTGGACAAGTGCTCCCCGGCCCTAGCTACAGTAACTCTGTCCTCCTTCCGATTAGAGTGTCATCCTAAGGGTCTCCTGGCAGCGAGGGCAGACTGACCAGGTGGAAATGGGTTTTGGAGAAAATGCATGCTCTGTAAGTCCTTTCTTCTGAAGAGAAGAAACTCTGCCATCTGGTAGGAAAGGACGAGAGAGAAGCCTGGATGGCTTTAGCTGTCTAAGATGTACGTGATCTTGTCAGAGCGGATGCTTCCTTTGATGTCTAGGTCCTGTGGCTGGAACTCAGGGCATCAGGCTTGGCGGCGAGTGCTTTTGCCTGCTGGGCCACCTCCCTGGCTCAGTTTATACGATCTTACTCATTCCTCTAAAAATTATGAATGCCATCTGGATGCATGCCAATCATTTCAACACCACAGAAACAAACAGAACATAAAACTTCATTTAATCTCATTTCTCAGTCTTAAGCAGCTTGGTATGCCTTTTAGATGTCGCGTCCACAAATCCTGCGAAAATAATCCCGACACTCGCTCCAGCTTCCGTGATGACTAAGCGCGCTTCAACGGAGGTTAGGAGAAGGAAATTCGCACCCCAAGATAAAGCCATGGTAATAAGTCTGCGTGTCTAATCCTGACCCCTCACATGTGAAGGCAGCTTCATCCTCCCTTAGGCAAGGTTGGTGGCACAGCATAGGCTGTAGAGGGGTGTCTTGTTTTCACTATGAGCAGACGACTGTAAATCCTGGTGGACTTGGCAGATCTGCCATTGGCATTTCCTTTAAACACTCGTCTGTGCTTTTCATTGGCTGGCTGGAACTTCTGAATTGGACTTCCTTGCATTTCTTTCTAAGTAGGTCCCCTCTCCCTTTCTCTCTCCCCCTTCCCCTCCCCTCTCTCCCCTTCTCTTTTCCCTTCCCTTCTCTGCTCCTTTTCTGTATGCTTTGGCTCCTGCTATAGTTCAGTTCTGGAATGTTCCACAATGAGCCACATGCTGCAGGCTCGGTGGCAGAACCTTAAGAGGTGAGGCCGGGAGGCGTCAGGTCACTGAGGGTGTGTCCTCGAAGGGACTCGTGGGGTTCTGGTTTCTCCTCCCCATCTTTCTCTCTTCCCCCAGCTTCCATGAGGAGAGTCACTTCCTCTACCTTGTGTTCCTGTCATGCAGTTGACTCCTCACAGACAGACAGACAGACAGACAGTGCACAGAATGCTCTAGAACTGTGAGCCAAGGCAAACCCTTTCTCCTTCTGAGTTGATGGCAGGTATTTTGCTGCAGTGAGTGGAGAGCTGGCTAGAGCTGGCTGGCACAGCCTCCGGCTTACCCTGTGACGAAATAGCGAAGATAATGGACAGCATTTGTGGAACATTGCTTAGTGCCTGACATCACGCTAAATGCTTTCCAAGGGTTGTCTCATTTCTCCTCAGCTCTCTGAGGTAAGGAGTTCATCACTACTGTTTTATTGATGGGGAAATTGAGGCACAAGGTTAAGCCATTCACAAAAAAAGTTAGCATGGCTTATTTGTTTAAGTGTGTGTGTGTGTGTGTGTGTGTGTGTGTGTGTGTGAGAGAGAGAGAGAGAAAGAGAGAGAGAGAGAGAGAGAGAGAGAGAGAGAGAGAGAGAGAGAGAGAGAGAGAGAGAGAGAGATGGGCCTTTGGTTATTATTATTTTTTATTTATATAACTTGCTGGCTTCCACCTGCCCCAGGGTAGACAGCCTTCCAGGCTGGTGCTTCTAGCTCCTCCCTGTTTCTGCTTTCTGTTTCCATTTATAATTCAAGAGACTGAGTTAGAGTGACAGACTTCCTCCTCTTCATGTCCTGCCATCGTTGTATTCTTGGGGAGAAGTTATTTATTATTACAAGGACTTCCTTTGTTGCCCAGGCTGGCCTTGAACTCACTCATGATACTCTTGTCTCTGTCTCCTGAGGACTGGGATTAAAGGTGTCTACCACAATGCCTGGCCATCTAGTATTTATATTTATTAATTTAATTTGTGTGTATGTATCTAGGGGGTGGTACGTGTGCATGTGTGTGTGTGTGTGAGGGTGCAGAACACAGCCCCAAGTGTTATTCCTCAGGTGCCTACCTTTTTATCGAGACAGGGTCTCTCACTGGCCTGGCATTAACCAAGTAGGTCAGGCTAGTTGGCTAGAGAGCTCCAGGGATCCTCCTGTCTCGGCCTCTGTGTTCATTATTTTTAAACTAATACTCATGGAACCTGAACATGGCATGGGATTTCCTTCTAAGCTATAGATTTTATAATTTCACAAATGAATAACTTTTCCCTCCATCTTAGCCCAAAGCCTGAAAAGTGGTGGTAACAAATGAACAACTCTAAGCTCAGCAGTCAGTTGAGTCTCATTCATCTCAAAATGCTAAAGAGAGAGAGAGAGAGAGAGAGAGAGAGAGAGAGAGAGAGAAAGAGAGAGAGAGAGAAAGAGAGAGAGAGAGAGAGAGAGAGAGAAAGAGAGAGAGAGAGAGAGAGAGAGAGAGAGAGAGAGAGAGAGAGAGAGAGAGAGAGAGAGAGAGGCTGTTAGTGTCTCCTCGGTGTTTGTTTCCCTCTGGGGGGAACAACACAACTTTACCAAAGTGTAGAACGGGGTGCATTTCTGTCATGTGCTTTGTAAGGTAGTCTGGACTGTTGCTGCCTTTTTCCTTTATTTTGTGGGATCCTACAGGCAAAATGCAGTCATCACCACAGCATGCAGATCTTGGTCAGGTGCTGTGAACTTGTAAACGGTGCACACACTCCAACAGAAACCCAGGCCAAGGGACCTCTCCCGTGGTAATCTAATGACGTCATGGTCACCGCACATGGTCACTCTGAGCTTATTCACACCCACTTGCCATGGGTAGACACGTGATCCTCATAACCAGGGAAAGGGAGTTGGTCAGGAAGCAGAAGAGAGGACTCCTTCTATGCTGAGCCCCGAGATGGCTGCAGCAGAGAACAACAAGCCCATTGTGTCCTGCAGCGGCAACTCTTGGCTTCCCGTTGGAGGGCATCTCAAAGATGCTATAACTATTAGTAGCTGCATCTCAATGTTAGTGGATCTACTGTCTAGGAATTCCTGACACTTCCTGCTGAACGGCACATCTGCCACACTGCTCTAAGCCCGAAAAATGTGAAGGTCCATTCCCTCTGCTCTTCAGAGCAGAGCTCTTGCTACATCCCACGTGGTACCTGGGTGAGACAGCATCCTCTATGGGGTTGCTATGATAGAGACAAGAAGTGAAGTTCTCCAAAGCTGTTTTTACATTCCCTTCTATCAGTAATTTCTAACGCTGGCTGAACCTTAGGATTGCTTGGAGGTGGTGGGGGTGGGGGGTGGGGGTGGGGGCGGGGTCTGCTTTAAAACATTCCCATGTTCAAGTCTTCTTCAAGACTAAGACTAAGTCAGGATCTTTTTTTTTTTTTTTTTTTTTTGGTTTTTCGAGACAGGGTTTCTCTGTGTAGCTTTGGAGCCTGCCCTGGATCTTGCTCTGTAGACCAGTCTGGCCTCGAACTCACAGAGATCTGCCTGCCTCTGCCTCCTGAGTGCTGGGATTAAGGGTGTGCACCACCACACCTAGGTATAAGATATTATGGTAGATTATTGTATATACTAGTAAACAAATTTAGTAAAATAGCAGCCTTAGATAATTTGCACTGTTATGGATTCTTATATGTTGATACAAGTGTAAACTATTTTTATATTCCTGTTTAAGATAATTTTTTTTTTTTTTTTTTTTTTTTTGGTTTTTCGAGACAGGGTTTTTCTGTGTAGCTTTGCGCCTTTCCTGGAGCTCACTTGGTAGCCCAGGCTGGCCTCCAACTCACAGAGATCCGCCTGGCTCTGCCTCCCGAGTGCTGGGATTAAAGGCGTGCGCCACCACCGCCCGGCCCTGTTTAAGATAATTTGTATATTGATACAAATAGAGAACTATATTTGTTATAATGTACATATATTTCTACTCTTATTTGAAATATTTGTATATTGATACAAATGTAGATTTATATCTGTCATACTGTATGTATGTTCTACTTCTTTTTAGGATATTCTGTATATTGATATATATTTAAGATTATTGTCATATTGCATAACGCACTATACATTCCTACCTCTGTTATAAATATCTTGTGTATTGTCACAATTTTGAAGTCATCATCCTTTACCATACATTTGCTTATAGACTGTTTACCTTGTTTATGTGAAGCCTTAGTCCTTAGGTTATTTCGGTAGATAAGACTTATACCTATGCTTGTCATCTCTATAGTTACGTTAGTTAGGTTATCCAGATTTACAGATACATAGGTCGAATGGATAGGTAATCTTCAAACACTTCATAGACCTGGAGAATATGGCATTTAAATAACTTAGAATTCTGTTGACGTGAGACAAACTTAGAATTCTGTTGACGTGAGACACAATTGCTCCTGGCTGTACCAATTGATCCCGAGAGAATGTTGGGCTTCTAAGACATTTCCATTTGGAAGTTTGTCTTCTTGGCACAAAATGGCCTACTGGGCAAAGAACTGCCCTTGCCTTGATGGCTGACAGTACAAATGCAATGCTGTCCTTTCTGGACAAATGGGACACAAGGAAAAGTGACTTCTGAACTCTGCCAAGACAGGGTAAGATGGTCTTTCAGAATTCCTGCTTCTGAAAATGGTCTGTCAGATACTCTAGGCCTGTAGCCAATTCGAATGCACCAACAATGCTGAGAAACATTAGGTGATTGTCCAGGCTGCCAGCTGTCTCTGTCTACTCTTGTAAGATTCCCGAAAGTTGCTTGCATCCATCTTCCATTTCTCAGGTACCATTATATTCCGTCTCAGGTCTTTGATGGGATTGAAGACTAGCAGTTATAGTTACAACTTAGTATATATAATATCTTAGATAGAACATATTAAGTATTAGATTCAGGTTCTTTAGGATAGGACACCTTTTGGAATGATCTTTGTAACATGCCATTTACCTACACTCTAGAGTTCTCTGGATTTTAGTATGTGTTTCTTGCTTGATATTGTTCGCATTGGCTGTAGTTCCATCTTACCAGAAGGTTAGAACCTTCTTATTTAGACAAAAGGGGGAGATGTAGTGGGTAGCCATTCCAGCTTTGATCTGGAAGTTCCAACCCCCATTGAGGCTTCTGTAACTGTCACGCCTACAAGGCGGGGCTGAGAGAGAGGACCCTGAAGACCTGAGATCTGGATGCGCCAGTGCTCTTGGTTCCTGGACCCTGGACACTGGTGGTAGACCTAACAGAGTTCTCCAGAGAACACTGCTGGACTGCGCCGCACCTTTCCCAGACCCTGTTACCTATCCCTTCACTTGTAAGTTACCCCACAAAATAAACCTCCCTTTTAACTACGTGGAGTGGCCTTAATAATTTCACCAATAGGCTCCGATGATTGTTGCTTGTTTGCTTTCTGGAGACAGAGTCTACATTAGCCTTGAACTTAAGATCTTTCTGCCTCCTGCCACCAGGGAGTTGGGATGACTGGCTTGTGCCATCTCACTTAGATGCTCTGTGTGGTTTTTTGGGAGCTTGGAAAGTCCTTTTGGGGAATGGCAGATTGACAGTTGTTGTCTCAGATGGATAGGTGTTCATTCATACACTCATCCAGTGACTCTCAGGTAAACACCTCCACTGCTCCGGCCCTCTTGGAGCTTACATTCCGCCGGCGGCGGGGAGAGAGAGAATACTTTAGTAAACATGCTGATGGATGAGAGGATTACACGCAGAGTGTTAGGACGGCAAGAATAATAAGCAGAAGGGAACTCTAAGAGGCAGGGATGTTGGACCTGGGGAGCTGAGGAGTCAGGTGTGTAGAGAGCAGGAGGGAGGGGCCCTGACTGGGAGGATAACAGGGGCAGAGGTGGGGAAGAGCTGTTGCCTCCCCCTCCCCCTGCCCCCCCTTCTGCTGGGAATCTCAATATGGCTGAGATGTAAGGGAGAGAGAAGGGGGTATGTTCAGAGTAATAATAATATTGCTCTGATCATTTGTATGTGCTAAGTGCTGTGCCAGGCACTTCGTGGGGCTGAGAAAAAGAATTTTAGCCCTCTGCACACACCAGGAAGTCAAGGCTCAGAGACAGACACAAGTAACGTGACTTGTGGTGGGGGCCACAGACTTAAGCCAAAGAAACCCCACTGACCAAGCCTTCTCCTGAGCTACTTCAGCCTGCCTCCTGCCAGAAGCTAGGAGAGGAATCCATACCACACAGCTGACTGGATTCTGACTTCGGACAGTGTGGTCCACTGGTTAAGGAAACGGGAAAATGGTTCTAAGCTGTGCCTCTGATCTCACGGTATTGACAGCTTGTTCATTTTCCTGGTCCTTAACTGCTCTGAAATTTCTATGCTCACCCTCAAGCAAAACAGGCTCCTCGAACACCAAATGTTCCCGATGGAAAGACGTTAAGAGGTCTTTTGTAGTTTAGCTGCCTGGTCATTCTGGTTTAAGAGAGCCAGTTCATGCCAAGTGCTCAGGACTGTGTCTCATGAATAGGCTAATAGCCTCAGCCCTCCCCAGTGTTGGCAAAGAGGAAAATAAATGCACATTTAAAAGAAAACTGTGTGTATACATCTTTGTGTGCATAAGTGGGCGGGCACTGGCTGAGATGTGCATGTGTATGTGTGTACACAGGCATGCTTGTGTGCATAAGTGGACGGGCACTGGCTGAGATATGCATGTGTATGTGTGTGCACAGGCATGCTTGTGTGCCTAGGTGGGCGGGCACTGGCTGAGATGTACATGTGTATGTGTGTGCACAGGTATGCTTGTGTGCATAAGTGGGCAGGCATGTGCTGAGATATACATGTGTATATGTGTGTGTATACATGTTTGTCTGCATAAGTGGGCAGGCATGTGCTGAGATGTGCATGTGTATGTGTGTGCACAGGCATGCTTGTGTGCATAAGTGGGCAGGCACTTGTTGAGCTGTGCATATGGAATTCAGAGGACAACATTGGATATTGGTTCTCGCCTTCCATCATGCTTTTGAGGCAGGGTTTGTGGTTTGCTGCTGGACAGGCAGTGGCGTGTGAGCTTCTTGGGATTCTCCTGTCTCTGTGTCTCATCTTGCGATAGGAGTGCTGGGATCGCAGACACGTGCTACCATGTCCAGCTTTATGTGCATTCTTGGGATCTGAATTCAGGTCTCCCATTTACCCAGAAAGTGCTTCACCACCAAGCCCTCTCTCTAGCTCTAAATATGTTTTTTAAAAAAATTTGCATGTTTTTATTTTATGTGCATACGTGCTTGCCTACATGTGTGTATGTATAGCACATACATGCCTGGTGCTCAAAGAGGCTACCAGATCCCCATGAACTGGAATTCCAGGCTATACATGGTTGTGAGCCACGATGTGGGTGCTGAGAACCAAACCCACATGTCCTGCAAGATCTACAAGTGCTCTGAACTTCTGAGCCATCTCTCCAGCTCCTTTATGTACACTTTCATGTTCCACATTCCCCTCGTCCAGTTTTCTCTCTTATAATCCTTCCCAGTGTTAATGTGCAGTAGCTTCTCGATACTGGGTAATGCCAACCCTGGGAGCATAAAGAGGGGAGAGGTGAACCCAGGACTCTGTGAGTGCTAAGCAGATGCCCTCTACTGAGCTGAACCCACCCCCACAGCTTTCTGGGTGTTTTCTTTGTGAGACAGGCTCTCACTAAGTTGTCCAGCCTGGCCTTGAACTTGCCATCTTCCTGTGTCAGCTTCCTGAGTAGATGAGTCAGGAGCCTGTTGCTACCATTCTGAGACTGGGACTCACATTTTAAATATACATTAATTATACGTACTTATGGGGTTCACTGACTTTCTATATGTATTATTATGTCATGTATCACATTCATTGTTCCTGTGATACTTTCTTGTCCCCCCTCACCTTCCACTAACTGCCTTTCCTTTTCTAACTAGCCTTATTTCTGCTTTCCTGTGTGTGTGTGTGTGTGTGTGTGTCTGTGTGTAAGTGTGTGTCTCTGTGTGTCTGTGTCTGTGTGTGTGTCTGTGTATGTCTGTATGTGTATGTCTGTATGTGTGTGTGTCTCTCTCTGTGTGTGTGTCTATGTGTGTATCTCTGTGTGTGTCTGTGTGTGTGTGTGTGTCTGTCTGTGTGTGTGTGTGTCTGTGTGTGTCTCTGTGTATATATGTATGTCTGTATGTGTCTGTCTGTGTGTGTCTGTGCACTTGTGTGTGTGACCTGGTAAGTCTCATCAGTGTTGTTTACAGGAGCATGGTGGGGTTTTGCTTTGCAGCCCAGGGTCACTGTGAATCCAATGTTCCTCTTGCCCCACCTCCCCAGTGCTGGGGTTGGAAAAGTGTGCCGCCACACCTGAGAAATTACTAATGATTATTTGTTATTGTTATTGTTGGCTCTAGGGTTCATACCCAGTTCCTGGAAGATGAGAGGCAAGTGCTCCATATCTGAGCCACACCCCAGAGCTTTACTCAGAATTCTGAGCAAGTTGCCTTACTTCTGTGTGCCATCTCCAAATGGGTGGGTGTTCACTTCATTGAATTTCCAGCATATTCCATGAATGCATGGGCTCTCAATGCCTGCTCTGCCACGAACATTCAACCAATAGCAACTGCTTTCTATTTCCAGCCACCAGAAGGAAGTGAGACTGCTGGCCTATCAGCACATTCCCCAGAGCGTGAAGACATTGCAAGCCACATTCTCCATCCACTCAAAACTATTCAGTCACAGCCATTTCCTAAGCAGTGCAGTAAGTTCTGGGGACACTAGGCAGGTACGAACGAGGCAGGCACGGTCCCTGCCCTCAAAGAGGTGAACCGTACATTTACCACCCAGACACAACGTTAACAATGGCAGCAGGGTATGGTGATGTGTGCCTGTAGTCCCAGTTACTCATGAGACTGAGGCAGGAGGATTGCTTAATCCAGGGGTTCAAGACAAGCCCCGGTGAAACACCAAGAACAAATTCAAATAGTACCTAAAAAAAAAGTGGGAACTTCCGACATGAGAATTGCTCAGAAGGAAATAAGGCTGTGAAGGAATTAAGACAGAGCCCCACGTGGGGGGAGAATTCACAGGTTGCTGGATCTTTGCTTCTTCTTTTTTTTTTTTTTTTTTTTTTTTTTGGTTTTTCGAGACAGGGTTTCTCTGTGTAGCTTTGCGCCTTTCCTGGAACTCACTTGGTAGCCCAGGCTGGCCTCGAACTCACAAAGATCCGCCTGGCTCTGCCTCCCGAGTGCTGGGATTAAAGGCGTGCGCCACCACCGCCCGGCGGATCTTTGCTTCTTAAGCCTGAGTTACTGTTGATTTTCTTTGGAATGGAGACTCTCCCCACCCCACAGTCCACAGCCCACAGCCCACAGCCCACAGCCCACAGCTGGTGTTTGTGTATGGGAATTACACTAAGCCCCGTTTGAGAACGATGTAAGAAATGAGTTATACAGATCTTTGAGACGGTAGTAGCTGTGCTCATGAAAGCACAGAGTTTTCCGTCCTTGTAAGGTGGGGAAAGCGTCCGAAGTGCAGTGCCAGCCAGTCGTGAGGCTGAGATAGAGCAGAATGGAGCCCGGCTCTCTCTCGTTTCCTACTGGAAACAATGTGCAGGCAAGGTTGGTATCCACACGCCCAACGTATGGGTGGGAAATCAGGCTCAGGGAACTTAGGATAAGGGGCAGAGCTGGGATTCAGAGTTTTAGCATTGCGTCCAAAGCCTCAAGTGTCTTTGAGTCTGTCCCCAACCCAGTGTTTCTATTGGAGCCCAGGGAGGGAGGGAGGGAGGGAGGAAGTATATAAACAAAACAATGAAAGCAACACTTGTACTAAAACCTCTCCGTGATTAACCAGACCTCTCCAAGGATCACAGAGCAGAGAGACAAGAAATCCCAGATCACCCATAAGATGGGGGAGGAGGTACATTTGCTAGCAACGTATGCTTATGATTAGCATATGTAAAGAGCTCTAGTCACTAAACAACAAAACTAACCCAGATTAAAAGTACACTGAAGACCTGAATAGACATCTCTTCAAAGGTGACAAATGGCCAATAAAAATAAATAAGGAGATGCTCAAGGTCATGGGTCATCTGCAAACAAAAAGACACCACTGACATTCACTGGGATAGACTGGAGAAGACAGGCAATGGGAAAGACTGCTGGGGATCCAGAGGCACTGGAGCCCTCATTAAGGACTTGTGGGAATCGGAATCACCACAGCTGCTCTTCAGGCAGTCTGTCAGGTCCTCAGAAGGCCAAATCGCCACACGCTTCGACAAGGATGCTCGTAGGATGCTTCCAAGAAGACTGAAGTATGTGACCACACAGAGCTTGTGCTCGAAGGTGCGTAACAGCATTATCTGTTCGAGCCCAGCATTGGTTCCTTAGGTGTCCCTGTGACGGACACCTGACAGGCCCAGGGAGGAAGGGTTTATTTCGGCTCCTGGCGTGGAGGGCACAGTCCATCATGATGGGGGAGGCATGGTGGTCGGGGTTCTGCCAGTGGCTGCAGCTCAGCTTGCCACATCTCAGTTGATCAGGTACCAGAGAGCTCACCGGAAGTGGGGCTGGACTATAACCAAAAAGGCCAGTGGCTCACCTCACACGCCATGCCTCCCATCCCAAAATGTCACAGCTTCTCCAAACAGTGTCACCAGTTAGGAAGCAAGTATTCAAACACAAGCCGGTGGGGGACATTTTAGACTCAAACCATAATAGGCCCCAAGTGGATTAAATCCAAATGTCTATCAACAAATGATAGAGGAAAAAGAAAAATTGGGAAAGAAATCAATATCTAAAGCAGCATCAAGGTATATATTGTGTTTTTGCCCCCAGGGCTGGCACAGGAGTGGATGCACATTATGATCCTGCAACACTTGAACAATGATGAAATTAATAACTAAACACACAACTCCCTCTTCATTAAGAGTGCTGAGTGGAGTCCCACAGCAATCCCAATTTATCCAACACTTAATCAGAGGTATAATTTGCTGGGGCTTCGCCTTAAAAAAGGGTTCAGCCTATTGTTGAGTCTTAAAAAGAAGAGAGTGCTGCTGTTGGGCGATGTAAGTGGACCCTGAAAACCAGCGTGCAAAATGACAGAAGCCAGATGTGAAAGGTCATGGAGGGTAAGGCTCCACCTAAGGGGATATCCAGCGTAAAGAAATGTATCGGGACAGAAGGCACGTTGCCTGGTGGGGTTGGGGAGTGATTGATGACAGTCATGGGATCTTTTCCTTTCTTTTAAACATTGTATTTTTATTTATCTACTCTTTGAGAGTTTCATACATGTGTCTGTGTACACAACTCCTCACCGACTCCCCCCTCCAACTTCATGTCCTCATTTTCCCCCCCTTTATAACCCACGGAGTCCAGTTGGTACTGCCCATATTCACATGGTACAGAGCCACTCTCTGAAGTATAGGCAACTTAGGGGAGGGCATACTTGAAGAAAACTGGCTCTCACCCCTACCCCCTGCAGCCATCAAGTACCAATAGCTCTCAGCTCTGGGTAGTGCCTGTGACCCCCCACCCTATCCAAGCTGGAACATTGATTGACTTGACCTTATGTAGGTCTTGCATAGGCAGCCATAGCCACTATGTCCATGAGTCTAACAGCCCTGTCATATCCAGAAGTCTTTTCTTTATTTGAAACAAGGTCTTTCTACACAGCCAGGGCTGGCCTTGGGCTTGTAGCAGTCTCCCTTACCTCAGCAAAACCATGCCTGACTAAGAAAATGGAATTTCTATGCTGGTACAGAATTTTCAATATTTATATTTTCTCTTTCTTCTTCTTGTTTTAATCCAGTTGGTCTCAAACTCAGGCTCCTCCTGCCTCAACCTTCCTAGTCTGAGCCAAACACCTGGCTGGATGAAAGTTTCTTTTTGGGGCCTGAAAGTTCACTGGAATCTGATAGTGGTGATGGCTTTACGACTTTTTAGATATATTACACCTCACCTCACTGTGTTAGCAGATGGTGGAGGGGAAAATGTCCAGTGATGGAATGTCAGCGTCTTCAAAGCCCTCCAGGGATTAGCCACTTCCTGAGATGGCGGCAGGGCTCAGAAACAGCCCGTGGGCACAGTGACTCCCTCAGGTGCCCACTGGGAGCTGCAGCAAGACCCAGCAGGTGCCAGAATGAGCAGATTAGACTTTTGTGGGAGCCCCTGAGACACACCCCCTATTCTAGATTCATTCTGTTGCTGTGACAAATACTGTGAGCAAAGCACCTTAGGTAGAGAAAGGATTTATTTCAGTTTACAGGTTATGGTCCATCATCAAGAGAAACCAAAACAGGAAGATGAAGCAGAAACCATGGGGGGGGGGATACTGCTTGCTGGCTCACTTTGATTCATGCTCAGCCAGCTTCGATTTACAGCCCAGGACCACCTTCCCAGGGAATGGTGCCGCCCACAGTGTGCTGGGCCTTCCTTCATCAATTAACAAGACAGTTCCCCACAGACACGCTCACGGGCCAGTCTAACCCAGACAATCCCTCAGTTGGGACTCCCTTCTCAGGTTACTCTAAACTGTGTTACACTGTCAGTCAGAGCTAACTAGAACACCCCCTGGAGAAGAGAGACAGGTGCTTTACCAGGAGCAGGGGTTGGCAGTGAAGGACAAGAACCATCCAAGCCCAGCTATTGTTGATTAACATAAGCCCCATTAAATCGCAGCTCATTAACACATAGGCTAACCAGCACCCACACAAAAATAGACCCTGCTTCCGCCGGGAGCACATTAGCTTAGAGTAATTAGGTCCAGTTTGGAAAGAGGGTGGAAGAAAGAGCAAACTGTGACGTGGCGCTGGGTATGTGAACAGAATTGTACTGAGGGCAGACCATAAGGAGGGCCTGTTAAAAACTGTTTTGGGACCCTCCACCAGGTGACTGAAGACCCAGCTCCTTGTGACCGTTCTATGGTACGGTTCCTTCCTGAAGAAGTCAAGCGCGTTCTAAGTGATGCTGTGGATGACGCATGTACCCTCGTGCCCACGTAGCTTGTGTCTGCCCCTGAGACTCAGCTCACCCTCTAGCCTTTGCCCACCACTGCTTCTAAATAAAACCCCCTCTCCACCACTGCCCCCGCCTGTCCTTCTCTCCTGCTGCTTGTTCGTTCTCCTTCCATGGCTCGTCACTCTCTGGAAGGATCTCCTTGACTTGGTAAAATCTGCATGGCCAACAAGCGTTCGGAAATGCTTCCAGCCTTTTATTCCTCGATCCGTGTTCGGAGTGACGGAGGTGAATGGACACTTTTTACTGATGAACTATGTGGGGTCTCACTGTTCAGACAATTTTATGTTCTGACCTGCCTTCCCATTCGATCCTTCACCCTAAGCTTCCCATGTAATGCCGACTGTTACGTGAGTTCTCATGCCACACGTAGGTGTTTTACACTTGAGTCAAATTTCTATACTGGAATCAATATTTATATCCATTTCAAGACCACTTTCCAATTCGATCTAAGACTTGCTGGATCTAAAATGGAACTCATACTTGGCACCATGGGGCCAAGGGCCTTTGCTAGAGAGGTCACAGACCCTAGGGGGAACCTAATACTCTTCTACAAAATGGACTCTTGAGGATTGATGCTGTACCCACAGACCATGCACCTCTCCACCCTCCTCTGAGAAGCTTCTGTTTGCAGTAGGTGGCCGCTGACACAGAGGCCCACAGCAGCTCAGAGTACAGAGACTAGCAGGCTGTGGAGTGCTTAGCTTTAAACCACACGTACACATCACAACTCTTCCCTCAACTCTCAAGCTTCTTCCCCAGGAGAGGCCAGAAGGGTTGGAAGAGCCAGAGATGGATAACTTTCAGGAATCAGTTTTCTGTACATGAAGGACAGTTGCACATAGGAACTCACAGTGGTTATGACAGCATGCATGAAGCCTAAGCAAGTTCCAGCAAGACGAAGTCCCAGCATGGAGGGGTGTGGCAGCTTGAATGTAATCGGCCCCCATAAGCTCATAGGGAGTAGCACTATTAGGAGGTGTGGCTTTGTTGGAGTGGGTGTGGCCTATTTGGAGGAAGTGCGTCACTGTGGGGCGGGCTTTGAGGTTTCCTATGCTCAAGATACCGCGCAGTATCTAAGACCATTTCCTGTTGCTTTCTGATCAAGATGTAGCCAGCACCATGTCTACCTACACACTGCCGTGCTCCCTGGCGTGATGATAATGGACGGAACCTCTGAAACTGTAAGCTGCTCCAATCAAGTGTTTTCCTTTATAAGAGTTGCTGTGGTCATGGTGTCGCGTCACAGCAACAGAAGCCCTAACTAAGACAAGGAATGGGCACGAAGTCCCACCTCTAGCTGAGGAGATATTGGCATGTGACAGTTGCAGAGAGAGGGAGGGTCACTTTTCTTTAACGTGTCCTGCGGTAGGGTGACAACACCCCTGAGCAGGTCCCAATCTCAAGAGCAGTTCAGTGACATAAATTGGACTTAGTAGGTTTGGAAGAGGAGGAGGAGGAAGAGGAGGAAGAGGAGGAGAAGGAAAAAGAAGAGGAGGAAGACAACGATAATGATGATGATGCAAAGTTGGATGGATAGGGAGGTGAGGGTGGAGGGGTGGATCTGGGAGGGAGGAGTTGGGGAGGGGGATTGAATAGGATCAATATACATTATATTACCAAAGAATTAATCAAACTATTATTAAAGCTTTTTCATGCTTCTAATAAGGAGACCAAAAATATCAACGAGTTACTATGCTAAGCACTCTGCTTTCAAGTTTATCAAATCCGCTGCCAGCACTGGTTGAAACTCTAGCATGTCACGGGATAGCTTTTCATTCAGTTGCTTTTTTTTTCAATTTTTATCTCTTAGCAGTGTTTTCTTTATATAGATCTGACACGTGTCCTCTGTTTGCTTTGAGGATCAAAAGCATTTGTGTGTATGTGTGGCATTTGTACATGTATGTATGGTCCCATGTGTGCATGCATGTGGAGACTTGAGCTTGATGTCAGGGGTCCTACTGGATTATTCTGCTTTGACTGAGGCAGGTCCCTCAATTGAATCCAGAGCTCATGGATTGGCTAGTGTAATTAGCCGGCTTGCTGGAGAGGTTCTCTTGAGGGCTGGGAATAGAAGTGGCCACCATGCTTGTCTAGCTTCTGCATGTGTTCTGAGGATCTAAATTCTGGTCCTTATGCCTACTCAGCAAGGGCTGTAGCCATGTAGCCTCAGTCTTGAGTATTTAATATTTTCTATTGGCTATTTTGAATATACTAATATTTGTCCTTTAAGAATAAAAAGAAAACCGATGTTTAATTAAATGTCTCTCTGTCTCTGTCTCTGTCTCTCTGTCTCTGTCTCTCTCTCTCTCTCTGTCTCTCTCTCTCTCTCTCTGTCTCTCTCTCTCTCTCTCTCTCGTGTGTGTGTGTGTGTGTGTGTGTGTGTGTGTGTGTGTGTGTGTGTGTGTTGGGTTCACACATGCCACAACATGTATGTAAATGTCAGAACTATATTCGGGTGTTAGTTCTCTCCTTCCACCAAAGTGGTATGAAGTTGTTGAACTCAGATCGTCTAGTTTGTCGGCAAGTGCCTTCACCCTCTGAGCCATCTCACTACCCCTCTGATCATGTGAGTTGCCACACTGAAGTCTTAATATCGTAATATGTTCCCTCTTATTTAAACCAAAGGCACTGCCATTGCCTTACCCCTTAATTCCCCGTGGATGTGGCTGGTGAGGAGTGGGTTTTTCTCTTTGCAGCGGTCATCCTGACTCTCTGCTTCTCTCTTTCCCTGCATCCTCTCAGCATGCAGGTAGAGTTACATTAATACCTGATCACAACCCAAGTCCTTTGGACCGGATGCAAGAACTCTGTGTAGATCAGCATTTTGAACTCCAAACCCCTAGACAGCTGACTTCCATCAAAACATCTTGATGTACGTGGGTACTTAGTGGATATTTTTAGTAATGATGCCTGAATTTTCTCATCATTTGGGGGTTTCTTGTTTAAATTTTGCTTGCTCCTGAGTTTCTTAGCCTGAAAGTATTCTTGGGAACTCTGAGACCGGGCTTCCAGAGGGCAAGGTGTATTTCCTCTTATTACCTGAACTCATTCATGCTCATCTGTCCCCTCATAGGCTCTTAGTATTTTTTGCTCCATAAATATCTTCAAGGGCAAATGGGAATTGTCCTTTTGCCCATCATTAAAGCGAGACGTCAGGGAGGAATTCAGCCGGGGGTGAGGGAGAGTAGTAGATGATGCTCCCGTATTGACAAGGCATGTCTATTAAAAGAGACAGCGTTCGGAGCCATGTTCCTGTCAGAGGGCTGTGCATGACCATCTCATCGCAGCGTTCCAAGTGACTGAGTGGAATGTGGAAGGATGATGGCTTTTGATTTGGCCCCCTTGTGTTGCCTTCCTGAGTCTGCCTAAACGGGGAGAGTAACTTTCATGCATATCAAGTGCTTCCAAAAGCAGAACTTTGCATGTTGTAAAGTAGCACAGTACAAAGGGCCACACTGATGCCAAGGGTGATTCCAGACCACTCGAAGAACAACACATGTGACAACAGTAACCCCAGTAACAGTAACTTTTCAAAGAATAGATAGTTTTCCCAAAAGGAGCTAAATATAGACCCTTTCTTCTCTATTCATATAGGATATGTGATATAAAGAGTGGAAGAAACAGACAAGCTCCCCATGTGGGGCATGGAGAGAGACGGGAGAGGCCACAGGGGAGGTGATTTCCCAAATGGGCGCTAAAAGAGCAGTGGCGTTTATGACCTAACAAGCTCCTTGGGTGACTGGAGTTTGAGAAGCATTCTTTAGTGAGGGACTCCTCCCTGGCCCTCTCTTGAACATTTGAAAGCGTCCTCGTCCTCGGTGTTCCATTAGAACGCTACACACACACACACACACACACACACACACACACACACACACACACACACACACACACACACACACACGGTAAGTCGGAAACCACTTGCTTGTTAAGGAATGGCCAACCTCAGCTCAGCCATGACCTGGTTAGTGACTCAGCCCACTGATACTTTGCTCTTATTTTGCTCATCATCCAGACAGTGTTTACTGCCTTTGGAAGGAACCCTCCATCTTTTTCTTTCTAATCCCATTGTCCATCTGTCCTTTTTCCTTTCTTTCTATTATTATGTATAATTCCAATGGTACGTAAACATTGGTGGCATAACAGAATGCATTTTAATGTTCCTATAATCCCACTTCAACAACCATCCATTAGTGGCCAATCACATGTATAAATATGTATTGCATACATACACACATATTACATTGTAGTGTGTATATATGTCCATGTCCATGCATGTTATGACAGACCCATCTGTATCAGCATTTTGTCAGTAAATCCAAACAGGACTTAAGAACATATGTTCTTTGATAGAGAAACATGGAGTATCATGTTGCAATGTATGTATTCCACACCTCTGATCTCAGATCAAAAGGACTGCCATAGCAACTTAATTCTAGGTTCTTAAGTACAGATGTTCACTGATACTCTCCCATACGGTGATCAAACTTTGGAAATAATGAAGCAGGAGCTTCTTGGACAATGTACAGTGCTACATAAATTCGGTGTGTGTCTAGAGGAATGATTTGATATGATGGTGGATTTCACTCAGGTCTTTGTCCTCTGGAACTACCTACATGTTCCTCAGAGCTTTAGACTTCAAAAATAGAAATAAATAGGAACTAAGCCACAGCTGTTCATAATCTTGTTTATTTTTATTTATTTATTATTTTTGAGACAGTCTCATTATATAGCCTTGACTTTGTAGACCAGGCTGGCTTCAAACTCACAGAGACCTGCCTTGCCTCAGCTTCCCTAGTGCTGAGATTAAAGGCATGCACTACCAGGCTTGGCAGGTATCCATAATTTTTTTTTTTTGTGTGTGTGTGTGTGTGTGTGTGTGTGTGTGTTTTGAAGCAGTTCTCTCTACACATCTCTGACTATCCTGGGAGTCCCTATATAGATGAGGCAAACTACTTGTCATTCACCTGAAATTCAGTTTTGATGGATGAGCCAGTGCCTGGTAGATCCTGGGTCAAATGGAGAGAACACACAGTTCAGTTTGTATTTCATTCTGTGGGCATTTATTTTCTCGTGACCACAAATCTTGTCATCCTGAGAAGGTGTGGTCGAGTTCAGGGAAGATCTGTGGCTTCCTGCAAATGGCTGTCGCCCAAGCGTCCATTATCAACGACGTCTTCTCTTCTTTTATCAAGCCAGTTGTCTTGCCCTCAGTAGTATGTCTCTTTGCTCCTTTTCTATATTGGATAGCTTTGCTGGACGCCATGTATATTAGTTACTTCCACATTGCTGTGACCACAACACCTATTAGAACTGCCTCAAGGGAGGAGAGATTTGTTTTGGCTCAGTCTCATTGAGGTTCAGCCCACAGCAGCAGGAAAGTGGAGCTCTGTTCATGGCAGTGGGATGTACAACGGTTGTTGTTCACATTATGGCAGACCAGGAAGCCTAGAGAGCGTAAAGGAGCCAGAGGCCCCCTACAGCCTATGAAGACCCACACCTACTGACCTCCTTCCATAGGACAGTCCTGACCTCACAAAGGTGCCACATCCTTCCAGAAGTTCACCATGGGGACAACGGCTCAAACCGTGAGTCTGTGGGGCACAGTTCAGACACAGACTGCAGCTACAATGTGACCTTCTGCCTCAGCTTCTTCACCGTGATGGAGTGTGCCCTCCAACTGTGAGCCGAAACAAGGCACTCTTTCCTTTACATCATGTGTTGGTCATGACACTAAGATTGGCCATTAATACAACTTTGTGTTTGAAATGGTCATATCCTTGGAGAGAAATTCTCCCGTCTCCTCTCTGGTTGCCAGAGTAAGGGATCAGTGAAGTAGGGACACAGGCTTCCTTGTTGAACACAGTGACTCTCCGTTAATCCCGATTTCAGGAGGCTCCTGCACACTACTCTCTGCCCTGACTTGTGTCTAGACAGACACCTTCTGTTAATTCTTGACAGAGAGCAAATCCACCTTCGGTCACAGATGCTAAGGATGCAGTTGCCTGAATTCATAAGGCCATAAATGATGTTTAGGTATCTTCTGTCTTCCTTGTTCATAAAAAGAGCTGTTTATTTATTATTTTATGTGTATTAGTGTTTTGCCTGCATGTGTGCCCATGCACCACCTGAGTGCCTGGCACCTTTGGAGTTCAAAAGAGGTGTCGGAGTCTCTGGAACTGGATTTGTAGGGAGTTGCCGAGCTGCTGTGTGGGTTCTGGGAATCACAACACTGTCATCTGTAAGAGCAGCAAGTTCTCTTAGCCACTGAGCCATCTCCCCAGCTCCCTAATCACTTCTTGAACAGGCTTTCAAAGATTTCTCTTTTCTTTGGCCATACCATTTTTTAATTACCTCCAAAGGCAATATATATTCATGGATACCTCTAATTTCTGAATCTCTTTAGAGTTTTGCAGGGAAAATTGACTTTTTCTTCTTGGCTACTCCGTAGGATCTAGATTTCACAGTGGCACCCTGTGTAGTTAATCAGTGCTCAATCATCTCTCTCTCTCTCTCTCTCTCTCTCTCTCTCTCTCTCTCTCTCTCTCTCTCTCTCTCTCTCTCTCTCTCCCCATTTCCTGTACTCTTAGGTTGTCTTTGGGTGTGTATGCACTTTTAAGTTCCCCGACCAGCACTTTGAGTGGTTTCAAAGCAGAGTAAGAAAAACAAGAACTTTTGTTATTCCGTGAGGAGATGAAGGCTTATTAGTGTGTTTTAGTTTAGCTTTAATGTTTACATTGAGGCTACAAGAAATACTTATTCAGGAGGTGTGCCATTGCTTTTATTAATATTAGATTTGCTAGTCACATAGCAAATCAGCGAAATTTCCACTGGGAAAGATAATGACTTGTACCTCTAGTCTATAGACACCATCACAACCACCATTACCACCATCATCATCATCATCACTATCACCACCACCGTCATCACCATCATCATCACCATCACTATCACCACAACCATCATCACCATCATCATCACCATCATCATCACCATCACCTTAGTCACCATCACCACCGTCATCATTTTCAGTACTGTGTTCTGCTTGGATTCTAGGTCGTAAACTGGAACTTGTAAATGTTTATCTTTTAATCTCCACAAGTGCACTTGGCTAAGTATCATCTCAGCCCCCATCTTGCAGGGTTAAAAAACCCCAAGCTTCAGAAAGATTGAGACACTTATATGGAACCATAAAGGACAGGCAGCACAGGATGTGACCCTCACTGGAGTCTGTAGGGAGGCTCTGAAGGTGTGAAGGGGGATCCCTGGTGAAAGAAGATCGGAAGCCATCCAGTCAGAAGTCAGGGGCTGTTCTGTATCCATGACTGCAGTGACCGTTTAGGTCAGTTGTAGAAATCATTGCATCAGGATGCCAAGAAGGATGGAGGCTTAGTGTGGCTTCAGCCACAGTCTTCCGAGGCAGCCATCAAATTCTAGTTATAATACCGATAGAAGGTGAACTCCAAATTTGTCAGCAGTCTTACAACTTGCTGGAGACCTCACTTCTTCCAGATCTACAGATCCACAGAGATCTTTGCTGGTCTTATTAACACTGTAGAAATAGGGAAAGGTACTGGTGCCTTTAGAAAGTCTACTATAGAGATAGGGGAAGGTACCAGTATCTGGAGAAAGTCTAGTATAGAGACAGGGGAAGTACTGGTACCTGGAGAAAGTCTAGTATAGAGATAGCAGATGGTACCAGTATCTGCAGAAAGTCCAGCATAGAGATGTTTGTTGAATTGGCAAGCATTCTTTCTCCAGGGTGGAGGGCTGTGCTGAGAAGTGATGGGGCTCCTTTCAGATGTAATAAAGAGAAATAACTGGGGACTGAAGGGAGCATGCTGAATGAAACCTGAAAACCAGCCTGTGCTCCACTTGCTGAGCTGTGCGCCCTGGTTCAGGGCTGAGCCTGTGCTGAGGAAGGTGCTGTATTCAAATTCAAGTGCGAACGCCGTGTGGGTTAGCCATAACTCATTCTAGAGGGAAATTCTTGGGATATATATGTTGTGTAGTCATTTTTTTTCTGCTATTGAAACATTGCCTCCTTGAGGGAGGAGGGAAACTTTTTTTTTTTTTTTTAAGCTTTTTCAAGATAAGATTTCTCTGTGTAGCCCTGGCTGCTGTCCTGGAATTTTGTAGACCAGGTTGGTCTTGAACACACAGAGATCCATCTGCCTCTGCCTCCCGAGTGCTGGGATTAAAACCTTGTACCACCACTGCCCAGCTTAAACTTTGGGTTTTTTAGTAATGCAGCTACCTTTGAGTCATCCATGCTCCTGGAAGTAACCTCAAACTCACTCATAGATTGCTGTGGGATGGTCTGTATGTAAAATGTGTGCTTTGATTGGTCAATAAATAAAACACTGATTGGCCAGTGACCAGGCAGGAAGTATAGGCGGGACTAATAGAGAGGAGAATTGAGAGAACAGGAAGGCGAAGAGACACTGCCAGCCACCGCCATGACAAACAGCATGTGAAGATGCCAGTAAGCCACAAGCCATGTGGCAAGGTATAGATTTATGGAAATGGATTAATTTAAGCTATAAGAACAGTTAGCAAGAAGCCTGCCACAGCCATACAGTTTGTAAGCAATATAAGTCTCTGTGTTTACTTGGTTGGGTCTGAGTGGCTATGGGACTGGCGAGTGATAAAGATTTGTCCTGACTGTGGGCAAGGCAGGAAAACTCTAGCTACAACAGATTCACTCAGCTAGACCTGGGTGGAATTATCTCTTTTGTCTGTCTTTGGTGCCTTGTCTGGGAAGAACAGACATTTGTTCATGTCACCCTAGGAAAAGTCACACAGTACAAGGCTCCACGTTGAACACAGGTAAAATATACTTCTGACAAGCACTCTCTCAGTGTGTTGAGAACTTCCATGCTTCCACCACAGGGGATGCTAGGCACATCAGCTTTCCAATATCGCATTGGTATTGTCCTGCCGCTTACCTGTGGGTGTGGTGTCTTTAACCCCAGGACTCCCCGGTTCCACAGTGGGTGTTAGAAGGAACACAGATCCCCACAGCTTGAACAATCTTCTGTATTTTTTTCAGAGTAGTTTTACGCCCATGTACATGTTATAGAATGCACATTAGGCTTGGCTTAGTAGTATAGGTGTTGATTGTTTTGAGACTGCATATATATATGCACCTTTGAAACGGGTTGTCTGGAGTCTTTTCAATAATTTCAGCACACTATGTTTACATCATCTTTCATTATACAGTATTTTTTTTTAAATTATTATTAGAGTGTGTCCTAGTTATCATTGGCTGTCAGCTTGACAAAGCCCAGAGTCATTTGAGGGAGTCTCAACTGGGGAGCTACCCAGTAATAGGTTGTGACCTGGGAGTGAAAGCCAAATCAATCCTTTCCTCCCCAAGTTGGTTTCGATCAGGGTGTTTTTATCACAGCAACAGAAATCAAGCTGTGATAGACTTGACTATGGTTTTTTTTGAGGAAGATTGTGAATTACAAGCTGAAATAAGCCCTTTCCTCCCCACGTTGCCTTTGGTGAGACTGTTTGATCACATGAACAGAGAGCAACAATCAGGGTACTGTTGGTACTTGGGGTATGTTAGTTCAGCACTGGGAGAAAACCCGAAGCATTGCTGGACATTTGTATTTTGCCTCTTTTCATCAATGCCAAACTCCCCAAATCACTGTGGCTCTTACAGATGATCCCCAACGTTTCCAAATGTCTTTACGGGGAATGTGCAACTCCCAGCTGAGACCCCAAGACACACTGATGTACTTGCCATGAATTTATAGATGAGTGAGATTAGAAAACAGCCAGGACAGGACATCAGATGACACCTTAAATCTTGTGCATCCATGGCAGGACTGGATGATTACTGTTATGGTTTGAATATGGTGTCGCATCAGCCCTCATGTTGGAATTCAGGCCCTGTTATGAGCTATCAAGAGTTTGGTGCTTTTAGAAGGTAAGCAGGGTGTTACCCTCATGAATGAGTGAATCCGATCACATGATCAATAGACTGGTGTGTTAATGAGAAATTCTGAGAGTGGGTCTAACAGAAAGCCAGTGTGTCTGGGTCTTTCTCGCGCTCCCTACTCTCATGATGTCCTGCCAGCCAGAAGGTCTTTGCTTTGACCTTGGAACAAATACAGTTTCCCTCTCCACTTTCAACAACTGACACAGCCAGACTCCCCCCTTCCCCCTGCACAACCTTCTTTCTCTTTGCCCTTGGTAATCATTGTCATGAAATTCATCAAAGCCCGGGTTGGCACTGCTTGCATGGGACACGACTTCCAATCCTACTTCAGAGAGGGCACGATAGCAAGCATGTAGGAGGTGCTGTTTAGAATTTGGGCTTCCATTGTTTCATTTTCTGCCCGTTTCCCTATGGAACATGTGATGCCTCCAGATACCAAATCTACCCATCGGCGCCATGATGGTTGGACGCACCCAACACAATGCCGCGGGCTCGGCATGATGGGCACCATACATTTTGTCTCATCCCCATGCCTCTACTACTCAGTGTTAAACAACGTACACAAGCCAGGCACAGTGGCCTGGACCTGTCAACCCAGCAGTTCAAGAGGTCGAGGCAGGAGGCTCATGAGTTCAAAGCTAGCCTGGACTGTAAAGTGAAACTCGCTCTCAAAAACAGCCACGCCAGCATCACTACCAGCAACCCCCAAGCCTGAAACAA
This sequence comes from Peromyscus maniculatus bairdii, assembly GCF_049852395.1. Classification (NCBI taxonomy): domain Eukaryota; kingdom Metazoa; phylum Chordata; class Mammalia; order Rodentia; family Cricetidae; genus Peromyscus; species Peromyscus maniculatus. Next base: position 7,522,339 of record NC_134874.1, read on the forward strand.
ACAAGACCAACAAAACCACAGCTGGAAAGACAACTCAGCCCGGTGAAGCGGTTGCCACACAAGCCTGATGACCTGAGTTCCATCCACAGAACACCCCGTAAAAGTGGAAGAAGAGAAACACTCCACAGAGCTGGCCTCTGATATCACGGGCAGGGGCACTCACACAAATAAATAGAAGTAAATTAAAACTCCAAACCGCAGGAAACGACAGCAGCACATACCAACATCCCGTCCCCACTTGCCAAGTGAACAACTAAAGCTTAAAAGAAAAAAAAGTAGGGAACGTTCCCCAAGCCTTCTGTGTTCTGAGGGTCAAGTATCATGCTGTGAAACTTTGGAGAAAAGCTTGGGAAGTGAGGGGGATTAGGAGAGGCTTCCATCCTAAGCCTCATTCCCCCCACCCCCCAGGACACCCCAGCTGCATCATTAGCATCCAGCCTGTCACCACCAGCTGTTAGCTGATTCTGGACCAGTGAGAGGGAACAGTCTCTGTAGGTGCTTTTCCCTACGTGGCACCGGGAAGGATAAATTAGCTGCTTCACGGATAAACCAGGATGGAATGTGGGCACTGGTGCTCAGCCTGGGAGTCTGCTGCTGGCAGAGTCTGGCGGCCCACAATTCTTCCAGCCTCTCTAAAAGTAAATATAAAACCCCAAACCAACCCAGGATCAGACACCCAGGGAGAGGAAGGAAATGTGGAAGTCCGCTGGTTGGTATTACGGAAACAGGTGTGATAGCTTCAACTTCCGGGACTTGGAAACAGGGGCAAAATGGACATGTGAATCCATCAACACCTCCCTTCAAGTGTGCATTGGTTTCGTAAGATTATTCACGTGTCACATTCTCCTGTGACTGCTTCTGTAGCGCCCACTCATAAACAGGGCAAATATCCCTGCCCTCATATAGCTTGCAGTTTGTAATGAGGGGACAACAGACATATTAAAAAATAAAATAAGGGCCAGCTGGAGAGCTGGCCCAGCCAGTACAGGCTCCTGCTGTGCGAGCCAGGTGACCCACGTTCCATCCCCGGGAACTCACATGAAGGTGGAAGATGATGAAGAGCAACCCCAGAAAGCTGTCCTCTGACCTCCACTCATGTGCTCCCCCCCCCTCCAGATAAAAACTTAGAAGTCTTATAAAGAAGCCCGGGTTCAGCGATCTGCACCGATTTCTGGACACCTTGGGACTAAGAAGTGGTGCCACTGGGATTTGAACCAAGCCCAAAACTTCAGCGATTGCGCACTTGCATGCTGGTGCAGGAAGCCAGCTTTGGGGAAGGGCAGTGGGTGGGTGCAAATGGAGTCTCTGCTCTACCCAGGAAAGGTTTTTACGGGGGGCGGGTAATACTTGATGCAGGCTGCTGAACCCCAGCCCAGCTGAAGGAGTCTTGTCTTTGGTGGGAGTCGCATTGGCTAGCCGCTGGGGAAGTGAGCCTGTGGGGGAGGGAGCGCAAACTGCTGGGGTTGTCCCGGGACAGTGTCTGTGTGAATTTCACCCCCCCCCCCCCCGCCACCACCCGGGGACCAGCTGCTCTAGTCAATAAGGGAGGATCTGGTTCTTGGGAGCATTGAAGAGGGCCACGGAGCTGAGCCCCAGGGTGCCGCTCCATGGAGGAGTCCCCAAGTGCACTGGGCGTAGGATAGAGCGGTGGAGGGGCTCCTGGGAATAGTCCGACAAGGTTCCCGTGCAGCGAAGTGGGGTGGGACTGGGGCAACCTGAGGGAGAGTAAAGAGCGAACAGGCTTTTCCCTTGTGAGAGGAGAGTAGCGCAGGGTACAGTCAAGAAAGTCCTGTGGAAATGTCCCGGTGACAGCCTCCAGAGAGCTGGAAAACAGGTGCCAGCGAGAAGCAAGGGAGAGGTTCTGGGTGTAGAAAGAGACAGAAGGAACTTTGAAACTAGAGAAAGCATTCTGGGCAAAGAGCGGCAAACTCAAGGAGGAGCCTTAGCAATCTCCGGGGGACCCCATGGAGGCAGTGCCCAGCGTGCAGCGAAAAGAAAGAACCCGCCATCATCGGGGCACTTTTGGGGACTGGAGGGTAGGGGTCCTCAATGTGGCCAAGCCCGGGACACACAGCCTGCAAGCAGCGCACAGCATGGGGCGCACTGGGGCTTGCCAGGGCTTGCGCAATGAGGTCCTAGGAAAACAGTTGGGGACAGGGAACTTGGAGAGGGAGCGCTGGGGCAACGAAGCGCAAAGTTGTTTCTGCGGAAGGCTTGGTTAGCGCTGCGCAGCAGCGAGCTGATGGTCTTGGGCAGAGCTCAGAGAGAGAGCCGAGCCCCCGAGCCGAGCCGAAGAAAGGCAAGGAGGAGGTATGCACCTCCAAACCCAGCGCACAAGGTCCGTGAGAGACAGCGCCGCCGGCGCTTTCCTTTGCAGCTGCTTTTGGTACCAAACCCACTCACCATGATGGAGAAGACCAAAGCCACGATGTTGACTGGGTACGCTGGGCAAAAACACGAGACAATGGTGAGCCACAGATAGTTCTTGGGCGCAGGCATGTCCTCCTCGGTCTTGTCATCTTCCGTGTTGGCATCGGGGCTGCTGCTGTCCAAAGCGCCCTTGGAGTCTGAGCGGGACGCATACTGGGACATGGGCAAAGTCGGCGACACCGGGAGAGACGCGGAGCGCACTGTCCGCGCAGCTTGGGGCTGTGGCTGTCGGCTCATGGTGAGCAGAGGCTCTGAAAAGCTTGTAGCTCCAGCCTCAAGGGAGATGTGACTTCACTCCTCCTGTAGGTCGGTCCTTTGCCTGCGCCCGCCTGGGCTCAGGGACCTAGGCCAAGAGCCTCCCCATAAAGAGGGAGGGAGGGAGGGAGAGAGAAAGCAAGTGAGGGAAGGCGGGGAACAGAAAGAGACAGAGAGACAGAGAGAGACAGAGACAGAGAGACACACAGAGAGACAAAGAGAGGCAGAGAAAGAGGCTGAGAGAGACAGACAGAGATTGAGAGAGACAGACAGGCAGACACATACACACACAAATACACACACATACAGACACACAAAGAGAGAGAGACAGACAGACACACATATAGATAGATAGATAGATAGATAGATAGATAGATAGATAGATAGATAGATAGATAGATAGACAGACAGACAGACAGACAGACAGACAGACTCTGGGAGGCAGAGGAGCAGCGGGAACTAACTGCAGAGGGAATTAACTTCCCTCACATCTAGAGACCCTTCTGTGGATGCACTGAGAAGTTTGCAAGAAAGGGATCAGGAAAAGAAGAAACAAGGCCTTTTAAGTTTTAAACTGGTGTGGTGTGGTGTGGTGTGGTGTGGTGTGTGTGTGTGTGTGTGTGTGTGTGTGTGTGTGTGTGTGTGTGTGTTGTGCAGGCTGCAAAGGACCATTTCACCTTTTAAAATACCACCGAATTTGAATCATTAGAGGGAATAAGATCCTCCTACCCAGCTGATAAAAAGTCTTTCTAGTACACTTCCTCCACTCCACAGGAGGCTCAGGAGACTGGAGTAGGTACCTTGGTGTCCTCCAGTAGAAACAAGGAGGTCTTCTCTCTACTTTCCCTTTTACATGGGAAGGCGTAGTTTTGGCTGGTGCATACAACCTGTGCAGACAGACAGATGGGGGGGGGAGAGAGAGAGAGAGAAAAAGAGAGAGAGAGAGAGAGAGAGAGAGGGAGAGAGAGAGAGAGGGAGAGAGAGAGAGAGAGAGAGAGAGAGAGAGAGAGAGAGAGAGAGAGAGAGAGAGAGAGAGAGAGATCTGCTTTGGGTCCTGGGGCCAAGAGAGCAGCTACATTAAGATCTTAGCCATTCCTGAGAAATCAGAATGGAGACTCTTGGCCCAGATGCAGCTTGGTCACAGGAAAGGAAGTCCCCATTACCTACCCAGTTTCTGTATTTGAAAAAGGTGTGTGTGTGTGTGTGTGTGTGTGTGTGTGTGTGTGTGTTGGGGGGTGTTATGGTCCATACCTTACCTAGACATTGCAAGGAAGGCATGAGATTGCACATTAAACCAGGCAAATCTATACGCACAATAAATAAATGTTAGCATTTTCCAGGATTCTGATTTCTTAAAGTAGAAATGTTTATACAGTATTTCAGACCCAGGATTCACTGCTGCAGAAATTCCATCTGAAATCCAGATATTTGGAGCTTGCTAGGACCATAAAACAATAACATTAACCCACGGTTTCAAAAGCAATTACATCGCCATACCCAAAGGTATTAATCATCACGGCTTTCTCAGAACACGAGCATCATTGTCTAGGATGCTCTTGCTTATAAGGCATGGGGGTCATACTTATTGGACTGCACTTACCTATTTGCTTCACTGAACTGCCAATTCTGAGAGAGAGAGACAGAGACAGAGACAGAGAGAGAAAAACAGAGAGGCACAGAGACAGGCACAGAGATATAGAGACACAGACAGACAGAGAGACAGAGAGTCATAGAGAGACACACAGACACAGACACAGAAAGGGGAGAGAACAATCACATTTCTGACCTTTTGTATCAGTGCGGGGAACACTGCCCAGGGTGAGCTTGCTGAGGAACACCCGGAGATGGACTGGCATCTTCTTCATTATGCCTTCTTCTCTTACTTTGGTTGGTTAATTGAGTTTGGATAAACCAGAGGATTAGACCCAGTCTTTGTGGGTTCGTTGTATTTTGTTTTTGAGACAGGATCTCACTCTGTATCCTAGGATGGCCTTTTACTCACAGTGATCCTCCTGCCTCAATATCTCATGGGCTGGGAGGTGTACCACCACACCCACCCAGCCTTCCATTTGCCTTTTGCCAGGGTGGCTCCCTCTGCCTAGAATGCTCTCCTCTCAGACAGCCTGTCCTTATTTTTGATCTGTGAGTTCAAAGTCATTTTCTCAAGACTGGTCTTATTAAGAGTAGGTCCGATTACTGTTGGGTGATATTTTATTAGCATTGGCGATTTTTGTGTGTGAGGGTCATAATGCTCATTTACGGTGTGTTCTTTCTCTACCCCAGAAGTTATTTTAGGTGCATCCCAGCATGTGGGAGGGAGACAAGAAACATTACTGAAGGAGTGGACCAGAGCATGGAAGAAACTGATTTCCAGGTCTTGGGCAGTTCTAGATCTAGAAACCTATATTTTTGGTGCCTGAGAAATCCGTTATTTCTGAAATTCTCTGGCAGTTCTGGTGCAACCAGATACTTTCTCCAATTCAGTAGCAGCTGTAGATTTTACATTGTAGCCTTGGATCTTTAGTCTGGAGATTTCCACAAGTACTATAAGATCTACCTCAGAACCTGCTTCTCAAGGCCCATCCTTGACTAACTGCCCCTGCCTTCCCCTCCAGCCTCTCTGCTAGTCTCTCCCTCTTTTTAGTTCAGCTGAATAGGCTTTTCTTCACCCTTATCAAATACAGTGCCTTTCCCACCCCACAATGCTGTGGATATCATTCTATATAAATAAAACACTGATGGCCAGTGACCAGGCAGGAAGTAGGTTGCCAGGCAGGAAGTAGGTGGGACAAGGAGAGAGGAGAATTCTGGGAAGCAGAAGGCTGAGGCGGAGAGACACTGCAGCCACTGCCAGGAGAAGCAGCATGTAAAGACTCTGGTAAGCCACCAGCCACGTGGCAAGGTATAGATTTATAAAAATGGGTTAATTTAAGATAAAAGAACAGTTAGCAAGAAGCCTGCCATGGCCATACAGTTT